>NW_013531704.1:8361515-8362766 GCF_000836235.2 Papilio xuthus | reverse complement strand
TTAATTTATGGTCAATCTGCCCTCATTATTACCTTTGAACACTTTACTAACTCATTTAAAATCATTGCAATGTTTTTTTCTTCCTTCCCCATTATAAATTCGTTGCCAAAGTTCTGTATCGTTTGTTTCATTTCAAAGGAAACTGTGAATCCGTGACTGAAATAACAGAGACATCGTGTCCCTCTCCCCCGCAACCCCTCGCCAACAAGTTTCGACTCAAGCATGGAACAACAACTTTTTATTATTTGGTAATGTTAAACAATGAGCGAGAGAAAGCTTTTGTGATCGTCACTTTTTTTAACAAAGACAAGAAACTTGACTTTGTTAAGAAAAGATGGAAGACGTAAAGAAAAAATCGATTTTTCATGTATCGCGTTTTTTATAACTAAATGTTTCCAGATACTTTCTTTTTTCAGATATCTTTGTGAAATACAATTAATATTAACATACATGTAATGAATTGAGGATTAAATGACTTCTTCGCATTGAATTGCTTTGCAGATTTGCATGTTTTTTGTCACGATATTTACCTTCACCATAAGAATATCGATTGATATAAAATTCGAAAATCGAAAAATAAATAACTACATAGCGGGTATCAGACCATTAACCTGTAAATAAAAACTTACTAAAATAATTAACCCACAAGCAAACTTAACGAAGTTCTATTGTCTTTGATAATTAGATTATTTGAATTAAAGCACAGCATGGAAAATCAACGACGTTTAATCCATAGAAATGTGGAGTTAGCTTTTAAAATCACAAATGTACGTGGCGATGCCGAGACAAAGGAATCCGAACGTGATCCGAATAGTGACTACGAAACCTAATAACGATTTCTACTCTTTGCTCTTTACTCTTTGCCAGTCTATGGCCGCCTTTAATTATAACAGACTCTCTGTTTATCTCGTACAGGTCCCTTTATTTTGATAATAACAAATTCTCTTTGATTCAGATATATTATAACATCAAAAGCAATACATTAGTGTAAAATGTTAATGTATCCTGAATTATAGGTATATTGTGTACTTCTGTTGCGGGGAATTAGGAGAAAATCTTGTAGCAAATATGCCTATGTAACGCGGGTATAGTGTAATTTCCCAACAGTATAAAAATTTATCAAAATGGGTTCAGTAGTTTCGGAGTCTATTCAATGCAAACAATCAAAACTTTCCTATTTATAACATTAGTAAAAATATAGTATGTCCCAGTACAACGACGAGTAAAACGGTTAGGTTTCTTAAAGACTAT
>NW_013531704.1:8343350-8361116 GCF_000836235.2 Papilio xuthus | reverse complement strand
TCATAATATTATATAATAAATTTAATATTTTTGTCATCTGAACAGGATTGATGGTCTTCGAAAGCTTAGGCCCACAAATCTAGATAGATTACCATCTATCAATGTCAGATGTGTTTTTAAATTGTATATTCTTTTGGAAAAAATCAATAATATCTACTAATCAATAGTATTTATGTGATCACAAAGGCACAAAAGCATACTTTTGGCGGATTTGGCGGCAATTTACAATATCGTTTACAAAAAAAAAACTAATTAGTATAGAATAATATCATATCTGTGTGGTTGCATTCAGTGGTTACTAAAGCGATCCCTTAGTGTAGATTTATTATACTAAAGTTACACTAAGTGTTTAATCAACATCATCAGCGTTACATGACAAATATTTTCGTATTTACTCTTTTCGAGTAAAATTAACGTTATCAGAACAAATATAACGAACAGCATATTCTGATTTCTGGTTTTGTAGGCCGGGGCCGGCTGAACCAGTTGTATTGCGTTCGCGCCGGCGTCGCACGCGTTTTAAAAATAAAACAATCCAAGATGGCGACTGGAGTGTCAACCCGGTGTTTGTTAACGTTGTCAAAAAGAGGATTCAGTTCGAAAGCTGATAAAAATGTCGCGTTCCTCGGCCTCGGGAATATGGGAGGATATATGGCAGCCAATCTTGTTAAAAAGGTAATTTATTACAAAGATCAAACAAGTCAATGTTTTAATTAACTCCAAATATATTACATGAGGTCGCATAATATTAAAGTCGCAGTACTAAAAACAACCTAAAAACCAATCGCAAGTTTATATCAATAATTTTAAATGTAAAAAATCTAAAATGAAAAGATTATAATTAATCATTTTCAATTTATGTCACAAATTTACTAAACTAAATATAACGATAGATTTAATATTATAAATTAAAAGAAATAACAAACGAAAAAAAAATGTTTTAATCAAAATCATCCAACGATGAGTCAGCTAAATTCCACGAATTAATAACTATTAATATTTCCATTTTGTTTACGCAATTTGAAAATATTGTAATCTCAAACTGACAAATATTGAAAATCGCACGACTTTTTATAATCATTAAAATAAAACATGCATTGCCAATTACATTTAAAAAGTTATCTCGAATATAAATTCTTATTATCATTTTTTAATTTAATTGATAACATAGTTTAATATTTAATTTTCTTTTATGAATTATTAATGTACATACAAATAATATATCGAAAACAGAACCTGCAAAGTGAGATTAGACAATAATTTATCAATTTAATTATCACACGACATTGACCGAATTGACATCACATCGTTTGTCCCTTTCCATCACTACATAGTAAAAAGAGACAGAAAGCTACTCAAACAGAAGTACGAGAACGAACGTTCAGCCGGCAAGATGTGTAAATGATAGGAATTTATTAAATTACATCATAATATCATTATATATCTTTGTTTCAAGATTATTTTAATATACTACAAATAAATGTAACTATCATGATTGACGCATAATAAAGAGTTGAAATAAAAAAAACAGTATTTATAATAACTGGCAGCCTTTGGCAAAACGTAAATTAAAAAAAATACAGACGAATTAATAACCTCCTTCTTTTTGAAGTTGGCTGAAAATAGGTAAACGAGACATAATTACTAATTAGAGTTATTCCAAGATTGTCCATCTTTTTGGCTATTGAATATTTAAGAAAATTGATCAAAGCACCATTAGACGAAATTTAAAATTAAAATTTATGCAAATACCAAGTTAAATTGTGCAGATGGGCGCTTTTTGCATGAAACATTTAGCTAAAGGTCTACTCCGGTCCTGGCGCTACGAAATAACATTAAATCATTTTTTTTTCATTGTATTTAAGTCAGATTACGCGGTAATAAAACACAGCCGGTTTATACATGACGCTTTTTTATATTTTCGTTATAATATAAAGTTACAGTTTTTGTATTGATTTTAAATTAATTTTGTGACAGACTAATAGTAAAATAACCGTGGATTTTTAATAGTAAAATACTGGCGCAAAAACATAGTACTGTAATTTTTGAAAAAAACTGAAAAATAGAGTAGTAGTATGTTACAAGCGACGAGGCTTTTCCTAAAGAAGAAATAAATACTATCTTAATGATATTTCTGAATAGTGGTAAACCTAGAAATATAGATTGGTATTCGCATCAAAAGCTTCACACTTATATAATCTAGTTAACGTTCAAAATACACATAAAAGGAACTATTAAGTTCCAAAAAAGACATTTGCCTAAAACCTTTTACGTAAATTTATCACAAACACTTTCTTCAAGGGTTTCAACGTGCGTGGTTACGATCCTTCAAAAGACGCATTGACCGCTGCTGCGAAGAACGGTATCAGTGGTGCTAACTCAATAGCTGCGGCGGTAGATGGCGTCGACGTTGTTGTATCTATACTGCCCAGCAACAAAGTCGTGTTGGACGCGTACCTCGGCAAAGATGGAGTCGTCAAACACGTAAGTAAAGGAGAAAAGTAATTATAAACTAGCTTATACCTTTAATCCACTTACGTAAGATTGATGCACCGGAATTTCGTTCTACAAACAGATTTAATTTCCTCTCTTGTATAGAGCCAATTATTTTCAAGTTAGTGGTAATTTCACGTAATATTTCTATAGGAAAATTAATATTAACTCAAACTATTTACTTATATCTCCATAAAATTTGTAACTACGAGAATGATTCAGTAAATTATTCTAATACAGTTCTTTACTATTTCCAGGCAACTAAGGGCGCTCTTCTAATCGATTCGAGTACAGTAGACCCAAATGTACCAAAACAGATCTTCCCCGTAGCAACAGAGAATGGTGTTAACTTCATTGACGCACCTGTTTCTGGAGGTAAAATACCAGATAGAAAAAACTAACAAAATAAAGAATAGAATGATACTAGACAAACTAACACGAGCTAGACAAATATCGTGGTAGGAGAAATTGAAGCTACTCGTATGTATATCTTCGATATTGTGATATAGAAACGCTTAACACATAAATGAAATCTTACTAATATTATAAATGCGATGGATGGATGGATGTTTGTTTAAAGGTATGTCAGGATATCCTGGAAGAATACATAGGCTACTTATTATATTTTTTTTAAATTCCGCGCGGACGGAGTCGCGACTAACAGTTAGTTTACTAGTTAGTTTAGTTAGTTAGTTTATTAGATCAAGAACATGAGTTATAGTAAAATTGTAAACCCAAAGTAAATAGTTGATAAAAATTTGTCATATAACTAATCTCTTGAACTTGGACGACGCCCATTTCCTTATCATTACTTGTTATCACCAAGGAGATTTTTTTAATTACTTATGTATTTTTCTGATAAAAAAACATTTAAATTTCGTCGTATCCATGCCAGATTATACGGTACAGTATCAAATTTTGATTTGAATAAAATATTTGCGATAATTTGTTGTAAAAAAAAAAAAATTCGATTATAAAATAATATATATGTAAGTATAATACGTCTTGAAAATATCTCTATCACAATAATGTTGTTATTCAATTATTTAGTCAAGTTTCTTATCAAAAATCAACAGAACAAATGTAACATTACTGTGACCGTGGCAAGGGAGCACAATTTGATAAGATATAATTTGACAAACAACTCAATGTTATTACTTACACATGAAAGTAATCTTGTTAAATAGATAGTAATTAACAAACTGCAAAAGAAAAGAGTCTAGAATAATGTGACTTTGTTCCTACAGCAATACCTAAAGAAAAATCTTATACTTAAATTATGCAAACCAGTATTTCCATTTACAAAAGTCACCTTGTGAATTCAAACAATTTTAAACGTATATCTGAAGTCCTTCAAAAAGCAAGTTTACCATCTCGTTGAAGGCAACGCGTCTGCAGTTCATGAGCGTCGCTGATGATCTTGGTGTTCCTGCGGCTCCTTTGCCCCCTTTTATCATCATGCATTATTAAGTAAGATAAATAACTACGTAAGAAATAAATCTGTAGGTGTGATGGGCGCACAGAATGCAACCCTAGCATTCATGGCGGGAGGTCGTAAAGACGATTTCACGCGGTCTTTACCGATGCTGCAAGCGATGGGCGCGAAGCATTTCCACTGCGGAGATGTGGGATCCGGCCAGGTGGCCAAACTGACCAACAATATGCTGATGGGTATCACCGGCATGGCCACCGCTGAGTGCATGAATATGGGTATCAAGTGAGTTAACTCAGGCTTTGAATCCTGGGAACAGAACGTAGTAAAACCTCTAACCGTGGTTACCTCTAACCGTGGGTTTTTGAGATCAAAATTTGGGTTTAAATTATTATCTCAGTTGTGTCAAAGATAATGAAATATTTTATATAGAGATTTTGGTCTCGGAAATCAACAGTAAGATACGAAGTCAATAATAAATTTACTTGGAAACCATCAAGCTTAAGACGTAAAAAAGGTAAAACGAACCGAAACGAAATTGCCAATTCAAATTTTATTTCGCCGAGCAGTCGAAAGTATCAATCTGTATGATTTGCTTCAATCATATTTGTATGCAAATTGAAAGATCTTTGGTGTTTTTAAGGATTTATATCTTACTCACCATATATCTTAATAATATTTTTTTACAAATACCGTAATGCGTAAAAAATACGCAAATTACACTAGTCCAGATAGCTGGAATTCTATCTTTTCAGTCAGTCACTTCATGTCAGCAAGGTAAAAAAAGAGTCAGACGAACCGACAACAAAGTGAATCTATAAGGGTACCGTTTTTTTCCTATGAGGTACGGAACCCTAAAAATATGTATTGTATATTTATGTTAATATTTAGAACACCTAAATGGCGCTAGTCGAAATTATAAATTGTATTTTACCTTCAAATTGTGACTTTATAATTCAGGATGGGTCTAGACCCTCAAGTATTACTGGACGTGCTGAACAACTCCTCGGCGCGCTCCTGGTCGACAGAGGTGTACTGTCCAGTCCCCGGCCTCGTGCCCACTGCACCCTCCAGCAGGAACTACGACGGCGGATTTAAAAACGAACTCATGGTTAAGGTAACGAAGAAAAAAACGAATATTGCTACAGATAAACTAACAGCTAACTCAGTCGTTTAATATGTGCCTAAGTAACCATCACTAATTCCATACTAAGGGACTCATTTACCAAACATTCAACAACCCTAAGTGAGGCAGTTAAAATTAATATTATTCTACCAACATCTGCACTTACCTAATTATATACATTATATTTACCTAATTTTTTACATAAGAGAGGTCATAATTTCGAAGTATAACGTCCAAACACGTTGACCAATTTTTAAGAACGTTTATGCAGACGGATTTTCCAGCTGAATGAATTGCAATTAAATACACTAAGGAATACGTAAAATACTTGAATACTGAAACATTAGTCCGTATCGCACGTGTTCCAGGACTTAGAGCTGGCGAGTGGCATGGCGCTGGGCATCAGGTCGCCCATACCGCTGGGCGCGGTCGCCACACAACTCTACCGCATCGTGCAGTCTCGCGGCTACGGACAGAAAGACTTCTCCTTCGTATTCCAACTACTTAAAGAGGAGGCCGAAAAGAAGTAAAATAAAATGAATTGTTAAGTTAAATGTTTTTTTTATCGTCATTTAATATTCTACCCATAGACTTATAAAATAATTAAGCGTCAATAGCCTAATGGTTAAGGGTACGGGTTCGAATCCCGTCATTCGACTATTGTCGTAAACCATATCCTAGCACAAGCCTAGAGCTTAGTTGGAATGGTAAAAGAAATATTAGTAAATTTACAAAAAAATTGCTAAAGTTTTTTTTATATCAAAAGGTGGCAAACAAGCAAACGGCCACCCGAAATCGCTGAAATAGCGAAGTGACCGTTGCCCATAGACATGCGCAATCGCGTATGCGTTGCCTACCTTTAATCGACGGAGGAGAGGATGCACAGAAAGAAAATATTTTCCCTTCCCATGCATCCTCTCATCCGGAAAGTCCACTTCCACTTCCCATCCTTTCCTTCTAAGAAAAAGGATGGGAAGGGAAAGAGGACTAAATTAGGCCTCCGGGACGCACACTCATCAGACGAAACGCGGAATAGCTTCCACTTGACGCCTGTCTTCTGTGTGGTCGAGGTATTTCACCGGTTGAGCCGGGCCGATTCGTGCGAAGATGTTAAAGCGGGCTCTACCACTGTTAAATGCAATTCTAAGCTGATCCTCCTTAATTTAAAAATATATTAACGGATTAGTTCGCTGGACATTTTCTCTCCAATTCGTGCAAAATGTATTTAAACGAACAAGCAATTTGTATTTTATTAGAGACAGTAGTCCCGGTATCTATCAGGATGATTTAACCCAATCAAATTTATATGCAAATTTAAAGGCTCGACCTCCTTTTATTAAAGAAAGGTCCCGGCGTTTTGCATCAGCCTGTCTGGACTTTACGAGTCGTAATCTAAGACTAAAGCATCTCGGATAGAATTGAAATCGCCGCTTGAAATGTTAATAACGGTATGGACGCATCGGAAGAATTTTTTCAAATCAATTTGAAATACAGTAATACGTTATTTAACTCTAAAAAAAACATGTTTTAAACAGGACCAATTACTGTTTGAGCAATAAATGCATCATATTAAGAATACTCAGTCCCAGTAAACCTAAAACTTAGTAATTTTACTAATATTATAAACTCGAATTTTTAATATGGAAGGATGGATGTTGGTAAGAAGGTATCTCTGGAACTGCTGAACGGATCTCCACGAAATTTGGCATACATATAGAACATAGTCTGGAAGAAAACATAAGCAACTAATTAAGTTTTTTTTTTAAATTCCGCCCTGGCGACAGCTAGTCAATGTATAAACACGTTTTTGTAAATTAACCAAAATTTACCATTTTGCAAAAACCGAAATGTTTAAAATTTTAAACAATAAAATTATTTATATGCTCAATTAGTTTACCCCAAACCGCTTTTTGAATGAATGTTTATCCACAAGTCTCGGTCGTAAATAAATAAAGAGATCATAGCCAGCATCGCGTCTGTTCTAATTTATTATTCAGTTATACAGATGAACGAACTCTTTTGTGTCGTTGAAAAAAAAATTACGTCGCGACCGTCCCTCTCATTGTCCCTCATTCGACTCTTACTCGATTAAAAATTCAATATGGATGACATTTTATGCTTCCAAATTCGCGCGAAAAATGAAAAAGCCGACAAATTTCTTTAACATTTCATAAATGCTATGAATTTTACAAATGCTTTGGAAAACAGATTTATGTATAAAAACTAGCTGTCGCACGCGATTCTGACCGCGTGGAATGAAAAAAAAAAACAATTTTAATAGCCTATGTGTTCTTCCAGACTATGTTCTATATGTTTGCCAAATTTAATCGAGATCTGTTCAATCTGATATATAAACACGGCTAAACACTCACGTATATACGTCCGGTGGCGGCACCGACTAGTTTCGAGCCCATCGCAACACCCACCCATCCATCCCAAACATTCGCATTTATAATATTATAATAGTAAGATTAAAGTTCAAAAAGTTTTATTAAACCAAAAACAACTTCAATCTCCGAAGTATTTGAACTTTTGAGTTTTGTAAATCAAATGTCTTTGAGCATTAAAGTTTCGTTAAGTCGTTGTCAAGTAATTATTGTTATAAATATACTAAGTTAGTTTAGCTTCAAGTTATGACAGGCACTTCAAACTAAAACGACTTTGAGCACGTAATCGTAAAGCAATCGCAGTTAGTATTTTTAAAGAGTAAACCTCCATAATAACAGTTACGTAATCTAATTATAACATGATTTATTTCTTCTTTTTATTATGTTATATGTTTCTCCCGGTCTTGAGCATCGGTGACTCAGGGGTCAAGCACTTGACTTCCACTCTGCAGGTCCTGGGTTCGAATCGCGCCATGTAACAATGTGTTTTTCGATTTCCGATTTACATATGTACATTTATCCGAAGTTCTTACGGTGAAGGAAAACATCGTGATGCAACCTGCACATATCTGAGAAATGCAAATGATATGTGTACAACCCGCAGGGTTAGGTAGGCTCCAAGCCCCTCGGTGGGGACGTATAGTGAGCTGATGATGAATATATTTCTCCCTAACTTATTTTTTTATGGGCATCTTACGACTTAGTATTTTCGGAACGAAAAAAATATTTTCGTCACTTAATCGGATTTATACGGTAAACATCAGTTCATATTTCCTCCAGACGACGTCTTACGTAAAATATCCCAAGCAATTATGTGTCAGTCTCCACTTGGTAATGATAGATGTCCTGTCAACTTCATTAGCGAAGAGATGTGATCATTAATCGCCCGTCACGTGCCACACGAGCTCCTATTAACCATTTTCAAACAAACTGAAATGCACTGAAAAATTCCTATGAATATAAAAATGTTATCAGGAAAGTGATTTCCAAAATACTTCTAAAAATGTTGGTTTATAACTTCTAATATCAGAGAAACTTTACTAAAATAGGATAGAATCAAACAGCGAGTGGAACACTATCGTTTTATCTACAAAGTTCTAAAAGAAGAAATCGAAACACAATACTCAGGTATAGATATAGCGCAATCACTTATTTTAACAAACAAAAAGCCTTGTTTGTATTGTACATTTGAACGGCCAGTCATGCTGAATGCGAGGAAAGCCGTGCGCAGACGGTAATCGATTCCTCACGAGTCAATGAATCGAACTCGATGCGGTGAGCCCTCAGCTTCACTGAACACAAGCCAACAATATTGTGCGAAAACACTTAGCTTTGCATTGTCAATACATTTTGTGTACATTTACGGATATAAAATCCCTGTTCAAATCGTCATCTTCACTACTTTAACAAAACAGATAAAATTTTTGGTCTCAGAAACCAACGATTAATGCTTTTTATTGTTTCTGCTGTGAACTATTTAACATTTAAAAATCGTATCATGGAATCACAAAATATGAAATTTATGAAAGCAAAGGGACTATAAGATTTTGCACCATTCATCATCATCACCTCACTATACGTCCTCACCGAGGGGCTCGAGCCTACCCTAAGTTGAGGGTGATTAGGCCATAGTCAACCACGCTGGCCAAGTGCGGGTTGGTTGACTTCACACATATCTTTGAATTTCTTCTCAGATATGTGCAGGTTGCATCACGATGTTATAAACCTTTAAATGTGGAAAGGAAAACGTCTGTTTTTTTATTATCTACATATGGTCATGGTTGCACTTACTGTACCGACTATTTATAATTTTCTTAGACCAACCAGATCAACTACAATCGGATAAATAAAGTCCTTTGTTGTTTAAATGGGAGAGGGAAAAATAAGAAAAATAAAACGAAACTAATATTTTTATCCATTTAATATTTTCATTGTAAACTCATACTTGATCTATTCAACCGTTTATATTTTACGCACGATGTTGAATCACGGAACATTCCTTCTTAAACCTATTACATTGAGGGGATCAGTCGAGCGAGACAAGTATAAAGCATATACATGAGCGAGAAAGAGTCAGTACGATGTATCATATCCCCACAATGTAATCAATATTTCAAAATAACTGGGTCGCACCATAATTGACTCGAAGAAGCTAAAAAAAACAAGCGAAACAAAACCAATCTTAAAAGCAATAATTCAAATTCTTTAAAAAAAAATATACAATTTAAAAATGCGAGATTTCTAAAATAAATCATAAAATATGGCACCGTTCAAAAAAAATAAAAAGCAAACTCCAATTTAGTTTTTTTTCCGTTAAAGGTGAAACTATACTTTCTAACTGCATACATTCACCTTAAAATGTTCAATTTATATACAAGGAGTATTATTTCTTGAATACATAAAAAGCTAATATAATTCCACCCTTACTATCAAACAGTGGTAACTATTGTAGAGCCAACCGTGGGTTTCTGAGACCAAAATCTCCAATTAAAACACGTCAGTTTTGTCAAAGATACGTTTTATACAGATATTTTGGTCTCAGAAACCCACTTTTAATATATCACACTTGACACCACATCGATTACGTAACCTTGTAACAGCGGGAAAAAAACCATTATATTTAAATCATCTTATAATTACTGTAATAATGACCATCGAACGTCCTAACAATGTTCCGTCAGAGAATCAGTTATTTTTTTAAATACTAGAAGTATTAAAAAAACATCGATTTTATTAATACCTGAATTCAATTCACAATTTGTAAAATCCGTATCGATACATTTTAATCGATATTTTGCAGTTCACCTCACTATTAAGGTAAAACAGATGTCAAATGTGATCTATCAAATTAGCTCTACTTTATATGCATTTTATATAAATTATATAAATAAATCGATGATCAACATATTATATGGAGCTTATCGTATAAATTTGAACCTAAACAAGGAGCAAATAAGGTTAAAAATTCAACCCCCTACAGCATAAATTCAGCCTAATTACTTTTTTATAATTACGATTATAAATATTGTGCAGTAATTACATGAAAAATCCGTGTAAATTACTATATATTATGTATAAATCGATAGACAAAAACCGCCAATTATTGACAGCTACAGACTTCTTTTTTTATATCCAACTCAATCAGACAAAAACAACATTCTTAAATATGAAACGTACAAATATAAAACAAATCAGGAACTATTGTATCAGGCCATTTATAGTCCTTTACAGATTAAAAAAATAAATAAGAAAATAAAAAATAATTATAATATTTTTCCATTAATAAAGCTAGAACAGTCGAATCAACCGTAAAGTACCGTAAAAATTATAACAAAATATCGTCAGAATAACCTAAAAATATAAACAAAATGTACTTATACGAAACTGATTGCATATATTTCCATTTGACTGTACTATTTATAAAACTTTCCACAGTGATTTTTAAATTTAATCTCTAACCCACTAAAAATAAGATTCAAAATCATCTGAACAATTTTATTAAAAAAACAGTACATCAAAGAATACTGTTAATCTCATTGGTTTGAAAACAATCAACCGAAATTAAGCTCTGAATGAAATAATATAAAATTGAACCTTATTCAGTGTCGATAAGGTTTATTTTTCAGTAAACGTTATGTCGATGTCTGCAAGTATCAAGTTTCTTCAGAATGAATCCTACAATAACTCCTAAGACTAACTAATCCTAATATTAAATTATGCAATATCTTTGGCGATTACTCTGCTAGCGGTACCGACATATTTGTTCGAAACTAATCCATCCATCCATACATATCATAAAAAAGTGTACCAACGTCGTTGTAAAGTCTCACAAAAATTCACTATTTTTAATACTGAATAAAAACTGGTACAATTTTACTTATAAACTAACACTATTATATTACTGTTAAAAAAAAGATCAATTTCTTTTTGATATAATCGTGAAAATTACAAAAAAAAGAAAAAAAACTATGTTTCGTGGTTACTATTAGATTTAAACAATATTAATTTTATTGCAATTTATCGCCAAGTTTATACAAAATTACTTTAACATGCAATTACAAAGATATTTAAGTTTTAATTAAAGTAAAATGAACTTTATAAATTATTTATCAAATGGTAGTTAATATTTTCACGATTATTCTCAAATAAACTGATATATAAACACGGCTAAACACTCACGTATATACGTCCGGTGGCGGCACCGACTAGTTTCGAGCCCATCGGGGGCCCTTCATCACCACTCATCCTGATGAAGGGCCCCCGATGGGCTCCGAACTAGTCGGTGCCGCCACCGGACGTATATACGTGAGTGTTTAGCCGTGTATATATATCAGTTTAGTATAATGTCTCACGAAAGTTTGAATATTCTCAAATACATTTGTGGAGTAACAGCGAAAACAGTACTTCGTTTTTTTAACTAAATTAGAAACTTCAATGTCTCCTTGAATGGCAGTTTCAATTTGCACCTTATCACATTGTGATAGAGTCTGTTTTTACATTTTTCACCAATTCCACTTTACGCTACCTCATTGGAATGATTTAACTTATATTATAATTTAACTTTACAGATTTAACTATACAGTTATATAAATCGATAATAATCTTATATACTTGAAAAAAATTGCAATCATGAAACTATTAAATATATACAATTAGGTCCGCTCCAAACTACACATCGATTTTGAGCAGTAAATATATAATACAATAAAGTAGATATTCCCAAAGCACTAATTCAATAGGAGATTCCGAATCCACGAAACGTTCCTACTAATTTTAACTACACGACAACTATACAATATTAAATACCCTTAACAAATATTACATCACACGAAAACCGAGCTTAGTTAAAATAATTGTATTTAAAACATTAAATATTTGTATATACAAAACGTATATAAGACTTAAAAGATATACTGTAGACCATATGCACTTCAGTACAAATATCGCGAGGCGATAAGGTCGATATTAGCTTGCAGCATTCGACCGATGTAACGCCACGTACAACTAACGAACCAATCTACTTTGGCATTCCCACGAACGTTCAAAGCGTTATTTTTAACGTTAACCGTTAACGATAACGGTTAATTATAACGCGTTCATCTTAATCTTATATTGAGCTAAGATATTCAAAAATTATTGAGACCTGTCGGCACATACGAGGTTTAATCGATATTAAATCTATTATAGAATCGATAAATACAAATAATAGCAAAGTCATTGTATGATTATTGGTCAGTTGCGATGTTTACACAGCCATTTGTATGGACATTATAGAAAAAGGAGAAATACAAAATCGTTTATAATCTATGCAGTTGTCGTTTTACATAACTCACATACTAATACCGTCTTATATACTTCGAGCTATTAACATTGGGTTTCCATTGGTGAAACTTCTGCAGAAAAACATATAGCTATCTCTTTTATTCTCTATGAAAAGATAGAGAAAGCGATATGTTTTTGTACAAATATTCCAACAGTTGAAAAAATTATGTATCGAGATATCGATAATTAATTAGAAAATCGATATTCTAGTACTTTTTAGATGAAAAATTTGTTTATCAAATGATAATAACTAGGCCATTTAAATAGATAAAATGAGTTACAAAAAATTTAATTAAAACTGAATCTAATATTGTTTTATTTAGACCTTTTTAAACATTTGAGCAATTCCTTACAATTTGAAACTATTTCGAAAGACTGATTTACGAATAGCCAATAAACGTTTCCGCCTTCTTTGCCTACATTTACTAAATGTATCCGTCAGTTTACACTGCGAAACATCTGTATGAAAACATGCTGTCATTTCTCTAATTATTTATTTAAAAACATGTTTTCATACAAGTGTTCAACAATGGAAATCCACGGAGGTTAACATAAACATTAAAAACTTTTTATTTTTCGATATGTCCCGTCCAATTTATAATTTAAAATAAGTTATATCCTGTTCACTCTATTTAACTATGTTACTCGTAAGGGTGCGTTTACACAGACCGGGGCGGAAAGCAGAGCAGATTTTTATCATAGATAAAATTGATCTATATACGTTTAAAACAAAAATTTCCTTTAACTTTACACGTCTTTACGCTTGCTCTAAAGTAAAATTGAACCTTATCTCAAACATATAAAAATCAATTTTATTTGCGATAAAAAATCAACTCTGATCTCCGCACCGGTCTATGTAAACGGATCCTAACAAATAAAAGTGTATTTTTAAATAAATAATTTAGTTATAAATTGAGTAAAGTCATAAATAATTATTACTCAAAGATAAAATTAATTAAATGTATTTAGTTATATTTATATTTAAATTGCCGTATCATTAAATTTATCCTATTGCATGCGTATCGATATTCGCTTTTATTGTATTTTACACGATAATTACAACCTAAATAAGACTCTATTGCCTTACAATAGAGTTTGCATTTCAATAACACTATTCAAATTGTTTATAAGTAGCTACATATTTCATTCGAAAATCTTATCTATATTGCAGTATTAGTCTTTAATTTTTATCGTCATTACAGAGAAAGTTACACTAATGAATGATAATGGTCGTGTTATTCGATGTCGTATTTTGTTTTTATATTTTCGACTTTAATACCTCAGTAATAAAATCGAAAATCAAACCATAGACAATGCGGATAGGAATCGAAATAAATTATCTATTTCAACAAAGTATGATCTATTTCTATATCAATTTAGTTACATGTACGTGATTTTATTGATGACATTTAATTTTATCACTCACACAATAGAGTCTTAAAGTCATTAATAGAGTAAGTTATATAGGAGGTCGATAGCGTCGCAATCAAAAGTCAACTTTATTCGTTTGGCCACAAGGCTTACAATTCCGTGGTCGCGGTGATGCTGCCTGTCGAAGCTGCGTCGTAATAATATTTTTAGTTCGTTACACTGGAGGTCGAAATGTAATGTAAAAGTCACTTTATATGTTTGAGCACAAGGTTTACAATTCAGTGACGGCGTAGAGGTCGCGCTGGTCGCGCGGCTCGTGCGTGTGACGATCGTTGCGGTCGTTGCGGCGGCGGTGCGCGGCGGCTGCGGGCGGGGCGCGGCGCGGTCGCTGCAGGCTGCGGTATTCCAACGCGGCGGCAGACAGCGGCTGCGGCTCCGTGCGCCGCGCGGGCCGCACCGTCGCGTACTTGTCGGGTGCGGCGGGCGGGCCGGGGGCGCGCTCGGGGCGCTCGGGGGCGTGTCCAGCGGGGGCGGGAGCGGGCGTGAACGTGGCCAGGGGCGGCGCGGGGGCGGCGGGGCGCGGGCGCTGAGCTCGCGGCCCGAACGATGCGTACTTCGGGTCGAATCGATTCAAGCTAACCGCACGCCCGGACTGACCTATAATATCAAATAAAACAAAATAACACTAGTGTTACATGAGAGCCATAGCGTATGTTGGGGGTGCGATACTGACCGGCGCCGGGCTCGGGGTGCGCGCCGCCGCCGGGCCGTTCTCAGTAGAAGTCGCTGCTCTCCAGCGTCTTGCACTGCTTGCTGAGCGTGGCGTACTTGCCGTTGTGCGGCGCGCGGCCCAGCGTGTGCGACCCGCCGGCGCCGCCCAGTGCGCCCAGCCCACCCAGCCCGCCCAGCCCGCCGCTCGCTCGCCCCAGCGTCGCGCTGCCGGACATGCGGGACCTCCGCGCGCAGGCCACCTCCGCACTGTATCACAAGATACTACTTAGTACGTTCAAAAAAGCAATTATTATGCAGTATGAGCTCTGTACTGTGTGTATGTGAGGCGTACCTGGGGCGCTCCCTGTCGGCGAGGTCCATGAGTTGCACAGCTGCGCTGTAGGAAGGCGGCTTGCCGTTGGGGAAGGGTGCAGGACGCGGCAGAGATCGCGAGCCGGCGCTGCTGCCGCTCGACAGGAAGGGCGCCTGCTCCTCGCCGCCGCCGCTGCGTCTGGAACGTCAACGTACCAATTATAAAATATGTCGTATTTTTTCGAAAAGGTCATATCAAAAAAAAAATTAAAAATATCCATCCTAATAATTGTTATATTTAAAACATCTATAAGAATAAATTTCAATACACTTACTTGGTGTTAATGTAGATCCAGGCGTGAGAGTCGACCAAAACTATAGCCGTGAATAGAAAGCCGGCCGCGATCGCCGCCAGAAGCTGCAGTGACAGCGCCTGCAACGACAACCACATCCTTAACTGACCTGAGTGACCTTCTATAGTAAATTCCACCTAATACCAGAATCTACAATAATCTAAGAACCTAACTAAAATATAAAAAAAACTTGTTAAGTAGGCTGAGGGCTATGTGACCTGTAATCCACCGTCGCAGGCAGCGCGTGCAGCCGCCACGAAGTAGGCTCGCGCCGTGCGGCACTCGAGCGCACCGCTCAGCGACACCAGCGCGCGCTCCGCCTCCCCCGTGCCCGCCCCCAGCGCGCCCAGCGCCGGCTGCAGCACTGCGCACAAACAACATAAACAATTCATAAATACATCATTTTAAGTATAACTAACAGTCATTTTGAGGAAGCTCGATTCTGAGGAAATAAGATACATTCGTTTGTCGTCAAATCTTACTCAAGGTCAAGTGGTGTCAAGGACAACCTAAGCTAGGTCTAAACCAATTTTTGTCTCAGTATGGTTGATTTATCCTAATATAATATAACAAGAACTAAAAAAACATTATTAAATTGGCTTATATATAAAAGTATATTTATTAATCGATAGAATGGTCCTTCAAGCAGGATAACAACCTCGAAGGATCAAAACCAACAAAGATAGTTATAAGTTATGTGCAGTAACCTGGATCAGTGAACATCTGCGGCGCACCACGCGACAGCACGGCGAGGGCCTGGCGCACCGCCACCACCGCGCGCTGGGCGTTGCGCAGCTCCGCCGTCAGCACGTTCTCCCGCGACACCTTGCACGACAGGTAGTAGTACACCATCTGCACATACAAACATACATTTATATACTCTACTGCTATTATTGTACCAACTTGTTATATAGACCGACAAGGATATCTGATACGATAGATATGTCTTGACTTAGTTTGCTATTTCATGAGAGCTCACAGGCACCCTTTGTCAAAGTCAAAAAATATCACACAATCCTCTTCGTACTATCGTCTATTTTTTTCTTTTATGTCTTTTTTTAAATAGTTTTTTATATGTATTCTGACAGAATCAACTGTGATAGCAGCGCCTCTCTCACCGGACATCCTGATTAAACATATCAAGTAACAAATGACAGAAAGAAGGACATGAGGCTTTAATTCTTACTCTATTTAACCTCAAATTATATATTTAGATATTGATAATTTGAATAGATATCTTAAGCAGGATTAAATTCCCTGTGTTGTGATTAGTAACTAACATCAACAGGAAGATGATGCGGTGCGTAGTGTGCGATGGCGCGTGCTGGCTCCTGGCAGGCGTCAGCAGCCGCCACCGCGCCCGCAGTGAGCAGCGCGCCCGCCGCCCAGCACGCCACCAGCGCACCCAGCGCGCACACCTACAACACACACACCAATTACACGCTTTATCTACATATCATAAGAGTTACAAAAATACTAGTGTTTCTATGTGACATCCAGAAGGGACAAATTCGCCGTGAATGAATTTAGCCTATTAGTGAGAAATCACATCGCGTCTACAAATATCATGAGAATTTAAAACTCGCGATCGATTCGTTCCATTTATCCCACTCGTCTTCCCAAAGCGTCCCCAATTGCTCGCGAATTGGCACGTCCCTCATAGACGTAAAAGTGGTCGCTTGATAATCGCTGTGAATTCATAAAAAGGGGAACTAATCAAATACGAAAACATCCGGAAAAATATACGTGAAAGAACTAATTTAGCTGTAGACTGATATAAGCTGATGATTAAAGGTTAGTTATAGGAGCAGTATGTACTAACGCATAGCAGCAGCAGAGCTCGGCGCGAGCGGCGCGCGGCGGCGGCCAGCAGCGCCACGCACACCGCGCCCCCGCAGCACCACCCCGCCATACCCCCCGCCCACCTCGCCGCCTCCCACACCCACGCACGCTGCACACACACACACACACACGACTTATTATCATACATATTTCAAATCACTCACTTATGTAAATTATCCTTCATTTTTTGGCTGTTGTGGATTGTAGAGTGAACAGCAAAAGGGCAACAATTAATTTTAGTTGTCTTCTACTCTGGATTTGTATACAAGATTCTTCATTAATAGTCCCTTAACTAACCTGAATGCAACAGACAAATCAGGTTCGAATTTAAAAACTACTTTTTTATGTGGCTTTAGAGCCACATAAACGAAAAGTTTTTAACCATGTAATACGTCTAGAGTGTTCTTATGTACAAAC
>NW_013531704.1:8319304-8343121 GCF_000836235.2 Papilio xuthus | reverse complement strand
TACATATTTCAAATCACTCACTTATGTAAATTATCCTTCATTTTTGGCTGTTGTGGATTGTAGACAAAAGGGCAACAATTAATTTTAGTTGTCTTCTACTCTGGATTTGTATACAAGATTCTTCATTAATAGTCCCTTAACTAACCTGAATGCAACAGACAAATCAGGTTCGAATTTAAAAACTACGCTAAAGCCACATAAACGAAAAGTTTTTAACCATGTAATACGTCTAGAGTGTTCTTATGTACAAACTGCTCGTAGCGTACCTTCATGACAGCGTCAAGGTTGAGTGCGGCGAGCGGACGGCGCAGGTTGTCAGCGGCGGAGGCGGCGGCGCTGGCGTTGTTGCGCAGCGCGGAGAGTGCCCGCAGCAACGTGCCCAGCGCTGTCTGGTTAGCTACGGGCGCGTCCAGCGCGTCTGCCAGTCGCGCCAGTGGAGCACGCGCGCGCGAACCCATCGCCTCTTCCAAAATACTCGACTGGAAATAAAACATAAAAGTTTTAACACACTTTAAAAAGAACAGTTGGGTACAAACAAATCAATAACGCTAATATATCTTCGTTTTGATTTATACCTGATTCTTGACAGTGTTAACGAGGCCAGCGAGCTGGTTGCCGGCCTGTATGCTCTGCAGTACAGCATTGTGCAGATCATCGTTGCCGAACAGGCCAACACCGATCGCGCCGCAGCACACCACCGACAGTATCATCAGAGTTATCTGAAAATATTAACACAACCCTAATGAAAATCCAATTTTTTTTACTATTTTTAACAACTAATAAAGTTTTATTACTCAAAAAACTGATAGACGACTTATGAACAGTTCAAAGTCAATCTCACAATAATAAAGGAATAGTACTCGAGAAAAAATTTATGAAAAGAGTCAAAGGGTTTTTAGATAAGGAGATAGGAAGGTAAAGGTTAAATATACCAACGATTATAATAAATACAAAAGCAATCTTACGAATATTGTTTTGACTACGTTTAAAATAACAAGAGAGAGGAGACAGTCTTGTTAAAACAAAAGAGAACAGAGTAAAGCAACAAAAGGTTCACTGACACAGTCTGTCTGTACACAATATTTATAACAAAATATGAAACGATCCAACGGGCAACACTGCTACTAGAGACACCACATAGTACTATATTTATGGATAATACTGTCTCACCAAAGTTTAGTCGATTTTCTTGGAATTAATACGACTCCAAATTTGTTCAATCCGTAATCATTTTATTAAGCTAGTTATATGTAATGTTTTTTTTATTACTTTAAATAAAATTATGTACATTTGGATATTCGAGCAATAGAATTTTTCATAATTTTGACATGATTAAAACATAAATTTATATCACACAGATAATATAAATTTATGTTTGTGTTTACACGTTTTAAAATTCATTTATTTTTAATTTAATTCAGCAATTCTTAGCACATTTGCGTCAAAATATTTAAGATATCCTGAATATTTCAAATGCGGAGTCACCGTAGTGCGCACACGTGTCTGTTACATCACATAACGCATCGTGAGAAATGATTTGATTATGTTTACAGCTTTTAAATAGATATAACGACCTGAATACGTACATACAGCCTGTCTTCATTGTTACACATTGTAAAGTAACAAAGAAGAAACTATGACGTACGGCATACGTTACATCTTTCGAAAGATTTATAAACAAAAACATTTAAAAAAAAATCATGATTACTGTAACCACAAAAAAAAATCCGATATAGCAAGAGACTTCGATTCGCCTCGAGTATTTAATTAAAAGATCTTTCTTATCGTTGACAGATAATGTGGACAGCCTAATAGCCTTCTTGCATTACCTTAAAATCTGTTACCTTATAGTTCGTTACCTTGAGTGCAGTAATACTCCTGGGCGGTCGTTGCTTCCTGTCGCAGCATCTCGTCAGCAGATATATGAGCAGAACCGTCAATGTCAGGATGAGCCAAGCACCGGGAATCGAACCGAGGATACCCAGACTCTGTAATTATAGTAGCACATAGTTATGTACCAATGGAAAACAAGGACATTTAGTTGAAGGTCGTTCGTGTGATCGCATACAGGTGGACCGGCACATTGTTAATAAAGTGAAGGGCAAGATAGTTAATAGCTTTCACCTGCTAGGATTCCCATCTTTGGATTAAGCCCACAATGAAAAACTGCGCGACTTCAATGAAACGTGTCGATAATTTCGAACCAATGCATTGTATGGTGCCTATTCTATCCAAGGTCTGGCAGAAAGTAAACCGTTTCTACGTTACTCGTTTAAAAAAAAACACTACAAGTTTTTATTAAACATTTTAACCAGGACGTTTGTAAAGGACGTAATTATAATAAGTAGTAACGACAGATATATTTTGACGTAAACTTAAAGTTAGATTTAGCAAATTGCTGCTAAAACACAGTTGATCTTCTAAATCTAAACGATAAATTGCATCACGAAGTGCGTATGTTGGCACGATGCTAAAAACCACAGGATCAAAGTTAAGAAGTACTACACAACGCCCTCTCGAGTAATCAAGTGCTTACTCGAAAGCCGTCTGCAAGGGCTCTGAGCTTTGTCAACATTTTCTTACTCATAATTATGAATACACAACACGATCTTATGTTTCGACATCCTTAAGCTAATTGAAGCTACAACATTCATGCAATTTCTTAATTGCAAAAATACAAGATTTTAAAAAAACTTTGCTTTGAATCTCTTACACGAAATATTACGAGTTAGCAATATTATACTATTTACTGCGGGTTTCTGACACCAAAATCTCCGTTTAAAACATATTGATATCTCTCCCTTTTTAAAGTAAATGACAGAGATAACGATATGAATTATTCCGTTTTTGGCATCAGAAACCAATAGTTACAATCAATAACACGAAGCGCGACAACTTCTATGAAGTTCTTATTTAGTTTAATAGAAACACGCGCAACGCCGGAACCAATCAAAACTTTAATTAGTTTTGTGTAAGCAAACTGTTATATTTACAAACAACTAAAACTCATATTAATACATTTACACCACGATAAACTATTACTTTCAAATAGACCTTGTTCACGCGCATAAACTATATTTTCCTACTCAATTTTCTAAATAACTATCTATCGCCCGCGACTCCGTCCTTGCGGAATTAAAAAAAACTTAGTGGCCTATGTGTTCATCCAGACTATGCTCTACATCTATGCCAAATTTCAGCGAGATCCGTTCAGCTGTTCTGGAGATACCTTCAAACAAACATCCATTCACCTATATTTCTAAATATTTAGTTTACTTCAAATCTTGTCTATGGCCTAGTCATCCCTGAGTTAGGGTGGGCTCTTGAGCCACTCAGTGGAGACGTATAGTGGGCTGATGATGATAAGCTTGAACCTCACTTCAAGATATATTGGCGAGTTTGGTGCGAAGGTATCGTTGACGCGGTGCAGCGTGACGTTGACATGGGGCAGCGCGTGCAGCAGCCGGGAGAGCCGCGGCGGCGAATACTCGTCCGACACGCCCGCAGAGCCCATCGCCACGCTTCACACCGACACCTGTAAAAAGCATTATTTTCATTACTATTACCTTCATAATTTACCCGTATACAATGTCTTTGAACCTTAGTTTGCAACGAGAATCAAATAGTAAAAACCATCCCACAAATTGTATTCTTTTTCTATGAATTATAACGGCACTAGTTGTCGCCTGCGACTCCGTCCGAGCGGAATTAAAAAACTTCTAAGTGTCCTTCCAGGCTATGTTTTACATCTATACTAATTTACAGCGAGATCCATGCAGCCGTTCTGGAGACACCTTCAAACAAACATCCATCCATAAATCCATCTAAGCATTCGCATTTATAATATTAGTAAGATACTCGTAGTAAGAAGTAAGGTAGAATTCTTTGTAAGAAATACGTTGAGTCGTTTTCGTTCCCTTAAAAATACTTTATGCGTGCGGATATTATTAACATTAAAACAACGCATATGAGCAGCAATTACTTAAGCAAAATCCGCAAATATAATTAAACGTGTCATCAAAAACATGTCATTGGTGGGTCAGCGCATTGTGTAACTTGAATCTACGTCTCGCCGACACGACATGTGGCAGTCACTGGACACATGTTGCGAACAAATGTACACAACTTCAATATTATAAGTAATTAATACCAGAATATAACATAATGAAATCAAATGTATAACATATTATATAATACTTGAAATTATCATGTAATATTTTTAAATAAACTTAACTATTTCGCTACCAAGATCTTTAATATTAGCTATTGAATTAAACTTCCGAAACAAATATTAACACTAAATTGTTTTAAAAGAGATTTCAAATTACGAAAAAAATCAATTTAGCTTTTATAAGTTTATTTAAACTTTAATTACAAAAGTTTTCGATTACTTTCTTATAACGATAGGATTTCGTATACACATTTTTTTTTGTGACTGAGTAGTCACTGTTTGCCTTGAAGAGGCATTTACAGCTTCACCGGGCTTGAGGTGGCCGAGCGCAGATGGCGCTTAGCCTGAA
The DNA here is from genome assembly GCF_000836235.2 of Papilio xuthus. NCBI lineage: Eukaryota > Metazoa > Arthropoda > Insecta > Lepidoptera > Papilionidae > Papilio > Papilio xuthus. The sequence continues at coordinate 8,338,601 of NW_013531704.1, read as the reverse complement.
CCTCGTTTGATTCGTATAAACAGTCGAACCCGGACAAAAGAGAGTCCAAGGAACAGCAATTTTTCTTACTTATAGAGGTTGCTCTCTAAGCCTAATTTTTCGCTTATAAACGTTTGTCACTTATATGACGGCTGATAGAGATATGTGGAGGAGTAGTACATACTGAGCCGACCGTCCGTAGGGATAAGGGCAGGTTGATGATGAAACGTTTGTCACTTATCCAGTTCTTGTTTATCCAGGTTTGACTGTACATACAACATTCTTTTTGTTGACAATATTCATGTTGCAGTATCACGAGCAGCTGTCTCAAAACTGACGTATCACAAAAACACTTACCGCAACAAGAAAGTTTGTCTGCGCTCACGTCATGCCCGGGTGACTAATGGAGCATACCTTTACCGGGAACACATCTGGAATGAAAAGAAAATTCATACTATTACTTATTCAATAAAGTCTGATCTTTCTAGATCTGTTACTAATACAAATTGTAATTTGAAATGTACTGCCAACTAGTAGTTGTGATTTATTTCTTGGTCGTATTATTTATTATTGCGGAGACACGATGAGATAAAAGAACAAGAAGATATAATAAGGAACAGGAAACAAATTCAAATTGTAAATAAAAGTCTATATCTGTTCGATAATTAATTTATCAAATAAATAAATACGAATTATAGTTATTCATTTTCTTTTTCTCTTGTTATTCTTTTTAAAAACTGGCAACGAATTCGTAAGTTCTATTTCTCAAGTAAAGGCTACGTTAATACCACTTACTTATTTTCTTATTCCTATTTACATTATATTCCACTTTAATGAGTATATTAGAAGCACTTCAAAACTCTTTGAACTTTCCGCGTAAAAGACCAGTAATAAAACGTTTATAAGGTACTTCATAAAAAGCTTTGAAGCTTTATACGTAAGAGTTTCGCTCGTTAGCATACGTACAGGTCGAAAGTTGCACAAAGAAGCAACTGTACGGTTCAAAACCTCGATGTTGCAGTAATGAACCGGGGAAACGATCTAGACAGGCACTATCTACTCTATCCAAAGCACATTATACTTTATGTTATTGTGATAGGACTCAAGAGGAAACGCTTTACCTTTGGGTAAATACTTATTACATTTTTAAAGTTTTGGAAACGTAAATTTCAAGAAAGTAAGCGTCATGAATATTACTTTAAAACAATTGCGACTGAAAAAGATTCAGTCACCAAATTACAATAATTATTCTCCACTCAGGCTCTACAAATGTTTGTAATATCCAAACAATGGCCACAATTATGAATCACATACTGTGAGTGGAGGAACCCTAAAGCACGCTAATTTAAATACGGAATTTCCAAATTGGCCGTACATCAAACATTAAACTGTAAAGCCTTTGCCAAGACGTATCGCGAGGCATTCGCCCTAATTACTGCACTTGGCAGATACCAGCTGCCTTATTAGAACTAACCCCTTCTAATCGTGCTATTAATTTGCAAATAGGTTGACTTAATTTTAACTTAAACTCAGCTTTACATACTATTAAGAAACTAACTTATGAAGGACTGACTGATTAATATTTTATATCCAGACCACTGTGCCTAGAGACATAAAATTTTGCACAGATATTGCTCTTATTGCGTAGGCAGGCACTACGAAAAGATTTTTCGAAATGTATCCCTTATAAGTTTTATTATATGCGGGGTGAAATTTCGCATAGAAATATACACTTTTCCTTCAGCATAATAACTTGAAAATGGTCAAAAACATAAATTCGTGCGGACTAAATCGTAGACGCCACCAGCCACATCATACACCAAAAAGAAACAATTTAATTCTAATATATAAATACTAATATTATAAATGCGAATATTCAGATGGGTGAATGTTTATTGAAGGTATCTTCAGAACAGTTGAACGGTACTTATTAAAATTTGGCATACATACAGACATGGTCTGGAAGGGCACAAGGCTATTATTTTTTTTTAATTTCGCGCGGACGTAGGTCGCGGGCGCCCGCTAGTATTATAAAACACTATAAATAACTGCATATGGGCAAGGACCTCACACGTAATATTGCCAGCTATGAGTACAGTCAGTGACATTAAAAATTTATCGCGTACAGTCACCGGTCCGGATAAATACATGTTGATATTACACAACATGTCGGCAAACTGGCTGACCACTTCACACAACTGCCTTATAAATATTTAATAACATTTTAACTTAATTTTTTTCTGTTTATATGAAATAGTCGAATAATAAATTGATCTGGAGGAAGAAAACCTGATAAACCGAACTCACATAGAATGTGAGAAAGACTGAGAAGGATGATATCCTTCTTCCCTTTTTTAAAATGCGGAAGTTACCATGAAAACGCTTAAGATAATTCTAAACTAATATTTTTCAAAGTAATTAACGCTAGCAATAATTGCCCTAAGCATTTTGGGAATTAAAGTATAAAACTCTTTAGACATATTTATTTAAAACTCTTTTTAAACCACACAATGTTGGGTTACTGTAAAAACACGTGTATCTTGTACTTATTGGCAATGTCGTCATCTCTTCAAGAGGTTAAGGCAATTTAGACAAGCGCATGGAATCCGTCACAAGAAACACATGTGGTGGGCACGTTTTTCAATAGTCAATCCGCATATATTAATCCTGTTGTTAAAGATAAGAAGACGCTTAGTAAGAATGCAGTATATAGAAAAAGGTTACTTGAAGCTGCAACATTTGAAGACCAAAGACAAACTAAGATTACGTCCACGCACACATCAAGAACGATATGTGTGTGTGATCATAATGCGCATGAAATTAGACACAAAAACACCTAATACTAGATAATATAAAGTTACAACCAAATAAGGAAAGCAATGCGTCAGTCCAGACCTGTTTCTAAACCCGTTTGAGACTAGACTGTGAGGAAAGTTGTCGTTTTTATCCAAACCAGATTAAGATCGACCCGGTTATCAGATATTGCATCAACGCCTGAGGAATTTGAAATAGGGATGTCCACTTGGAATACAATTGCACTTATGGATTAATACAGTTCGTGGGAAAAGAGAAAGGAGAGAGAGAGAGAGAAAGAGAGGGAAAAACATTGCAAAAATGTGCAATCAAAATAGTTGTTGCATGAATAAGCTTACATCCACGGGGGAAATACCATGACCATACAGAACAAGAAATCGTGGTATTTATTATTATTTTTTACTATGGTGAGTCAGAATTCTCTTGACCTAGTGCCTTTTTAGTCACATAACGAAACCGTACAATTTACTCTATAAAATGCCATGATATTTCTTCTCACTAACCAGCCCATTTTGATATTTCTGTGTGTCTGGTAGTACTTAGTCTATGTCTTTTCTGATTATTCTTAAAAAAAAAGATATCAAAGAGTTACTCACATTCATCAGCATTTACTCTCCCTAAATTCAGCAATAAATCGTACTAATATTATTAATGCGAATGTTTGGATGGATGTTTGTTTGAAGGTATCTCCGGAACGGATTAACAGATTTTGATGAAATTTGGCTCACACATTTGGTACTTTCGAGTTTTCTTTTTAATTCCGCGCGGACATAGTCACGCGCAACGGCTGGTTTGCTTATAAAAACCTTCAAAGTAAATACATTCCCACGCTTTATGTGATGTAATGTTGTGTTGCAACTTGATTGTTACGTTGTACAGCATTGTGTGGCAAACGCTGTGACGTGCCAACAATACTGCAGCAGTGACTCACTGATATCATTGATTAAAAGAGTTCAACATATACAGGATGTTTAAAATAATCCAAAGCAATCCGTCGGTTTATTCCGCCCCCGGTATAGTGGATTATATAGATAAGGTGACAATTAAAAATTTTAATCTTAATAATAGGCGTATAAACATTATTTGAAGATTAAAAAAATATGACCAAAATGAATCATATCTACAATTACTCAAATTACGAATAAAATAAAAATAAATAAGAAAACGAAACGTGACTGAATAAGAGGTCAACGTTCTACAACAAATAAAATTTGCAACATTTACCGTAATAAAAAAAATAATCCATCGAAAGAGCACTCGTGCCTTACTTGAGATACGAGTCTCGAAAACCAATTCCTAACCTATACTTACAAGAGATCAATCTAACGCCTACGAATACAAAATTTACAGTATAATAGCAACTATACCAAGTTGTTAAGATTTAAATTGGCATGATTTCGTACAGCGAAGTACTGGGTACAAAGTTGCCAATAAATCTCCGATTACATCGCCTGTCTATATTACACGCTAGCGCTGTATTTACTCGTTGCCAATACGGTGATCTTTAACGGTAATAAGACTACAATACTAGCTTATTATCGCGGCTCTGTCTGCACGGAATTTATGTAAGCATGGGATAAGTCCTTCGTGATTAATTACCATTAGTTTTAAATTAACTTCTATCTATATATATAAAAATCAATTGCTGTTCGTTAGTCTCGTTAAAACTCGAAAACGTATGAACGGATTTATCTTATCTTGGTCTTGAAATGTTCGTAGAGGTCTAGGGAAGGTTTAAAAGGTAACAAAAAATTCGAATAATTGCCGGGAACTAATCAAAATCGCGGGCGACAGCTAGTCAAAGATAAATAATTAAGTGAGAAATCTTATAAAAGCATGTATTTTATCATCAGATTGTATTCACCTTCGACATATTCAAAGAGCAGGTGCGATGTAAAGAGGCGCAATATGTGTGAGCCAACAATACGAGAATACCACAATGGTCGCCCTACAACAGTTTAGTAGCACGCATTGCTACTTGTGATCGCCAACTCTTTGTTATGGTAACTAAACTCACAAATATTTTGTGTACATTCATGTCGAGTTATGAGTGTAACAAAATTCTACAAAGTTAGAGATGTCAGACCTTTTATACGTTAAACTAGCTGTCGTCTACAACTCCATAGACGAGGATTTAAAAAAAAACTTTTAGTAGCCTATGTGTTCTTCCAGACTGTGTTCTATTATACATCTATACCAAATTACAGTGAGATCTATGTAGCCATTCTGAGGATATCTTCTAACAAACATCCAAACATTCGCATTTATAATATAAGTAAGAAGTAAGATGGTATATTGCACGTATAAAGAGGAATTTATAACGGATCACAACTACGCCTACACATTTTCTTTATTTTAACATGAAAGCTTTAAATGCATTAACACTTTCATTTTATCTACATTATGTAATTTCGAATTGAATAAATTAAGAAACTTAATTCGAAATTGTTCAATCATTTACTCATAGTCATACTCATAGTTCATACATTTGCTCAAATCCCTTAAACAATGCAATGTAAATCCACCCTAAACCCATTACAATATAGTTCAAATTTGTTTAACTATTACATTCAGATAGGGGACGTTGGTGTGCCAGAATAATTGTATACATCTAGTATGTGGATCATTCAATTAGGCGACGCTCTGTCTTGGGCAGGCACTTGATTGGTCACATCCTAGCCTCGGAATGCACAAATTGCCTGCGACCGGAGCTCACCTGCATCCAAACCACATGTGCATTGCTTCTTCACATTACACCAATAGTTTGCGATCGTGTTGCATTTAACTACAGTGTTCAAATAATAGGAAACAGGTTACTTCCTTCTATTTAATGTAAATATTATACATGCGAATGTTTGTATGGATGTTTGTTTGAAGGTATCATGAAGACGGCTGTATAGATCTGGCTGAAATTTGTACAACATAGTCTAGAAGAACACATAGACTACTTATAAATTTTATTTAATACCGAGCGGACGGACGTCTCGACCAAGTCGCGGGCGACAAGTAGTCACTAATATGTTATTAACTGAACAATGATATTTTACTACTTGTCACTCGCGAGTCCGTCCACGCGGAATTAAAAAAACTTACTAGCCTATTTGTTCTCCCCGACTATGTTCATTGAGTCTTTGTGGAGATACCTTCTATCCATACATACATCCAAACATTCGCACTTATTATATTAGTAAGATAATTCTTCTATTTGTCATAGCCAACTCCAAAATAGTTGTGACGCTCTATTTCATGCAACAAACTTATCAAGATGTAAAATTCACATAAATGGTTAATAAAGTAACACTTGTCATGATGAAGTAGCTTTAATATGCATGATTCAAACTTTGCATACATATTGAATGCTGATGCGTATTAACTTTTTGAAAAGATAAAAAAATCCCAGAATAAACACGTAAAATACTATCATATACATAAATCCAATCCAATATATTGCAGTCTGTTAATACATAAGTAAACATTTTCGCAATACATTTAGAAATTATCGCAAGCCATTTATTTATTTAAAAAAAAGACAAGACTTACTGCAACCTTAATTTATTCATCATTCCATTGATAATTCTAAACACGCAACAACAGAGTACTACATACAAAATACGCTAGTCACGAAAGCAATTAATTTTATCGAACCTGCGCAGTTTCCCAGTGTCCCGATATCTTTAATATTACTATCCCGTACATTATAACTTTACTGGGATGAAGGTAAGTGTTGAAAACAACACCATAACAATGATTATACTATAAGTAGTGAACAAGAATTTTTTTTATTTTTTTTTATATTAAAAGGCGGGAAATATGCAAGCGGCCAATTTAATTTGTAAAAATATTGTGTGTTAACGCTTTGTTTTATCAAATAGAACGAAAAGTATGAAATATGTGGTTACAAGTAACAAAGTAGTGGACTTGTTGAATTAAATCCTACAATATCAAGTATCTAAAATCGATTTGTAATTTCGTGTGATTAGTACCAACAGTGGTAGAGCCCGCTTTAACATCTTCGCACGAATTGGCCCGGCTCGCCGGTGAAATACCACGACCATACAGAAAACAGGCGTGAAGTGGGAGCTATTCCGCGTTTCTTCTGATAAGTGTGCGTCACGGAGGCCTAATGTAGTCCTCTTTCCCTTCCCATCCTTTTTCTTATAAGGAAGGAAGTGGAAGTGGACCTTCCGGATGAGAAGATGCATGGAAAGGGAAAATATTTTCTTTGTGTGCATCCTCTCCTCCGTCGATTGAAGGTGGGCGACGCATATGCAATTGAATATATCTATGGGCAGCGGTCGCTTCGCTGTTTCAGCGATTTCAGGTGGCCGCTCGCTCGTTTGCCACCTTATGACATAAAAAAAGGTGTGGATAGCTTAAGTCTATCAACATTTCTGTATAGATCACGAAACATGTAAACGTTCGAAAACCCAGTTTAAATTGTTTGTAAAATTATTGTCTGTCTGTTCGCAATAATCGTTTCTTCCATATAATCTCCGAAACAGTTGACCAATTTTGACGGGACTATTACTGGAAGATAGTTTAATATGAGCTGGACGTTTTTGTTTAATTTTACGCTAAATTTGTCGCGGGAAACTGCTAGTACAATATATTTGCGCATGCGTCACCCCCGGGAAAAACCAACCAACACCCGCTACGTTAATGTTAATTACCTTCAATGAAATAACGCTTTGTTTTTTAATTACAATCGTTCCTACTAACGACATGCTTTTTATTTTAACTTTGTTTAGAAAAAACATAACTGTGTCACTAAAGTCCTTCAGAATAACACCCGAGGAATACTTAAATCCGCAAAGATTTCAAGATCCGCAATTATATAGAGATTGTTGACGCAAATACTAAAATATAAATTTTAGAAAATCTAGATAACCTATCACATGTAAATCGTTTCAAACTCTATTATCATTGTTGTACTCATATCATAGTCATTACTGAAACAGTTTTCTAATACAAGTAATGGTCATGTTTATTTCATCAAAATATCAAAACCATTCGGTGGTAGTACGATCCAACTACGTAAATTACGTTCGTATGTACATAACAAAACCTAGATGAACTGAAGTGTGTTATCGATGGTTACACTATTCCTTACTACAGTTTATTTTAACTACTATGTTGTAGGGCACGTGGTTGTGGCGGGTGAATGAAGCACGTGGCTGGCGGGGCGCGGCCGCTCGATACTGCGGAGGCTGCGCCCTGAGCCCCCGTCCGGAACGACCCCAGCCACGAGCTAAGACCTTCCCTGCTAACATCTCACATGAAAAACTGTAGACGGATATGAGAAACCGTAGCTCAACGTAAACTGGTCGATCATGACTATGATGAGCGACTATTTCGTAACAGCAACTCTCGATTGGTTGATCCGTGAATAAATTAGCATCGGATGTGTACAGATTAAATTATTTCGACTCCAGCTATTTGAGCTTAATCAAATTCAATTGCTTAATTTTATCGAGCTTTGATGTAAAAGGTAATAGCAATCAAAAGCTATTTAATGAAGAAACTTAATTCTAAAGATATTTTAAGTCAAGTATTTACTCATTTTTGTAAAAACCATGAAACTTTTTTATTATAATAAAAAAAAGCTCGATAAAGTTGTTTATTAAAATGTGTAATGCGAATTAAAAATACAACTCATTTATTCCAATAATAAATTAATAATGTATTTTATAATACAAGAATGATAAAATTAAATCAGCAAAAGCTTTATATATAACATTGTTTATATCAATGTAAAACATAAATACCATTCACTCCGATAACGTTATTTATTGCATATAAGTTATACATAAATCGGTACTTGCTCCTAAGATGTAGACTTATCACGTTGACCCTGAATAAAATATACTCAATATCAATAAAGATACAGCGTGTTCACAAATTATGAAGCTGTATTATAAATTTTTTTAATAACATTCAATAACGCCTTTTGCATCACGCCAGAGACACCAACAAAGAACCTCTGTCAACGATTCGCGAATCGATCGTAAATATGCAAAGTTTATATTTTTCAAGCTTCTTTACGTTCCACAAGAATAAAGTTGCATTTCAAAGGTTATGTAGGCTTCAAATCGTGTGAGAACGTTTAATTCGTTTTTTTTCATATCACGGAGCAAACGACCAGTGGAAGGATTCCACAGGATGAATGATAAGTAACAGAAGTCTGTGGAAATCTGGTAATACCAAAACCTTACGTAGTAGTTTAAAGAATTCAATACCGCCGGGGTTAAAATCATCACACAGCGCGACTGTTTGTTGTAACTTCGAATCATCATTGAAATTGATTTGGTCAGCATCGTATTAACGTCCGCTCTATTTTAAGTACCCAAACAACTAAGTAAATTTTCAACATATTTTATTTAATTTTAATTTTATTAAAGGCCTGTTGTTTCATCATAGTTTTAAGTAAACATATTGGAACGATCTCTGAACTTTTAGTAAGAGTTTATTTGCATCTATGAATTAAAATAATACAGATAATAATTTTTATTTGGCACAGCTGGCGTATCTCAAAACAAGCTAGTGTTCTGCCAACGATGGATTAAAATATAATTAATCACACAGCTTTCAAATGCCGCCGCGCGAAATGGAACGTCACAATTCTGTGCCACGGTCCTTTTTCAAACGAGACGTTATTTTATATAATTTAAATTATATCGTAAAAACAAAGATTTAACAATCTTAAGCCCCAGTGAAACTTAACCATCCTTAAAAGGATACATCAGTGATATTTTTGTAACAGAAAACTAAGGTTATTTAATTGTTATCATTGCGTTTTCTCTAGTAAAATAGGGAGGACTTGAAAATGCTCCAACGAAACTGACGCCAAAGTTCTTAAATTTCCCACAACTAGTATGTAGTAAGCAAAAGGGCACGTTATTAAGCTCAGTAGTTGCCAGTTGTCATAAACTTCAGGCGCATAAAGCACTGCTTCCTAAAGTTACTGCTTGTACGACTTAACTTTTGAGTACTTTCAAAATGTAACTCTAATTAGTACTGTTGCTAACTGCAAAGGTAAGCGTAGGCTTACACTGTCGAAACATTTATAAAACTGAGATACTTATCGTAACAATTTACTTGCTACAACTGTAATTATCAGGAATAAAACTAATCTCTGAGTAAATCAATATGATAACACAGACAGAATAACATTAGTATGTTAATAATTATTGTACTAAAATTACTGCATTCATCGATAATCTGCAACCGTTCCCAACGACTGGAATTTCAATCATACAACCGTCTATTCGTTAAAAGATAGAAATGAAAATAAGGCAAAAAAATCAACAATGCAATACTGTCACTACAAGCGTCGAAACAGATTAAAAAAATAAATCACGACTAAAATTGAACACTGTATGAGTACGGTTATAGCCAAGTTTTTAGAAGCGAGTGAGAAGCAAAAACTAGACGGTGTATAATAAAGTATTTTATTCCTACCACAGCGTTTCGTGTTGACGATAATCGAGCGTATCGCGAAATGCATCTGTTCAAATTCAGACCATCAATATTAAGGGTGACTACACACTACGAAGAAATTGACTTCGGCTAACGGCCAATATCAATAACCGATCTCAATTCGACTTGATATTTAACCGATGTAAAGATCGCAAAAGTATTCGAAAAACATTTTTTTTATATCATAAGGTCACAAACGAGCGAGCCACCACCTGAAATCGCTGAAATAGCAAAGTGACCGTTGCCCATAGACATACGCAATTGCATACGCGTTGCCTACCTTTAATCGACGGATGAGAGGATGCACAGAAAGAAAATACGAAACGCGGAATAGCTTCCACTTGACGCCTGTCTTGTGTGGTCGTGGTATTTCACCGGGCGAGCCGGGCCAATTCGTACGAAGATGTTAAAGCGGGCTCTACCACTGTTAAACATTATCAATTATTTAGATGGCGGTCGAACTATTCAAAGATTTCAATGACAGAAGGTTGATTTTAATCTCAAGATAAAAATTAAGTAATTACTAAAGCCATACCTACCCTTTCGTATATTTGATAAATGATTGTAATTGTATGTAATAATCACAATGTCACAGTTAGCACTATTGATTGCAAGTGTCAAAGGACCTTTATATTCAACCGAGTGCTACAGACCAAAAAATACTGTTACGAAATATAAAAGATTGAAAAAAACGTCTCTGCGTCGTCTGATCGCAAGTCCTATAGCAGGGACAGGTACGTGACGCGGTCGCTCGTGCTTGGCACGTCTACTATTGAGACGCGATCGCATTTTGTGATAAACTTCATACTAGACTACCTTATTCCTGCGGCCTTGTCTGCACGGAATAAAAATCGATAATAATGCAAGCTGCATTCTTCATCTATTGGCAAAATAATTTTTTAAATCAGTCTAGTAGTTTTAGTTTTTGAATATATTTGTTATGTGTAATTTCCAAATCTTTCCTTTTTATATTATGGTATAAAAAATAAACATTAATATTGGTAAACTTGGCTATCGGGAGCTAATCTTATAATTACAGGGTGTTAATAAAATCTTTAAGGCGATAAATAAAAATCTATGCCGTCAAATACTGTCATGTTTATTATTCTCCAACAGCCTGAAAAAACAAGTAGAGTAATTAAATGTGCAATACACACCCTGTATAACAGTCAGCATGGACTGGCCGACCTCAATACACAATCATTGTTAGCTTGCCAGTTGCACTGCTTTTAAGAACCAGTGTATTCAACCTCATTTTTTTAGAGCAGCCTGTAGCATTTATTATAAAGCAAGAAATCTTTAAAGTAGGTTACTGCTTAACGTTGTTTCTTTTATGCGTACAAAGTATTATGACAATTTCAGCCTTTAAACTAAAACCTATTCTAAATGAGAATATTTTTTTTTATTTAAAAACAATCCAAAATACGTCAATACTTTGTTATGTTTATCTTTTCCAAGTCTTTCTTGAAATGCAATCTATTAAACTGAATGTTGATTTTTTATCTGTGTACTGTATAACGCAATAAAATTAAATTCCCTCGACTTTTGAACGGAACGTGGGGTATGAGTCATAGATTCAGTCGAGGGAACGGTGTGGCATTTTAAAAAGCTCGTAAAACTTACAAGTACGGAAATTATAGCAATCATTCCAAGTGATAATAAAGTGAAAGCATTTAATGTTATTTTAATCGATTTTATTGCGTATATTGTTATACACAATATTGAATAACTATGGTCCTATACTATTAGGTTATCATTCTTAACAGGAACAAATGATCTATTAGAAAACTACCATACTTACAGTCGTTAAGCGGTCATTAAGGGAGTCTCTTGGTGTAGATTTAACGTGCGGAATCTACACTTAACTACTTCTGTAACTATAAAACGTGTCTAGTCCACACAGAAGACAGGCGTGAAGTGGAAGCAATTCCGCGTTTCGTCTGATGAGTGTGCGTCCCGGAGGCCTTATTTAGTCCTCTTTCCCTTCCCACCCTTTTTATTATAAGGAAAGGATGGGAAGTGGAAGTGGACTTTCCGGATGAGAGGATGCATGGAAAGGGAAAATATGTTCTTTCTGTGCATCCTCTCATCCGTCGATTAAAGGTAGGCAACGCATATGCAATTGCGTATGTTTATGGGCAACGGTCACTTCGCTATTTCAGCGATTTCAGGTGGCCGCTCGCTCGTTTGCCACCTTCTGATATAAAAAAATAGTTGTTTTTTTATTTTAGTAAAAGTAAACCATAAAGATAGTTCCTTATTTTATAGCAATTAACGTTCAGGCAGCTGAAGTGGTATTATCGCATTAAACAAACTTGAAATACTAAAGTGGGTTATCTGACGCCCGCATCGCCAAATATTTTCATTTTACATTACCGTTACACATTCCCCTGATAAAGAGTAAAAGCAAGGGAATTTTAATATAAAATGTTCCAATAAACACAATGACTACAACAAGAGAGAAAGAACAAAGAAAGCATAGCTTGGTAGAGGCGAAGCGGGAAAATTTGGATTTACTTGCGCGTGGCAGTAAACATAAAGCGGGAAAACTTGCACATATAGAGCCACGCTTCTTGAGTAGCCAATCGGGATACTAAGTAACAAAACCTATTGTTAAAAATTAGTTAACTGCATGAAGAATAGTCTACTTTTCAAATATCTGTCAATATGCATGGTACACAATAGCTGAGTCCACCATCGAAGCGACAAAGGTTACTTTCGACATTACTTTTTTGTAGATCAATCCGTCATTTTTTTTATATCAGAAGGTGGCAAACGAGCGAGCGGCCACCTGAAATCGCTGAAATAGCGAAGTGACCGTTGCCCATAGACATACGCAATTACATATGCATTGCCTACCTTTAATCGACGGTGGAGAGGATGCACAGAAAGAAAACATTTTCCCGTTCCATGTATCCTCTCATCCGGAAAGGCCACTTCCACTTCGCATCCTTTGCTTATAAGAAAAGGGTGGGAAGGGAAAGAGGACTAAATTAGACCTCCTGGACGCACACTCATCAGACGAAACGCGGAATTGCTTCCACGTCACGCCTGTCTTCTGTGTGGTCGTGGTATTTCACCGGGCGAGCCGGGCCAATTCGTGCGAAGATGTTAAAGCGGGCTCTACCACTGTTAGTTAATAATAATAATTACATTTTAATAACTGTCTACACTACTAATAACTATTTAACGTTAACTGTTGTCAGTGTGAATGAACCTGTATATCCGCTTGGAAAACTCTCAGCATCCGCCCACCATGTAGCAGCTAGCCTAACGAACCACTAGAGATAACGAATTCCCGAGCGCGGGCCGCGCGTACCTCAAAACGATGCAAATTACACATACGACTATTTACATTTCAATAGAAAACATTTAAAAAAAAATTTACGATGACACATTGAATACAAGTGCAATTTAACATTGAAAATTTTAACGTGACTGTCTGTATAATTTTTTAAACATATTTGAAACTTGAAAAAAATATATTTTTTTTTACTTTAAACATTGTAACCGTTGGTTTCTGAGACCAAAATAGAGATAACAATATGTTTTTGCTTCAGAAACCCACGGTAAGTGTAGCAAAGTCTTAGCAACTAGCATTTGAACATAGCATGTAGCTATATTTTCAAATCGAATCGAGTTATTTGGGAAATTATTTTAGATAAGGACACGTGAAATTAAATTTGAAAATAATAGAAAAGAAATAAAAGAAAATTGATTGCCTAAACTCTTTAAGCTAGAGATTGTCGTTGTATTAACTAATGTGATTTAAGAATTAACTTAGTTGACATTAAGTGTCCCACTCACATACACAGTGGTCGTTAAGTATGCAGGTCAATCCAATATAAACACATACAGACCACACTAAGCGACCGTTAAATCCATTCAAATACATTTATCTGTACAGAGTACAACATTTTATTTCTTTGCAATTTATTCAGGAAAATAAAACAGTGATATCGTCACTTTTATTGGACAACATAAACAGTGTGACAATAAAATGTAAATGTAAAGATTTTACATGCGGATATAAGGAGTATATATAATATTTTACATCTCTTTTATTTAGTTGGACTAGATAGAGATAGCAGTCTTCTCTTTCACTTAACTTAATAAGTAAGATTGATATGAAGATTAATGTAGTATCATCATGATTTAGGGGTGACTAGACCATAGTCAATCACGCTGGCCCATTGCGGGTTGACTTCACACTTCGAATTTCTTCGCAGATATTTGCAAGTTGCATCACGATGTTTTCCTTCAACGTAAGAACATCGGATAATTGCACATTTATAAATCGAAAATCGTAAAACGCATTAGTACATAACGGGATTCGTATCCAGGACCTGCAGATTACAAGTCTAGTGCGCAAACCCCTGAGCCACCGACGCTCTCTAATATTTTCAAATAATAAAATAATTATGAATGAACAAAACAGCTGCCGCTAGCTCATTGATCCAGGCTGTCATTTTCATCAAAAGCTTCGTAAGTAAACGACAAATGACGGCTCCATTAGCTGTAATTATCACAGATTAACGATTGATTGACAGGCAGTCTGACAGTTATGACGTAACATGTTAGCAAAGTGTACGAGTAAGCTTCTCGTCAGATTGTGTGGGTTTAGCTCGGTGACAAGTGACTAATAGTGTTGTCAATCTTTACTGTACTGAAAGATTGACAATGCTAAAAAAGATTAACAGGATTGTCGCTTTGTTGTTAAGCCCATAAGTTTATAAATCGATTAAAATATTCATATTGAATTTCAATAAGGCCTAAACCAGTGAAATTATTAAAACTTTATTCAAAATGTAGCAGTTGGAAGCTTTAACATCAAAAGTTTTTTTTTTGAGTATTAAAATGAACGCTACCCAGAGACCCTTGAATACAAAATTCAATTAAACGCAAGTGCTTTTATAATACGGCTACTTAGGGTCCGGGTCACAATTTAATATAAGATTAAATTCTAGATTAAGCCAATAAACGACGATTTAAATACGACATTAACGAAACTTGACCTTTTCATATTGAATAAATTAAATTAATATATCCTGCCCAATCTAATTTAGCAGAGAGCTTCGGTGGCTCATAGGCTAAGCACTTGACTTGTAATCTGCAGGTCCTGGGTTTCGGATTCCTCCTTGGACCTATGTGTTTTCGATTTACATATGTATATCCGACGTTCTTATGGTGAAGGAAAACATCGTGATGCTCAAATTCAAAATTTATGAAGTCATCGATAGCCCAGTCACTTGTGCGCTCCGATCCTCTCTGTGGGGACATATAGTGAGCTGATAATGATTCTACTTTAAGCTCTAGGATAATTTAAGAAAAAAACTTAGTTAAAGTCCAAGTCAGTCGTAATAAATATAATGTGTATTCTGTGTGAGCAAGACCTTAACATTTTAATTCAATCGGGATTCAAAATCAAATCCGTGTAAGTGCAAATACATGAATCGGTATATCGCATTGCATATGTCGTATTTAATTGTGTAGCGAATACCGCGGACTCGTAACACTTGGATTGACACAAATACTTATTACATAGGTATCAAATCTACATTACTGAAAGGAAATAATAGTAGGCTCTCGCACGCAAATAGTAAATTAGGTTGATATACAATAAATAATGGATTTGTGTTACTTACAAATTAGGTGCGAATAAATTTCCAGTTTTGTGCAACTAGAAATGAACTTGGAAAGAAAGGACAAGTTTATTTATTAAAGGTATATCATTGACATTTTCTTTTCATTTATGCATAAATATGGACAGGCCACTTTGACGATCTCTTATGTCGGAAGCCAAGACCGACTTTGGGTCGCTGCGCCAACGAAGTAAATATTATAACTATATCCTGTTTTTTCTTCTGTTACCGCGATTTAATAGTATTAAAATTAAGTTGCCAGCCTCTGTTTTTCCGTGCAAATATGATATTGGGACCTTCAAAAGTAGAGTGAATAGGCACTTACTAAGCTAGCGCGTACCATCTTTCGACCAAATCTCCACTTCACCAGGTGGAATCGTGGTCAAGCGCTAGCTTGTAAAACGTAAAAAAAAGTGACCTGCATCTAAAGTAAAGTATTTAATACTGATACTTAAAATACCCGCCATCTAACTTAAGATGATTAAGATAAATGAAAGATGTTAGTTTTGAATGGCGAGGGCACTTCTTAACGCGACAAGACATTTGCGACGTCATTAGTGAAACAAGGCGTAGGCGCGTAAACCCACTTCTTTGCGGCGTCGGCTGCGATTTTTACACGAAAAGGAGGTTAAGTGCGAATGTCATCGCGCTCGGTATTGCAATAAACTTTTCTACGTTTGCTGCAAAATTAATTTTATTCCTTCCTTGGTAGAACTTATTCAAAGCTTTTAGTTAGAACTAGCAATCGCCCGCGATTCTTTCCGTGCGGAGTAAAAGAAAAAACTCAATTAGTAGCCTATGTCTTCTTCCAGACTATGCTCTACATGTATGGCAAATTTCATCAAGATCTATGCAGCCATTTTGGAGGTACCTTGTAACAAACATGCTTCCATCTATTCATCTAAACTTTGGCATTTATAATATTAGTAAGATTAACGTTCATAATCAGATATAAACTTAAAGTTTCATTCCAATTCCATAATTTCACCTTCCTTTATCCCCTGCATATCGATTAACACAGCACCTTCCCGGCTATAGAAAATCTTTATGGGTAAAGATGATCTTGTATACCTCCGTAAAAGCATAATCGTTAATTTTCACATGCCGTCCGTTACAGTCTAGGTAACTTAGCGTGGGAGTTCGTGGGCGTATATTTATGTCTGCCATGGCATTCCTGCTGAGAGTCTACCTAAGACAACTATGAATCGATAATGCACGATAAACCAACCATCTCAATATGTTATAGCAAAGAAAGTATTGAGAAATGATCTTTTAAGTTTTTATATGTTTAGTATTGGGTTTTAAGAATGTAATAAAAATAGGTTTTGGATAATTATTTACTTAGTAAATTTAGTGAAAAAGGGCGTTTTAAAGAGCACTCGTTTACAAGTTTGTATGCGTAGATACTCATCGAGTAAAAGGGCTTTTAGTATCGACTTTTATGTACATGAGAAAGATATCTGCCTACACTTGATTTTTTTTAACAGTAGGGCGCAAACGAGCAGCGAGAACACCGACGTGTTCAACGACGCCCATGAACATCAGCAATACCAGAGGAACCGCAGATGCGTTTCCAACGTTATTATGGGCCTTACAATATTTATAGTTCAAGTAATCCAAATGTTTGTTTCAGAAAATTTCTTTTTTATGTTGAAAGCATTAACAACAAAAAACCTGATACAAAATTAATTTAAATACGGAGAATTACCGCTTAAAAGTTTCTCTTCTTTCAATTCCATACAAGTTGTACTTAGTTCTCAAGTTTTACAGCTGCAAACAGGACAAACAATTCAATGACTTACTCCAACTTTGTCCGCTATAGTTGACAACTTAAGACTTTATGTAGTTTCATTGTGTCGCATTTAAAAAGTTGTTCGCACTTAAATTTTAAAGGAACCTATTTAAAAACTGTTGAATTGTTTTCGAGATCTTACCAATGTATTACACCAAGTTATACTCCTTACTGAAGCACTAACCGTAGGTTTCTAAGACCAAAATCTTAGTTTAAAACATATTTTTATCTTTATTTTCTCAAATAATGATAAAGATGACGATAGGTTTTATACAGAAATTTCGATCTCAGAAACCAACGGTAAGAAATATGTAAGTGATAACTAACATGGCTTTTTTGTGTGGATTAAGTATGATGAATATAATACTAAACAACCTTTTAAGTAACCATTAAAAGACTGCGAGTGCGGCAGTCAGTGTGTTTAAAAAAAATACGCATTCGGGGCCCTAACAGATATGTGTGTACCAATTGCATTGTTAATACGCGTAAACATAGTTACGCAGTAAAAACTAACAAAGAAAGTTCTAGAGCATCTAAGTCTAGACCAAGCATATAGTATCGGGGCGCATCAGCTGTGCACGTGTGCCGGGTCTATTTCCGGTACGGGTGAACGTTCTCCGGCCTTGCCCCGCCGGCCGCGGTCAACAACCGGCCCGCTGATGCGCGGCCTTGGACTGCATTCGCAAATATCGGGACAAAAATGGCACATCGGGATCAGTCGGAGGGCTAAAAAACGCGGTCACACATCGCATCAATCAGGGAGAAAAGGTTTAAATGACATCTGTATCTTTAAATGGATAAAGCAAGGCTACAATGGAGGACCAACGAAACTAGACATAAATAAATACCCCTAAGAATAAAATAGGCAAAAATATCACAAGACCCTTTTAGTTAATTATCTGAAATGACACAAACACAATCAAAAATCAACTTTCTGTTCCGAAAACATGGCTTAACTGCTATCCACGGACCTGCTCGGTTGTCCGGGTGGGCGGAGAGGTGAACTCCGACGTGGCGCGTCCCCGGGTGGTGGATAGGGGAACGCCCCGGCATTCGTGTCGGGGTAGGGCGCAAGCCCCGCGAACCAAACACTGGTAGGTAGGATAGCTAGGTTAGCTAGGATAAGTTAGGTTAGTTTAGGCTAGGTTGCGGGCCCACTTGTGGGCTCGCAATATTGAGGGCGGCGAGCCCGAACTGAGTACCGTCAGGGAAAGGTAAGGGTGAGCCTCATAGGGCGGAGGGCGCAAGCCCGATGCCGGGGCGGCGCGACCAGCTGGAACTCGACCTCTTGGTCGTGGGTCGCGGCCGTCCTATTAGGTTAGTCTAGGTTAGTTAATTTAAGCTAGGTTAGTTTAGATTAGGCTGCGGGCCCACTTGTGGGCTCGCAAATTGAGGGCGGCGAGCCCGAACTGAGTACCGTCAGGGAAAGGTAAGGGTGAGCCTCATAGGGCGGAGGGCGCAAGTCTGATGCCGGGGCGGCGCGACCAGCTGGAACTCGACCTCTTGGTCGTGGGTCGCGGCCGTCCTATTAGGTTAGTCTAGGTTAGTTAATTTAAGCTAGGTTAGTTTAGATTAGGCTGCGGGCCCACTTGTG
>NW_013531704.1:8155913-8319152 GCF_000836235.2 Papilio xuthus | reverse complement strand
CTACATTTATTACTAACTGTCGCCTGAGACTTCGTCCCAGCAGAACTAAAAAAAACTTAATAGCCTATGTGTTCTTCCAGACTTTGTTCTACATCCATGCCAAATTTCATCGAGATCCGATGAGCCGTTTTGGAGATACCTTCTAACAAACATTCATCCATCCATACATACAAAAATTCGCGCTACAATTAAAATCAGTCCTTGAGATAGAGTTACTATTGCAGTTAGAGTTTAGACAATCTTTTACAAAACCAACCATCAGGGAACGTCTAAAGTTTAGCTATCACAGTTCTATGTTACTTTAATTTTTTATTGTAGTAAAACCTTATTATTAATCATCATTATTTTTTTTTAAATACACTTACCACAAAACAGCTACCGTGCATGTCCCTGTAACAGGAAAAGATTAAAGATTACATAAGGAAAATTATAAATATCATTAAAATTTTCGATCCTCATTATAGTGTTTCCCATTGGACCGTTCGGCATAACGATAAATCGACCCAACGGGTAACATATTATGTTTTTACAAAAATAATATTGTCTGTTTTAAAACACTTTAGATGCATAAAATCTTTACACTTATAAGTGTTATTTCTGGTCTCAAAGTGTATACCTATACACTTTATTTCAGTACAAAAGTGTAACACTAATACAATTTAAATCCAACAAAAGGAAAACATATTCACGCCATCACAAAGATAATGAAATCCAGTTAAATGTACAAAGTAATTTCTACAAGTTCCTTTGCATCATAAACGAAACGAATTCAAAAAGGTAATGACGAGGAGCCGTTAAATTTTATTTCTTTTCAATACGACTTTAGCGCAGTAAAATCTGCAATACGCTCCGATGCGAATTAATAAATGATACTGTAAAAGTTCTCCCAATTTGTTAAACATAATTAACCTAACAAATTTTTATCCAGTTTATTCACGTACAGAGTGAGAAAGATTGTCTGTCTCTGTCCAGCGATTAGGTGTAAGAGAAGACATGAGATCTTTATTCTACTTAAGGCTTATGGAGATGAATATTTGAAAGTCCAAATAAAGACAATAAAACAAAAAAGTAATCCAAATATGTCGTATCTTACTAATTGGATGGATGGATGGATGTTTGTTGTAGGTATCTCCGAAACGGCTTAATGGATCTCGATGAAATTTGGCATTGAAGTAGAAGATGGTCTGGAAGAACACATAGGTTAATTATCAAGATTATATTTTAATTCCGCGCGGAACAAGTCGAGGATGACAGCTAGTTTTCTAATCAAAATGGACTAAAAACGCGTAAAACCAGAAATTCAGACGTAACAAAACCTCGTTTAGTAAATACATTCCCTTACACAATGTAACAATTAAGTGTAGAGTTTGTGAGGTCGTAAATCTTCCCCGTCGTTGCACAAGAGAGCACGCCGATAGATGGCGCGTGATTCGGACGCGTGAATAGCGGCTTTGAAGTGTAACATGCTTTGATCTTTTACATTTACACCTCGAAATACGATGAGAACGCTTTACTAAACGTTTGAGACTGAATGACGTCATCAACACCGCTACTTTTTATATTAAAAACAGTAGAACATCTAAAATGTATTCAATTAATTAAGTGATTTCATAAAGTCTTTTCGATATACTGTTTTATCACGGAAATAAGATAATGTACTCTAAATATGTAATTACCTTTTACTAACCCTTGTTGTAATCGTAGTATAGTAAAATTTGTTATTAAAAATTTAGAGAACGGGAACTACCCAAACTAATAAATTCGATTTCAGTACCACGGTTCCTTTTTAAACTAAAAAAGACAATAATTAAATTATACAGTGATAACATGCGATATTTGCATTGATATTTGCAATTGCTTCATCGTGTTACGTCTTTTAATCCAGGTTTAGTATTTCTAATCCAATCTCTAATAACTCCGAACCGGATATAATTAAATAACACAACACCAGAACCGTTACTCAGTATTTATTATCCAATTAAATTGTTCTTCTCAGTAACACTTCGAAGCTTTCAAAAACATTTTAAAAGCTATCTTCGGAGAGTTAAAGTGTTCTTTCAGTGCCTTCATATTGTATACAAAAGGCAGCGTGTCGGCGCAAGTCGTGATAGCCGTGAAATCACGAATAAAAGAAACCATTTCTTTTCATCAAACTAGGTTATGTGCTTTTTACGTTCTCCGGTATCATTAGTCGAGCTGAGGGAACGGCCAGCCTGTGTCAATCGATACTTTACGTTAGTGTGCGTCGGCACTGCGAGGGTTAAGTGTTAACTGTTATATTACTTACATATAAAACTATTTTAAAATTAATAGAAATAAAAATGTAATGAGATAGTTTCATCAAATTATGTTGTCGACTATGAAATGGCGAACTATCATAAGAAATAATATGGATGAAACTCGAAAAGGCTATACTCATAAGAGATTCTATTTAAAGAAAATCGCCTTAAACAATACATAAGTTGACATCTTCATCATGTATTATACATACTAGCTGTCGCCGGCGACTGGAGCGAGATTAAAAAAAAAGCTTATTCAGAGCCCTATGTGTTCTACGTCCATGCGAAATTTCAGGGAGATCAGGTAGATACCTTCTAACAAACATCCATCTAAATGAACATTCGCGTTTATAATATTAGAAAGATTTAAATCTGTTACTTTACAAGACTGATATGTAACTCATTTTTATTGTAAAACAATAGATGAATGTCACCCGATAATTTCCGTTCCAGAAACCGCGAGTACCATGCCACCGTTAGTGTGAGCAAACAATGGGTACATTGCCGGCTGAGCGGCAAACGGAAACTTTGATGTCTACCGTGTTAATCAACATTTATAAGTGGCCAGGGCACTAACGGCACGTTTTATTAATTGAAATACAGCTACCACAGAGTATTAAGCCGTACAGAGTAATCTTGTCAGATATAAAACTATATAAAACTTAATTCAGCTATGACTGTGTATAATCTGTAAAAAAGATACTTGGCATATTCTACAACACAATTTATTTAAGGCAAGTAAAACCTGACCGTTATCCGCCGCATCTGAGACCTCGCATCTAACCACTAGCTATGAGACCAAAACCGCAAGAAATCTCGTTACAAGCAGGCACATTACCAACGGAAAAGCAATTTGTAGCAATATGTAGTTAAATTATACAAAATTATTACTGATTACATTCACTAAAATTATTGTAATAACAAAATTATTTGATAACAAATTACACGAGAGCAATGCAAATAAAGAAAAACATTATATTTTTTCAAGTCAATAATTATAATTTTTGTATATAATATATTTGTACAAAATGTATGTAATTCGACGTTATATCACTAAACATAGCAATAGACCAATGAACTGTCTAGCCCTTTAAACTACATAAGTCGTAAAATCATATTTAAACGCTTCTGTGTAACAAAGGGCTTGTGTTTGTGAGTGTACTACCGTAAAATGCGTAGTAACCGTAAATAATCGCGGCTTAAATAGAATCCTCGTATAGTGTCAAACTTCTTAATAACACTTGCTTTAAATGACTTCTATTTAAAAATAATCAACGTAAACTTTAAAATAATTATATTTAACGAGATTAAACGACGCTTAAATATTTAACAGCCTATGCCCAGCAGTGGGCGAATTACGGCTAATAAAGAAGAAACGACGCATAAATATTAATGCCATTTTCCCTATTGAGACCTTACAGTGCACACATTTCTATGTTTTTGGAATGTATACTACGATTATTACAGGAGTAACTTTGTTGAGCAATTCATAGCCAAGGATAGCAAAGCTTCTAGTGGCATACCCTTCACATAAGGGACACAAAGCATACAAGAAAACATTACATCAAATACTTCACGTAGCTAGGAGCCCTCGCACGACTCTGCGACAAAAAAATCTTTGAAAGGAGCTCACGTCCAAGACGCATTTGCTTACCGACCAACGACAAATTTTGCAAAGAATTTACAACAATTGAAAAGCAACCCAATAGTTAACTTACTAAGGTCGACTGTTCCGTGCAATCACAGTCAATGCGACCGAAAAAACGACGTGTCAAAGTTCAAATTCGAGGGTTGTTTTAGTGTGACATTTTTTTTTACTATTATATTCTTTATGTGAGGTAAATAGAGCTTAGTTTCGCTTGTGCTCATAGTTTTTTTGTGTACACTGTCGGTCCGTTTATAGGTGACTGGGGTTTTGTTCGCGTGTACTGCTTTTCTATTCTGACACACTTGACACGTGGCAACATTAAACTAATGCTATGTGGCTTTTAGAAAACCTCAATACCTTATCATAAACAAACTTGTTCAAAGTTATAAATACCTACTGAACATCTTTAAGAACTTCAGACTTAAAAAACAAGACCGTAGTTCGAAAGTTGTAATAAAAAATACTGTTCGAAGTTCCCGGGACGGACTGCAGATGCGACAAAGCCGAGGATCTACAATTTGCAAATGAAAGCTCGACCCTAGCGTGCTCTTTTAATTATTAAAAGAGGTAGCGGTCCAGTTTATACATAATGAATTATATTTCCTCAACGTTCCACTATGCCAACAGTAAAACTTTAGCGAGGCGTTGGAAGGACGAACATTCGTCAAATTCAAGAATAATTAATCATCTCCTGTTTCGTACTGGATAAGGTTTGTTTATAACTGAGTTATTTAATTGCGTAATTACGTTTTTAGATCCAACCAGATCTTACACATTTGTTTGGTATTATAAACCTTTCAATTCCCCTTGATTACTTTTTAAAAACATCGTAATTATAGGAACGCGATGTTTACTTGAAAACGGGAAGTCGATACTGCAGTTGGAAATAGGTCTTATGACTCAACGAAATCCAATCGATATATTGTTAGAAATGCACTTCAGAATTAACTGTGGAAATTACTGGGTAATATTCATATCCTTCTCAACATTCAACACCATAGTGTGTAAAACAGCTTGTTGTCAAAGACAACAATTTATCATCAGATGACACTAATTTCGAATCTCAATTTTTACAACAACACACTTCTAAATGGGGAAGGAATACTCTTAATCTTACTAATATGATAAATGTGAAAGTGGAAATGGATAAATGGATGTTTGTTACAAGAGATATCCAGAACGGCTCGGCGTAGTAACATAGCCTGAAAGAACATAATATATTATGTTTTTCTTTAATTCCGCGCAAACGGAGTCACGGGCGACAACTAGTTTGCTATAACTGTTCATTACGATATCTTTGCTTCCTATATTAAAGTATAAAAATAAACATACAAAAACTCAAAACGTCTGCCGGTTTGTCGTTTTAATTTTAAGGCCATTACATTCCTCAAGTGCTCCGTGGAACTGGTTTGAGTCTGAATATTCATATTTCACTGCGGACTGCAGCCGCGTGGTAAAGACTATCCAGGAAATGGTATATCGATATAAATTACACATAACAAGAACTTCACGTGTTTGTTATTAGCCCATTGATTTTTTTTTATATCATAAGGTGGCAAACGAGCGAGCGGCCACCTGAAGTCGCTATAATAACGAAGTGACCGTTGCCCATAGACATACGCAATTGCATATGCGTTGCCTACCTTTAATCGACGGAGGAGAGGATGCACAGAAAGAAAAGATCTTCCCTTCCCATGCATCCTCTCATCCGGAAAGTCCACTTCAACTTCCCGTCCTTTCCATATGAGAAAAAGGGGTGGGAAGGGAAAGAGGACTAAATTAGGACTCCGGGACGCACACTCATCAGACGAAACGCAGAATTGCTTCCACTTCACGCCTGTCTTCTGTGTGGTCGTGGTATTTCACCGGGCGAGCCGGGCCGATTCGTGCGAAGATGTTAAAGCGGGCTCTACCACTGTTAAAATCGTATCAAAACATATCAACCGGGAGTTAAATAAGTTATCCTTCATTGCTAATCTTACTAATATTATAAATGCGAATGTTTATATGGATGTTTGTTAGAAGGTATCTCCAGAACGGATGCATGGATCTCGCTTAAAAATGGCATAGATGTAGAATATATCCTTGAAGAACACAGGCTATTAAATAAGTTTTTTATTTTTATTTCTTGCGGACGGAGTCGCGGACGATAGCTAGTATTTTAAATGATTCACACAATATAAAGCATATTTTACAGTTAAAATTATAAAATGTTAAATTATATTCCCGACGAAAATATGAAATAGTCCAATGGACGCCATAGTTGAAAATTTAATCATCAATATAGCCTATTGTTATATCAGCTTATCACCACTCAATCTCAAATTAAATCTATTAAAACGATAACATTTGGAATACAAATGAAATAAACATTACTCATATTATTACACCGAAACCACTTCCGTTCTCATCGAGCCAAAGATATCCCGACATAAATCGCTCCGTCGGTCCCTACATCTTTTATCTAATCTAGACAAATAACGCCGTTGAATTGGCATATCGGAAATTCGCATCCTTATAATGTTGGACGTAGAAGAAAAAGAACCTTATTTCTTTCGTTCAAAGAACTAGATTCCCTTAATGTTCCTGGTAAGGGTTCATTGGGAACATAATATGCTTTATTCTAACGCTAATAAGGTTGATATTTTTCGTTATAAGCGGATCGATTAGATGCCAAGGCGCAAAGTAGATGGGGACTGTTGATGTAAGAGTTGGGAGGCCGAGATAAGGAAGGTCATTGAACTCTGGAGACTTTTTATATGCTGATTTCATTTTGATTCAATAAAGTTTTATTGTTCTGGGACATTTCAGTACAGACTTCGTAATTGCTACGGAAGATTTTTTACGAAACAAGTTTATTCATCCGTGGAGACGAGTTTGGATTTATTACAGTTACAAATAAAATAGAACTCTCATAATATTTTAGTATCAATTTATAAGGAAATCAAAATTACTTACAATACAATAGTGTCTCTCTAAAAACTCTAAGTTCAAACGATCAATTTGTGGCGCCTTACTTTAGCCTACTCTTTACACTTGCCACTTAACTTTTTGACAACGCTCAATACCCTCATATTCATAAACAAAGTACCGGGACATTAAAACAGAGCGGTCGTTAATAGATCCCTCTACCCATATTAAATATTACCATATTGCTTGTCTACTCTATGTTTTGACTCTCTTTTTTCTAATAATATTGTACATGATGCTAATATAAGAAAAACTAATTCATAGAAGTGTGAACTAATCAGTTACGATTCATAGGATATTGTGAAAGGCCTAAGTCAAGCTGTGTACTCGCATATCGATAAGATGGTAATATGTTGTAAAGCCTATTTTCATCCATATATCCTCTAAAATTATCTATTTTAATTTCATCTAACTAGGACAGACTAGTTAAAATGTAGAAATAAATAGAAGTTCATTTGATGATAAACTTGTAGAGGCGGACCCTCGTCTCGTTTGAATCACTTCCCATCTCACGACGTGGACCAAAATAGAGCGGAACAGACGCTCCCTACTGATCGTATACAAGCGACCGTCTAATTCATAGCCCTATCGGTTTTTTTATTAAAATATCTTTTTTTATTTACTACTACAACTTATGACCATTCCAAGTACGCTTGAAGTTTGTTCTAGGATATTTTAATAGATAATTAAAAAATGAATAATAGAAGGATGGAATTCGAACCCACGATCGCGTATATGACATTACTAGCTGTCGCCAGTGACTCCGTTCGCGGCACATTTGAAGCCTATGTGCTCTTCCAGGCTATGTTCTACATCTATGCCAAATTTCAGAGAGATCCATACAGTCGTTCCGGAGATACATTCAAACAAACAAACACCTGTCCATCTATCCATCCATTTGAACATTCGCATTTATAATATTAGTAAGATTAGGATACCTACGTTACAATCAACAATTATTGAACTAGGTAAAACATATGAGTACTATAAGACCAGTCTTATAAGAACTCTAGTTGTCGGGTTTCTGTTTTAGAGAGTAGCGCGCTAGCGGGGAGGCGGCACGAGCGGGGAGTCGTGAGGGGGTTCTCTGGTCCGAGAGTGTTCCGGGCGGTGGCGCAGGGCGCAGCCTCCGCAGTATCGAGCGGCCGCGCCCCGCCAGCCACGTGCTTCATTCACCCGCCACAACCACGTCAGACCGAGAAAAAAGTTTTGCTAAGGAAATTCCTATACTTCTAAATGTTGTGATTAAAAAAATACATTAATTATGTATAAAATGTAAAATTATTTAAAATAATACGCGAAAAAGGTATGAAGAAAAAAAACGATTTTTTTAACCATATCGGGTTAGTATTACCAATTATATTACAAGAACGCACCAGTCTCTACTTTTTCAGCCGATGTATAGTCGAGACAATATTAATCTAACGTTTACATAAAAGAGCAAAACGTTTAGTTTAACACTTTTTTTTCCAGTGCGGTTAAATAGATTTTACCTACAGCAAAAAAACTGCACTGAATTTATCTTCATTTATTTTTCTTGGCACCGCATCATACACACAACAGATAAAAATTGGAACATGTTTTTACTAGCATTGTGACCCATTTATATGCTGTCTAGCAACTCAATGTATTTAGGATATTACTTTTTTTTTTATAACAAGGAGGCAAACGAGCAGCGGGAACACCGAGGTGTTCAACGACGCCCATGGACATCAGCAATACCAGAGGAACCGCTGATGCGTTGCCGGCCTTTGACATAGTGATTAGCTCGCTTCTTGAAGGACCCTAAGTCCTTTATCTTCAAATCATATTATTTTACCCGGTCATCCCTAAATGAACCTAAAGATTGCTTCGACGTCCTTAAATTTAAACACCTATAAACCTGATTATACGACAGTCAGGGGATAATCGGTTAAACTTGGTGCAGGCAATGTACAGCATACATACTAACAAACTTTGGCAAATATAAAAGAACACCCCATATACCACATGCCGTAACATGTAAACGCTAAAAAAACCTTCGTCTCTTCCACAAATAAACAAACGCGACTTCCGTATTCCGTTAATACATAGCAGAAGTAATACATGTCGAGACCCGATCGACAGCTCGACGTGTAATAACTCTGAAAGGGCATTCGTGTAACGAGCCTGGGGGCGCGGGGATCGTGAACTACACGGGGAATAAGGACATTTAGTTAATTTACTATTGGAATTATTTCGAGTGCTTCGTGCAAGATACGGATAAGCAAATGAGTCATCAAATTAAAACTACAATTAAAAGTACTAATTCATTCTCAATTAAAAAAAAACATAACAGACATAACATAGAACAATATGTTTTATTCGGGGTTTTTGGTCTCAGAAATCCACGGTTAGTTGAAGGTCTTAACGTTAAGCATGTCTAAGACAAAAATTATATACAGATAGAACCAGTGGTGTACGTGCAAGATGTCCGGTCTTTAATTTATTGAATATCTATGTATCCTACGTACAAATAGGTTTGCACGTTCACATTGCATCGAAGCGTAACGCGCCAACACCGTGCGCTATATTGCCCGATAAACAAATTGGAGTAGATTGATGCGCGATGCGCGCCGGAGCGTTCGCGTATTGAATTCTATTGGATTTATTGGACGCCGCAACGACCAGTGCCGCGTGCTGTTAATCAACTGCCCTCTATGACGTTACCGCACTTCGAATTATCGCAGTCTTAATTTATTTTGATGTATTTTATGGAGTTTTGCTCTGAAAAATCGTCATTTTTACCACAATCTGGTACTAATGTGGAAACAGAGCAGCTCTGGTAATTACTATACTATAATAGTTAAACAGCAAACCTTAATTCAATAAAGTCTGGAATACATAATCTCATCCCATCTCTTGAAACCATAAAAGCCAAAGGGATGCTAGATCTGTTTTCCTGAAACTAAACTAAGACTCTACCATGTTTCGATTATATTCAGATGGACTAAACTTGGTTGGAAGCATTATCCAAAACAAACAACAAGCAAAATTTATTATTGTTCGCAAAACAGATCTTGTATTATATATGTCTAGCTAGAATCAAAATTATAGCGATGTTAATTTTGATTTAATATTTATCTTTACCAAATAACTAACTTTTCGACATTCTCGAAAGGAACGATGTCAAAGTTTTTTGAGTCTCCAAGTAGCGTCTACAAAAAAAAATAATATCAAAAACAACAAGTATGAATCGATGACTCAATCTGTTCGGGATATTAAAAGAGACTGCCAAGTCGCACATCACGATAGACGGGTCGAATTGAAATAGTTCAGCGTAAAACTTTGCACTCGAACTGTTAAAGCTACGAAAACTACGAGATTCGTAACATGGCATTTATAGGTTATATACTGTCATGACTTATGTTTGGGCTAAAATCCCTAGGCTAGACTAGAGATTTTGTTATAATTTTAATAACGCCTTACCATAAATATTGTTGGAAAAATATATGTATTTTTAATTTAGTCTGAATGGTGATTGGTAAATTGTTTTACCAACAAAATGCCTTTTAGTAGCTTTAAAAAAAACGATTTATATAACCTATAACTCATTTCTAAATCAAAGAGACATGTTTTAAAATGGTTTATAAAATTATTAATTATGATATGGGTAAACAGCAAACATAATTTAAAAAAATATTCAACTTAAGGAATAAATCATTTCATGTCATCGGTGTCATAAAATATTGTGTAACTTTTTAACAAATGATAGCAATAATATTTTACTTTTCAAATAGTACAGAACACGCTCTGCTTTCATAGTTGAAAAGTTTCGGTAGTTTCGTCGCATATTTATAGGCTGCGAGCGAAGAATTCGATGCATTTTAAATGTATATATGAATGATTTATGTTGCACCTTCCTCAACAAAATTGTGTAGGACATTAGAATTTTATAAAGCAAAGATTTCTTACAAGGAAAAAGTAAAATCTTTTTTTTTATATCATAAGGTGGCAAACGAGCGAGCGGCCACCTGAAATCGCTAAATAAAATAGCGAAGTGACTGTTGCCCATAGACGTACCCAATTGCATATGCGTTGCCTACCTTTAATCGACGGAGGAGAGGATGCACAGAAATAAAATATTTTCCCTTCCCATGCATCCTCTCTTCCGGAAAGTCCACTTCCACTTTCCATCCTTTCCTTACAAGAAAAAAGAGGAGAAGGGAAATTAGGCCTCCGGGACACACACTCATCAGACGAAACGCGGAATAGCTTCCACTTCACGCTTGTCTTCTGTGTGGTCGTGGTATTTCACCGGACGAACCGGGCCAATTCGTGCGAAGATGTTAAAGCGGGCTCTACCACTGTTAAAATCTTTCGGACAGATGTTTCTGCAGTGGAAACTTAAGGCAAGAACGTTTTATAGCATAAGTTACCAGCGTTAGTCGACGCACATCATGGGACCTGTAGTCTACAACCGGCTGCCGGACAACATCACAGCGGCACCCAGCCTCACATCATTCAAAAATAGCTTGAAATTAGTTCTTGTCGAGATGTCTCTGTATACATACGAAGAATTTTTTCTTAATTATTTTTTTTTTTAAATCGCTTTTGACCTGTAATTTAAAGATTACTAATAAATATTATATTGTATTGCATTACTTCATAGGTTGAAAATCAATAGTCAATTAGTAAAACAACTCATGTTTATGAGAAGGGAGATGTTTATTCATGATGTCTTATTTAGTGGTAAACCGCAGTAAATTATTAATTCATAATAAAATAATTAATCATAGTTGACGTCAGTATAATTAGATTTTTTTGTATGCAATGATTTATAATAACAACGAAGAGACCAATAAAACTTGTAAAAATAGATTGGAAAAAAGATATTCTTTTTTTATTGGCAAATGCCTTAATGGATTACTATGTCGAGTTATGCACCAAAAAAGAAAGAGACGAAATAAGTCAGCCGAAGCGTTGCGTCGTCTCATAGCCCATACATTTTGCAGACATATTTTCATCTATAGCTCAATGAATCTGATAGAAAATTGCAGTGACTGTGTGTAGGGTTAGTAAATGAGCTATGAACATAATAATAATCAACCGCAATGAATCACAGCGAGAGGACACGGATCAATTAACTCAATTCGGCCGACAGGGCATATCGGTTGAACGGCGCGCATTGCAATAAAAAACGCGTTCCACTCCCCGCCGGCCAGCACCAAATTAACTTGTTAAGCTTTGAACTACACAATGGAAACGATTCGAGTGTAACTGCCGCAATGAATAAAATTTCATGTCGCTAACGCCGATCGATACAACCACTCTTCATAAGCACCTTTACCATCTGATCTCATCTATCTTTCGTGTGCTAAAATACTTCCTAAAAAAAGTTCACAAAAACATGACAAACACAAATACAGTCGAAATTTTGCAGTGGTAACCTAAATTTCTACCTAAAAACTAAAAAAAACCTTACTTCATTTGTGTTTAACGTATGTTGTATGCATTGTTACTGGAAAGCGCATGCTGCAATCATTCTCTCAGTTTTCAAAAGCAGAGGAAATTGGGTCGCATAAAACATTGCGACACACTGCCACATTATACGTTATAACGTTCTAACAAATATAAATGACCACTTTTTGTTTTGTGTCGTACTATTTAATTAAGTACTATAGAACAAAACTAACATTTAAAAATGTAGTAGTTAGTATATAGATAAGTTAAATAAAAAGCAGCTCTTCAAGGCATAAATTCGAAAAAAAATGAATAAATAGTAATAGTATCCTATATCCGTGTCCTGGCTCTAAGCTACCTACTCACCAATTGTCAGCCATATCGATAAAGCCGTTCTTGAGTTATAAATAGTGTAACTAACACGATTTTTTTTTATATATATATAAGATACAGATTTGTTGTCGTAAAGGAATCCCTAAAATATTATTCCAAACAGATGATGCTTTTATCTGAGATTTTTTATCAAAGTTTCCCATTACCGATATAAAATATCCATAAATTTCTATAGTATCCGTGTAAGTAATCTCAAAAATAACTATAAACAAACGGAACTGTCCGTCATGTTGTAATAACAGTTAACAAATTATATATTACTCCTATTCTAGCCCATCCCCATACGCCATACAAAATAACCTTGATAAAGTAACCACATAATATTATATGGTAGGAAAACATTTAATATTTTCTTCTATGATTGATAATAGTCTGATTTAGTGGCTATTTTTCGTATCTACACAAACCATGTGAATATTATAAGTGAATTCACCTAGAACCAAACATAAATGCATTATTATGATATAGTTTTTTCAATTCAATTAAAGAATTCTAGTTCTATAAATAAACGTTTTAAAAATATGCAACCACAAGCTTTACGAGTAGCCTATATGTTCATCCAGACTTTTGTTCTACATCCGTGCAATATTTCATCAAGATCCGTTGAGCCGTTAAGGAAATATCTTCTAACAAATATCCATCTTTGCATCCATCTAAACTATTGCATTTATAATAATAGTATGATAAGTAAGATCTGCCAGAAAGAGAGGTAACACGGCAACAATCCCGTCCTTCGTTCATTTGATGGTAGCCCTACTAGCACGACACGTGTCGGCGTATTTGGCCGGCTCTAAATACGGAAATGCCTCGATTCAATGCAGCCGACGTCCGGGGATATATTTGGCGTAGACTTCAAGTATTGTCTATGATTCGGACAAGATGGTTTCTTGTACTATTAAGGCGACAGAGTATACAAATGTGTACGACCATGAACCAATCGGTAGGTGCGTAACTGGCCACTAAAATGTCGTTAATTGCCGGAAGATTTTATTACCCGTAGCAATACATTGTAGTTTTATTGCTCCTACTTCGTTTTAAAATGTAATTTATTAGTAAGTTAAGAACATATTAACTGTAACCGTGATTTTCTAATACTGAAAAATCTGTATAAAAGCATGTCCTCTCTGTCATTTGCAAAGAGTATAAGAAGGAAGACAATATATTTTTTACTACAAGAGTTCACACACGATAATAAGTACTCAGTTACAATGTAGTTATTATTACATTTAATAAATTAAAATAACGGATTATTAGTCAACGGATGTTTGGTAACTGTATCACAAACATTGTCAAACAATAACAGCCCTTTATATTCTTGACGCGTATCTACTTCCGGTACTTATCGGAAGGAGCAAAAACTACTTGCCAGCAATTTCATTGGGTACAACTATATACATGGACAGCCTGCAAATGATAACCTGCTACTGGCTGGTTAAAATTTGCAGTCCGTCCACAAAACTTAAATAAAGTAAGTTTTTGTTGTATTATACTAGTTCTAAATTTATTTAGTTTTTTCTAATCAAACAATATAACAGGAAAAAAGTTAATGTATGTTAATGACCGAAACCGAAGAACGTATATTATTTTTTTGTCATGTGCCACTTTTAACCTCTAAAACTACATAAAAATGAACATGTACTAAGAACTAATATACTTGCGAGATTCTATACATTCAATCCATTGTCATCTCAAACTTATAAGTACCTCAAAGAAATATAATACATTCTTAATGAAATTAAATCCAGTTAGCAACAAAACAGAGCATTCATTGTCGAGATTCGAAGCCGCGGCCGCGTCGCTAACGAAGCAACGTAATACCCGTGTAACGTCTGTCGTAATGCGATCACAGCAATTACACGCTCTAAACACTTTATATCTCAATTGTGTCGCGGATTCACCGCTAATTCAATCAGTTCATCAATTAACATACTAAGTACATCTCGTGACACTAAAGTAGAAACACGTTGAGTTGTATACAGAATCATATGCACGATAAAGCTAATATGAAATAAGAGACGAGTAATCTGATTTTACCTTGAACAACTAAAAATACCATTCTCATGTAAAAAATTGAATAGAATCTTCTCTATACTTACTACTACTACTTACTACGTACTTCGGCTAATTTGGCTTATGTTATCCGCATCTTCATTTTGAACATTATTGAAAGCTAGCCGTCGCCGCCGACTCCGTTCGCGAAATTAAAGATAAATATCAATTAGGCGCCTCTGTGTTCTTCCAGACTATGCCACAAGTATGCGAAATTTCAGCGAGATCCATGCAGCCATTCCTTCTAACAAACATCCATCCAAACATCGCATTTATAATATTAGTAAGATTTTTCCATTTAATTATTATTAATAAACGACGCATAATAAAATAATTTAAAATTATACTGTATTCATGTTACACTGTATAACTGCTGAACAAACTTTTCTGCATGCACATAAAGAACTGCGAATTAATTTGTTACAAGGCGATCGTCGATATGCCTAAAAGGCATAACTACAATCGCCTTGACACTTCGTCTACGTCGCCTTTACAGCTAACGAAACAATGAAGCATTCACTTTAGGCAACTGAGCAATATTTTAAATTATATTTCTACGAAATGTCTGAACGGAATCTAACTTCCAGGCTGCATAGATACCATAGCATAAACTCCTATACAGCAGCATTTATTTATTCATGTTTTGACAACATTTTTCAATTAAGAAAAAATCGTTGAAATAGGCTACCTAGCTTAAACTTTGAACACGTCTTAACTTTGATTTCAAATTGTCGATTTTTTATTTTACGTGCCAATTACGTAATAATGACTAAGTAAAATAATTCCCAGCTTATCAATGCAAGGGGTGGCCGGACGCTCCGCCTACGCGACTGATAACACGATAAGGGACGATTCCACACAGGGCATAGTCACAGTTCACCAGGACACGAACAATAAAATAACTGTCTGCAATTGAGGCTACACAATT
Source organism: Papilio xuthus (assembly GCF_000836235.2). NCBI lineage: Eukaryota > Metazoa > Arthropoda > Insecta > Lepidoptera > Papilionidae > Papilio > Papilio xuthus. The sequence continues at coordinate 8,303,464 of NW_013531704.1, read as the reverse complement.
CTCCGAATCGAGAAAACAATAGAGACGAAATTTTATCTTGATTAATAGTTATTGCTACAATTGCAGTTTGATGAATACATTGTTTCATATTTATTAGTATTAAAGTTCAATCAGACATTATTACTAGATAGAGCCAATGCGAATAAGCAGTTCTAATATAAAAGTTGTGATTCGAGATACTTCTAGCACCTCCTTTAACTTATTTTCTTTTAAATAAATAACATTTACCACCAAATTTATCTAAACTATTATAAAAAACTGAGTCCACTTTACTTGGCGGTTAACTAGACTCTAGCTGCACGCCATCGCCTTAGTTACGTGTCTTATTTCCACCGCCCGATTACAACTGCTATCCAGAACTCTGTCCGCTCACGATAAATAAAAAACGGTACGAAAAGAATGACAAAGTTCTATCAACGAACATTAAGACAGTATTGCACAAAAACAGCATATAGATGTCAAGGTCAGTGACCTAATGTTGAATTCCCACAGCCGGTTTACTGATAATGAAACGTGATTAATTGTATAATTGTTATTCACAAATGACGTTCATAATCGTCGTAACATATGTTACTTTTATATATTTAAACATAATTAGTAGTCTATGTGTTCTTCCAGACTATGTTCTATATGTATGCCAAAATTCAGGGAGATCCATGCAGCCTTTCTGGGGATACCTTCAAGCAAACATCCATTCATCTATCTAAACATTCGCATTTATAACATTAGTCAGATTAATATTTTTCACTGAAGAATAAGTCGTAAATTGTAGAAATATAAAAAAGTTGTCAATAAGTTTAGAATCTGAGATATATCGACCTTAAATGAAGAAATTATATGCATTTTTTAATTTAATCTCATACATACTCGTTAAAATTAAAACCCCATTGTAGCCGGGGAATAAGAATTTATTATTTTAATTAAATATACAATGGTATGAGCAAGACATCGCGTGGAGTTATTATTACAAAGCTCGGCATTACATCGAGCTCTCTGCAGTTCAGAGCAAAGGGGAGCTTGATTGGATTTCCACCCTCGCTTCAAATGTGCACAAAATCTAATGTCAAGGTCGAGGGGCGTTCCTGCATTGATATAAAGGTCATTTTTATAAGGAACCATATTTTGGAGTACAAAAATAGCAACAAAATAACCTTCCAAAAATTAGAAGTTGGCATTAAAATGAGCCCCTATATTTTATCCCTATCATTCTCTTCAAAACACTAAAAAAAAGGCGGAAAATATTTAAGCTACGCTACTTAAAAAAAATAAGATAAAGAGAACCACTAATCGCATAGCGTGACCAAAGAGTCTTGATACTTGATCTGTATCCTCGAATGTACCGCCTTTATCCGCGGCACTCGATGGGTATATTAACCCAATTCGTAGGTCGTTAGCTGGTCGTTAGTGCCGGAGCCTGCGCGGCGCTATCTAAAGTCTGGAGTGGCCATATAGGAACCCGATGAATTCCACCCTTCCCCATCCTACCCTCCTCTTAACTAAACTTCGCGCGTGTCAATTGATTCAAGTAAAAATTTAGGTCGTCGTGTTAGTTAATAATATGGAACGAATAAAATCATCGCAAGAACAAACTATCAGTACAGTAGAAACCATTTAATACGAGTTCGGGTAAATCGACACTTGTTTTAGCGACCAAAACTGTAGATCTCGGTTGATAGGTCATAATCATCAGTCTTTGTCTGTCTCCTGTCTATATCTATCTACTATCGGTTATGCCGATATCAAACGTCCGATCCTAACGTACACCCATTTTTAACTGTACTACGACAGTACAAGTATTTTATTTTACAACGGGCAGGAAACTGACATATTAAAAAAAAACTTTATACCTTGCAGGTTTATAGGGGACGCAATTCAGACAATAAAATCTGCAACGAGTGTCCGTGAACCGGAAAATTGAAGAGTGAAGGGAAAAAAGTATTAAGAATTCCAGTCGCAGCTGGAAGCGAGCAATAACCGCGGACACGAGCTGTGGGGTCAGGTGATTTATACGCTAAATGTCGCCCTCGTCTTAGAGGGTTCGAATCCAGCGCGTGTCAGAATATTACCAACCTAACCCCAATGTATTAGGGTTGGTGTGTAATAATTTACTTCTTTTTATTGCCAACATTTTGTACGTAACGCATTATACGATAGTCAAGGTATTATTAATGTTTGGACAATTTTATTTGAAGCAACTTGAACTCTGGACACAGCTGCTCGAAATATGGAACGCGTACTTTTGTTGTACCGTTGGCGCAGATTTTTCAGCATAGATGTTCTTCTTCCTGGAATTCTTTATCCTTGTATCTTTTCCAGTCAAATGTTCAAGTTGCTATGATCGCTAACCTTCGCTAAGAAGTGACACCAAAAGAAAGAGAATTTTATTTGATAAACTAACATCGGCTTGTTTCATGGAGGCTTGACATTTAAACAGAAGTACAAAACCAGTGTCCTTTTGAACAAAGAATTACTTATTAGTAAAACGATGTATTACGCATTATGTTATATTTATAACGGCCACATTATTACAGTAAACATTTTAAAAAACATACACAAACTAAACTAACATGTCGCATAGTGATTAAACTAGAACTCAGTGCTTTGTTAGAGAAAAAAAAGTTAAGAGCTGCTCCCATAACCCAATTCTTCGTGTAGCCACACAATAAACCAACAATCAAAGCTCGTAAGGTCGCCATACTTTCCATTTTTTATAAAAGATCCTCATATTATTTTTAAATTCCAAATTGGTTATATTTCGTTAATCTTAAAACGTCCTGTTAGCATTATTACTTGCATTTCATATATGTGTCTAAATTATTGCCCAATTCTGTTTACATTGCACAACTGGGAGGTCAAATTAAACGAAAACATTTCGAAAATCATTATAAATAGCTGTCGTCCGCGACGTCCGCGCGTTATTAAAAAAAACTTAATTAGTAACCTATACGTTCTTTCAGACTATGTTCTACATCTATGCCAAGTTTCACCAAGATCCATCCATCCATCTCATTTATAATAGTAGTAAGAAGTACATTGCCACATGGTTGTTGATTCACAAGCAAAATTATCAAACTAGTTTTGATGACATATGCCACAATGAATAACCGTTGTTGTATGACGCAATATGTTTTTTATTCCTTGACCAATTGCATTATAAATATACTACGTTGACACCAACAACAGCTTTTAAATTCAGCGTTCTTAATTATTTTAAGGCCTTTAACATATCGTAAGCGTATAGCGTAAATTTTGAGATTTGATATTCGTAAACAACATATCTTCGTTTATTTTTCAAATAACAAAGAAAAAGTTTGTATAAGAATTATTCAAAACCATACATTTATTTCCTTTACGCGTAAATTATTATGTTAAAAAGGTAAGCTCAAGATTCTTAAAAAAGATTAACTGATCCTTTGTCCAACAGAATAATCCAGTAAAGCCATCCTCATTTCTCTTTTTACTATGAATATTGTTTGCGAAATCTTTTGAAACTACACAGAATCGTAATTAGGTTAATAAAGTTCTGCAGATGTTTATGTGAGGCATTTCATTTGTTTAATAGCTACGTAACCTACAAACTTATAATAAATATTCATGAATATAACATACATATCGCCCCCTAGTTACGTCGCCAATTGGTAGAGCCATATGGCAACTGCAAATCTAAATGAAATTATCTTTAGTTCCTACAACAGATGCATCACAAAGCTCCTTTTCTTTTACAATAAACCCTGGATAAGCTAGAGTTTAAGGAACCACGATATTTTTGTCATATATAGATGTTTCTCTCTAACACGAGTTACTCGCTTATCCAGGTCGACTATTATAGTTTTTTTTTATTATGTAATGTTTATTTTGTTGCCAGATATAACAAGGTCCGGGTGTACTTTTTGTCGATTGGTAAAACACGAAACAAACATATCTACATTCATAACAAGGATAATTGCTATAAAAGTATATGTAAAAACAATAATTTTGTGTTTAATATAAAACGAATATTGAAAATGTAGAACGTGGAAACTTTTTGTTATAAAAGAATAAAACGAAGGAGTGAAATTTTTCCATCTAATAATATTACCTTCAATATACTTATAGAACGGAAGAATTTAACAAGGATATATGATGTCGATTGAATATCCCTTCTAATTGATACGCCTCGCAAGAAACAGTGTTATATGGACTACCCATCTCTAATAGCTATTTAATAGGAAACCTCATCGACAATAAGAGTAATAAATGCATTACATAAAAAAATAGTTAAAAATACGCTAGTATTAAAAACGGACCCTCATTTTTTTAAACGAAAGTAACCTTTAAGTTTTGTACTATAGTGCTTTTAGTTCAAGCCGTGTACATGCAATAACAAAATACGTATATATAATATTCGTTATTAAATTATCGGAAAACAAGTGACCTAAAAATGCATCCCGGATATGCAATATCTATTTAATATACATACATAGACAAACATAATGTAACTATCGATAATAGACATTAGAAGTTTTTTTTTATAATTTAATATAGCTTTTATCTATCATAGCTTATAAAGCATGTTTAAGTGACAAATTAAAGATTCTAAGGTCCTAAAATAAATTTCGACTAGTGTCTATGGTCAAACTTGAGATTTTATTTAGAAGTCTACAACTGTTTTCTTTTAATTTTACGTGAGAATTTACAGATTTTAGTTGAACGTTTCAAATCGATACTCAACCAATTTTAGCGCCAGCCTTTTCTTTTGCGAAATAATTATTGGAAATTCGCAATATATACGTTATTCAATCCCAAGTAAACGATTATGGCTTCTTTGGACATGGTTTACCAAGAAGTTCCCCTTCACGCGGAAGTTTTGTTCCGGTCGTATTTAATTAAAATAATTAAAAAAATACGGATCGAAAACGACAAACTTACCTATAGGTACACAAAAAAAACCAAAAGGTACGGAGGGAGGGGCGAAAAAATAGTGTAAACGGCAAGGGGTAAAGGGGAGAGTAGAATAGTGTAACCATAATCAGCTACAGTACTAATCTAAATAGTTGCTATTTAAGAGACCTGTAATATATATTTTTTTATGTTACATGGTGGCAAATATAATATGCTCTTAACATTAATATTCAAAAAACAATACTTAACATATGATTCTGAGGTGATGAAACAAGTAATAAGAATAAAGAACTAATATATCAAAAGCCTTTAAAACCAGTTACTGTTTTACACAATTACATATATATATATATATATATATATATATATATATATAAAATAACTGTATGTTTCAACTTCTGAAATGCGAATACAAAAACATATTTATGGATCAAAAAGATGAGACGACATGATTTATACAAGTATCACAGAATGAAAAGCCATGGCAAATTTACAATATAGATTTCCATCAGCCATTTTCAAAAGCTCAATCCATTAAATCACACTAAGATTGCATATATTATAAACCATTTTCCTTCTCATATTGAATATAATTTATTTAGCATTTTGTTCATTGTAATCTCTTGTCCATACTGACATAAATGTATGTAACTGGCTCATACTACATTAAAGAGTGGTTTCTTAACAGTGAAATGTCACACAATTCTGTCTTTTGTATTGGCCATACATGTTATGATTTTGCTATACAAACCAAAATGATAGTCAGAGATATCAAATCTTATCTTTTATATACTTATACACAAGAAAATAGAGAACTTATTCAAATAAGTGTTTTAATCCCTAAATGAAGAAAAAATATTAAACTTCTTTTTCTCTTTTACCTATACAAAATATATAGCTGTTTAAATTTGAATTTTTGCCAGTTTCATAACTATAATAATACACAGTATATAATTGTCATCTATAATTATACACTTGGCAATCTACACATCCGATCACCCCTCATCCTTCGTATGTCTAAGGGTCGTAAAATAAACGATTGCGTACATGAACACGCCCGCATAATTCCAGTTTAAATCCTTTTTTTGAGGTCTGATCTTGAATTAAAATACAAAAAGTAAGTCATACATTAGCTACATAAGATACAGGAGGTTTTGTACGTGACTACTTACCTTGGAAATACAAGTACGTAGAATAAAGCAACGGAGAAGCTTAAACCCGGTACAAATCCTTGCACAACTACAGAACTCAAATTCTGTAGTATAAAAACTACACAAACACTGGACTTCACATACAAGTAAATTAAATATAAAGGTTAGCTTTATTTCTCAAACAAATTATGTCAGAAAATTGCTTAAAATCTGTCATAAAAAAGAAAAAATGTAGCATTTCTCTTTTCAAGTATCTGCACACAGTTAGCACGACCTCCACTTAAAAAATCTTTATAAAACTGAAAAACAGTATAGGCGGCGCCACCATCGTAATTTGGCGCAAGCGCTGTCAAAAAAACAAATAGAGCAACAAATCGAAATAATTAAACTTAACAATTTTTAAATTTAAAGAACAAGAAAATCTTACGTTATTGCAATATTCTGAATAATTATAATTTGTACAGCAACAACAACATAACTCACGCCGTTAACCCCAGAGGCTAAAACCACGTAACATCACGGACTTCCATTTAGCGCTGTTTAGGTCCTGAGTTCTGACATACCTCTCTCGCTTCTATATTCATACATGTACTGAATTTCGGGTGGTCTTATTAACACCCTTATAATTTGTACTGTATTATATGAGAAACTTTTTTTTTGAAAACGTTATAAATGTTATACACAATTTTCAATCTTTGAATTGATTGACAATGACATTGACATTGACATCACATTTCGATTATAATTTCTTTTTGTTGATAAATAATTTCGTATGCCACATACTTATTTTAAATACAAAATTAAATATATAAAATGTTAGAAAACGTTAAATCAGTAATTCTAGTGTTATCAGGAAAAGGTGGAGTTGGTAAATCAACAGTGAGCACGCAGTTGGCTCTTACTCTTAAGGAAAGAGGCTTTAAGGTTAGATTATTGTTATGAAATAGAGATTTAATTTAGGGTAAAGACTTTTACGATAAAACTTTACAATAGCAAATGTAATGTATGTAATACTAATAAATAAAAAAACATACTTTTCAGGTTGGCCTTCTGGACGTGGATCTGTGTGGTCCAAGTGTGCCGCATATATTAAATTTGGAAAATGAAAATATACACCAAGGCACAGATGGTTGGGTGCCAGTTTATTTGGATAAGGAACAGAGGTTGGGGGTTATGTCCATTGGGTTTCTTTTAAAATCTCGCAATGATGCTGTAGTTTGGAGGGGTCCAAAGAAAACGGCAATGATTAAGCAGTTTTTAGAGGATGTATATTGGCAAGATCTTGATTTCCTAGTGATTGACACTCCACCTGGTGAGTATTTATACATAGTGAATACTACATGAACAAGAGTAATGGTCCAGTTGGAAAGCATGGGCAAGTTCAAGTATAAAATAAGAATATTTCTTGTAATTAAATTTTCAGGCACCTCTGATGAGCATATAACAGTAATGGAAAATCTCCGACAAATACCTCAATGTTCAGCAATAATAGTAACTACCCCACAGGAAGTAGCCATTGAGGATGTCCGGAAGGAGATCACATTTTGTAGGAAAACTGGAATATCAATCCTAGGAATCATTGAGAATATGAGTGGGTTAGTAAAACTGATTTTAAAGAAAACTCCTTTAAGTATATAAAAAATGTATTGAGCAAAAAAACAAAAAAAAATTCCATGTGAAATATGACAAGATAGGTTACAAAGACATAGTTGTCTTTTTAATACTCTTTGAAGGATTGGATAAATGGTCTGGTTGGGATATTTCCAATTAAATACAATTGAGTGCGCTTCAAGAAGCAAGCATCTCTTAAACTTTGGCAACTCCTTAACAGTTCCTCTAGTTGTGCCAGTCCATAGGTTGATTATATCCTCGGTGTTTCCTACACATTTTTGCCCTATTCACTATGAACAAACAATATAAGAAATATGAAAACCAGCAGGTAATATCCAGTAATATTTGTGATATATGTTTCAACCTATGAATATTTATTTCAGGTATCAATGCCCAACCTGTAATGAATGCACAAATATATTTTCGAGTGGTGGTGGTAAATCTCTAGCGGAGATATCCAAGCTGCAGTTCCTCGGTTGCTTACCAATTGACGCTCGTGTTGGTAAACTTGCTGGACAAGGTCTTGCTGCAGTTAAGGAACTACCGGATTCAACAACTAGTAAAGTGTTAAATGATTTAGTTACTGTATTGGCTGAATCAATACAAAATGGCTCATGAGAATGTACTAGGTAAGCATAATAACTTGGTATATACATACTGTGTTGCTTAGTATTGTTAACTATATACATAGGTGGGGCGGGATATGTATATTGGTGGCATTAAATATGTTAAATCATGTCATGTGATATTTTTATTATATATAGACTGACAAGGATATTAGACCCGGTAAACATAAGTGAAATTAAATTATAATAGCACACTAGCGCCCTCCTGTCATTGTCAAAAAAATCACAAAGCCATTCTTGTACTATAGCGGTCATGTCTTCTCTTTTATGCCTAAGCAGGTTTTATATATTTTTGACAGAAGTAACCAGCGATAAGTGCCTCATCAGGCTAGATATCCTTGTTTGACTATACAAGAATGTCACTAATTCTTCATTGGTATATATAATATGTTATTGTTTATTTGTAGTACATAACAGTGTAAAATAGTATAAGTATAGTTTAGAGGGTGGTAAGGAAAATATATTGAAGAATATTAAATATTTAAATCATTTTTAATATATTATTAAGAATTGTATCATTCCTGTAGTTAAAAAATCCTTTTGTGTTTTGTTGAAAATAAAATAAAATTACTTATTAATTTTTTTTATAAAAAAAAATGTTTTTTCCTATTAGGTTAAAAAAATATAATTTTTAATGAAATAAGAGTGTTATAAATAATAAGATTAATTGAAATAGGAATAAAATTTGAAATAAAACTCCAATTTGGTAAACATTTTTTATTTTATTTTTTTCACACCACATATAAATCGAAACACACATAAATATCAAAATATTGGGTAAATACTTTGGTAATTTATCATAAATATAAGTATACATAGTCTGTTTTAAAATTTTTTGTAAATAATAACAAAAAACAAATATTAAAAAATGTAGAGTAGATTGAACCCTGTTATTTTACTTGGATTGTCAACATATAGTTTTTCGTTTATTTAATATTTTTTTTTTCTAACTGATTGGATTTTATTATTTTCTTATTGTGATATATTTCTTTAGATTTTTATGTATATGTCTAAAAAAAACATATTGTAGAAGTCGTTGTAAAATTGTTTTAATTGGGTCCATCAAATCCAAAAAAATGATTCAAAAGTTTTAAAAATACCAATATCAGATCCAATAAGAATAAATATTTAAAAAATATATTATTAAAAAACTGTCTTTAACCATCTTTATTATATTTACTTTACTATATACTTGATATTATATTCGAGATATGTTTTACTTATGCTTCTACTTTGGATATCTTAAAGAAATTAGAACATGAATAGGCGAGAAACTTCTATAAGACATTGTCCAGTCCCAACGGATAACCTACATAAGATAAAAACAAAGTAAGAAACCTCTATAAGCGAGAAAAAATATCGCTTTGACTCTCGCTTATGCAATTTCTACTGTATTTATAGAAAAAAAGTAAAGTATTTCTACACAAGTACAATATTGATAAAAGCAAAAAGCATTTTAGAGAAATGCCACACAGACTCCGCACGTGTGACATCTTCTTAATTTAAAAAAAAAAACATAGCTGCGTGTATTTTAGACTTTCGTACGCTTGTAATAAAGTCGTATTTAGTCTAAGAGGTGCTGATCTCAGACTCGGTGTCGTCGTTGAGCCACATGAAGCGACGGATCTCCTCCTCTGAGGAGGGGCAGCAGTGCGGCGGAGCCTTCTCCAGGATTCTACGTAACTCCTGGATAGATGGAATATGGGATTAGATTTGAGTGCTAAAGTATTTTGAAGTGAAATTAAATACGTGTCTATAATGCTGCTTATATGAACTTAGAAAACGTGTACGTAAAGTACTCGAAAACGACCGGTAAATGATCCAATTTTACGTCTTTTTCATAATATTTATTTATATACGGCTTTGTTTTTCGCTTTTCTTATTTTAAGAAAGGTTTGATGAATAACATGTGTATAAAACAATTCGAAAATTTACTGGGAAATTGAAATAAACATATTTATTATTAGAAGAGAGTTTAGAGTTAGAGAGAGCACAGTCAATAACAGTTAACACACGTAGTCGTTTTTGGAGGTTACCTTCATATTGTTCCTGTTGCGTGCAGCGGCGTCGAGGTGGTTGACCATGGGCGCGGGGTAGTCCTTGCCGATGATGCAGTTGGCACGCTCCTGCACGTCGATAGGAGCCTTCCACGGCTCGTATCTAACACAAAAAAGTTTAAATTCATATATTATTATTTGTTCATATGTTATTATTGTTCATATGTACCACGACCTACTATAATGTCAATGTCATAATGTGAAGCGCAGTTCCAGTCCAGCAGCACTGTCATGTGTTGGGAGTGACTCACATGTAGTTGACGGGCACGCGCGCCAGCTCGGGCACGTAGCGGCGCACGTAGTCACCGCCGGGGTCGAGGCGGCGGCCCAGGCGCACCGGGCACGCGCACTCGCTCGAGTCCAGCAGCGCCTCGAATGCAGACGACGACACCCACATCCAGTTGCCCGCGCACACTGACCTGCAGAACTCACACCATTCTTCACATTTACAAAACCCCATAGATAATTGTTGACAAACTTATCTACCGGAGACACTGGCCTCTATAAATGGATAGGCGATTGCTAGGAAATTACAGCTTTTGCTTCGTTCCAATTTTAACGCGTTGTTACGTTACAGTTAAATCTTTATTATTAGTTCAAATCGTCAACATTCCTACAAACCGCTACCATCAGCGCTGAAATGAGGAAAATCAAATAGGCACAAAATACTACGTCTTAGAGCCGGTCTATTTATAGAGGTCAGTGACCTTAGTGGGCAAACGTGAAACTAAAGTAGGTCATAGACAACCATCTCAAAGACGTATACAGACCAGTCAGCGTCGAGCAGGTACTTGAGGAAGTGGTTGAGGCCGTGCTCCCAGGAGAGCCAGAGCGTGCCGCGCGTGAGGAAGGAGGCGACGGTGTTGCGCAGCACGTGGTGCAGCCAACCCTCAGACCGCAGCTGCCGCATCGCCGCGTCGATGAACGGGAACCCAGTGCGACCCTCTATCCATCTGACACATAAACGCTCATTTACCTTACCTGCATCACACCAGAATACCACATAAAGCGCTCCATCTTTTAACCAAACAAAAAAATATTACTTACATATAAAAATAATAAAATTTTAGAAGAGTGGAGGTTATTTACAACGTACTTTATTAATTACCCAATAACCTGTTTATTCGAAACATAAATAAAAGTAGACAAATTATTACCTTGCTTAATTTAAGAACTTAAACTAAACTTAAATTAAAAATAATTTCTACAACAATGACACTTCTAAAACAAAAAATATTGAACCTCTAGAACAAAATCGCTTTCTCCGACAACTGTTTCAAAGAACTTCTCCGAAATAAACATATGATAGACATAATATAAAAGTGACTACCTAGTCAATTCGTCTCCTTCCGGAGTCTTCCAGGGTATATCTAGACAGATGGGGTTCCCTCCCATCTGACCGTAGTTTGGATTGTTCACGCTCATTGTATAAAAATATTCGCGCCAAATCAGCTGACCTGTAAATACACCATAGATGGTTTTAAGTGAACTATACAAAATATTTTAATGTATGGTCCTTCGAGTCGGATTTAGTAGAATGCAACGGTACCTGTAATAAACTGACTGCCAGAGAGACGGCCTTGATGCACTTGCTGGAACAAATCTTGTACAGCCCAATAGAATCTGTCAAAATTCATGATGAAGAAGATTTTACCATCATTCTTTGATTTGAAATAAAAACTGTGCAAATCAATCAAATCTTAACAACTAGTGCGTTATAACTTATACATTAAACTTTTAAATTAACCAATTTAAAATAATGAATTACAACTTACCTACGGACAGACAGACATCCGAAGCGCAGCGCCGGGCTGAGCGAAATAGGTGGGCCCAAAAGGTCCGGATTCCCGTGAGTAGGGAGATACGAGCCTCTGCAAATTATAATATTTACAAAATATAACGTTCCTTATTGCTAACATATTCGTTCACGACGATACTGCTTTCTACAAAAAAAAACAACAAAATGACTGTCTTAGAAGTAACTAATGTGTTTATGGTGATGTGACTGACCTGCAGAATGTCTCGTACTCGACCTGCAGACGCTGCTGCATCTGGTGCAGCGCGGCAGTCTCCCCGCCCACCCAGCGGATCATGCGGATGTCCTCGCGGTCCAGGTGCACGCCCAGATCCTCCGGCTTCGGCACCTGGAGGCACCAGCTCATCAGACATTGATATTTTATACGAGATTACTGGCTATATCGTTTATAAACCGTAGAAATGAACCGGTTTAATACTTTTGTATTAGGCATATCGTTATTATTACGTCCTTCCAATACCTAAAATTGAGCCTCGTGCGAGCTGTTATAAAGTTTACAAGACTGAACAGTACAATAGTTAAAATAATCGTTTAATATAAACATATGGTGAGTTGTCCTTACTTTATCGAAGACCGTAAATTCCTGGTAGAAGAAATCAGGCAGCACGCCGAAGTTGACCCCAGTGAGGTCCAAATCGCTGACCGGCCTCGGCGGATCGCCGATGGTCGACACCGTATGCTGTAATAGGTATTTTTAGATTGATTCAAATAACAATAGTAAAGTTAAACATTTATTACAAGATAGCTGTAGGTTAACATGATGTATAAAACGATTTTTACAGTTTTTCCAAAGAGAATAATATCTGTAGGACAAAACTGGTGCGCCAACCCTACGTGTGTGAGAAAAGGATACAGTATAATAAATGAGAGAGATAACAATATATTTTTGTAAAATTATTTCGCCAGTAAAAACAAAAACTGACCAGAAACATCTGATACGTAAGAGGCGGGATTCCCCCATTGTATCGTATGACGGTGTCGGGCTCCCACAGCGTGTGGGAGACGTGCTCGCGACACACGACCCCGGTCTCGCGACACGCCGCCTTCACCGCATCATCGCGTGCGCGCCACACCGGCTCGCAATCTTGCTCGAAGCACAGCTTAGTTATGCCTGAAAATGTTACACAAACCCAACATATATTACGCGGTAGTTCAGTAAGTGCCTTATCGCTTTACTCACGAAGACACATATACATAGTTTCCTTAGAACAAATTGATTCACGTCTTACCGAATTCCTCCCACAGGCGGCGGAAAATGACGTGCGGCGTGCCCTTCATAACGATGAGCCGGCCGCCGTACTTCTTGAACTGATTGTCCAGGTCCTCGAGCGCTTCCAGAAGATACCGCATGCGGTTGTATCCCACAACCTTCGTGCCTACATTATAAGTAAAAATAAAAATGTAACTAGCTAAAACAAAAAGTAAATCTTTTTTTATTTATTTTTTGCTATAATAATGAACCTTTCTGTAAAGACTGTCAGAGAAGGAAGCGCTGCAAGAGCTATTATTTCTAGTTCTTCATACCTGCAGTTTCTCCATCGAAGATGAATATGGGAAAAAAGGGCACGGTTTTGTCTTCCAAAGCGCTGTGTAGCGCCGGGTTGTCGTGTAACCTCAACCCATGCCGGAACCACAACGCGCTACCGCCCAACATTGTTCTTAAATATCTGGAATATATAGAATTTATTAGAATAGGTTCAAGAATTACCTGCAGTATATTAAAAAAAAAAACAATTCATTCATCCAATTCAAGATAAAAATCAAATGCCTTAAAGTTACGACTTTTTCGAATTAAAAGGAAACTTACTATCAAGTCAATTTCGTTTCAACTATGTCTTACACTAACGACAATAATCTTACATCTCCAAAGAGGAAAATTATAAACAATCCTTAACATCAATACTAAATGCAAACCAAGAAGCAAGGAGGAAATATGTTCCTTGCAAGCGAAAATTCAATTTAAAGTAGAACAAATGCTAACTTCAAGGTATAAAATCGTATAACACGACTTATTACATAACGTCTGCTATTAGCAAACATAGGTTTAGTCCTATATTACTGTATATATACATGTCTATATTACATGTGTGGGTGCAGTGGACGGTAAGCTTATCGGCGTAGATTATAACTTGCAGTTGCAATTTATGTCACAGAGCAGGTTATGTAATACCGCAATGAAATATAATAACAATGGATGTTATTGTTACGTAGCTTATATTATTAATTAATATATAATTAAAGTTCATTGACATCAGCTACGTTTATATCAAGTAATAAATTTAAATCAATACCACTGTTAATAATTGAACAGTGATAGAGCCCGCTTTAACATCCTCGCACCGCACAGAAGACAGGCGTCAAGTGGAAGCAATTCCGCGTTTCGTCTGATGAGTGTGCGTCCCGGAGGCCTAATTTATTCCTCTTTCCCTTCCCACCCTTTTTCTTATAAGGAAAGGATGGGAAGTGGAAGTGGACTTTCCGGATGAGAGGATGCATGGAAAGGGAAAATATTTTCTCCCTGTGCATCCTTTCTTCCGTCGATTAAAGGTAGGCAACACGATGCAATTGAGTGTGTCTATGGGCAACGGTCACTTCGCTATTTCAGCGATTTCAGGTGGCCGCTCGTTCGTTTGCCACCGTATGATATAAAAAATAACCTTCCAACATAATTCCGCTTACGAACATATTGTTTGCCAAGCAAGAGCCTATTTGAAATTTTCGAAATAAAGATAATAGTGGGATTTAGTAATTAAATAAATATTTGTTCAATAGTTTACTATACGATCTAAATATTGACGACCCCTGATCCACATCGTTTCAATCATCTATCGGCTACCTACACACACGTAAGTACTGACGGGCATAAATTGTTCGTCTCATGACCCCTTTACCTATTAAGACTCGTTTGCGCGCAAGGTGAATATTAGGTTTATTCTACTTTGGTCTACGTAATAAATACGAAGAACCTAGGTGACTATGAAGGAATTAAATAGTGCTGTTTGTTCACATTATATAGGGGACATATTTTTTTACTGTCATCAAAAACGTCACTCTTTTAACGAATTTTATCTTGAAATGTGCGACTTATCCATTATTAACGCAATTTAACCTTCAATTAAAACAAAAGATAATCTGTGCATGTGAATAAAATTGGAGTATGTATATTTCGTACAAATAATGTATTTACGTTGCTGATAACGAAAAACTAGGTTTTAATTTTTTTGTATATCCGTATGTCTGTTCGCAAGGCCGCGTTTGTTCCGGGTAATCTCCGGAACGTCTGGACCCATGTTTTTTCAGACGGGAAGGTAGCCGATGTATACGAGCATATTATTGGCTATTTTTTAACTCCGCACTGATGAAATCGGACCCCTTGTTAAAACTATAATACTATTACTAACCGTTGGTTTTTGAGGCCAAAATCTCTTAAAATACATCGGCATCCCTGTCTCTTTCTTTGACAAAACAGTGATAACAGTATGTTTTAAATGGATATTTTGGTCTCAGAAACCCACTGTTAATGTATTGTTAAATTTGTTCACAACCGCTGCAGTTGAAGCTTGTCATAGCTGGTACAAATGCTGTCAAGCACAGCCTTGTCACACGGGCGACCCAATTTCGAATCCATTGTGATTTGAAATTGTCTACTAGCTGTGAGTTTCCCCCGCTAAAAACATATCGTCATCCCTCTCATTATCTTTGATAAAACAGCATATTTTTGTACCGGTTCTTCGACGGAGCTACCTCACTGTAACCGCTTACAGTATAAAATTTTTAATATAGAAATTAATATACTGATTATGGAGTTATTTGGATGTTTCCCATTAGGCTGATTGGACCATCGATTCATCATTCTATTGATTCGAGACAATTATTTTATCTTAATCTGATAAGAAACTTAATTTTACAGTATAATATTATAGTATTTATTCTCAATAACAGTGGCAATTACTTGTTCGTGTCAAAAAGTCGTCGACAAAAAATAACACGCGAACCTAAGAACAAAGTGGTACATAATATTTTTTATCTGTGTAAGTCAACGTCAAATTATTTTTGTAAATATCTATTAAAAATCTAAGTACTAATCCTAAAAAAAATTATGTCTATGGAAAATATTTACGAAACTTCAAATTTTTCAATAAAGTTCGTTTCGTCTTACATAAAGAAGCATTTCAGTAATTAGTAGCGCGCAGTAAGTTCCAATTAAGGCCTTACAAGTGTATCGAAATCACATTCCATTAATTTTAGAATCGGGAAAAAATTGCTCGCGTAATCAACTAAAATATTGTTTTTTATAAATTACGTCAAAGTATAATTAACGATATACAATTTACTATACACTAAGCAACATTTATAGCCATTAAGTGACTCCCTTAAGTTAATACAGGCAAATCTCGTCATATACGGGAGTTACGTTCCGTAAATGTGCCGAGAATACCGAAACCATAACCAAATATTTTTAAAAGTTAATGTGAAATTTGCCTATTATTGTTCCCGTGAATTGTGGCACCGCGATTAAGGAGTTTTAAATGTAGACAAGGCTTTTAAAGAATTGTGGTTGGCCAAAACTGTACAACAAATACGTATTTTAAAATAGCAGGATGATTTAAAAGAAAAAAAACATATTTCTTTCGGTTAGAAATCGTCCTCAAAACCAATAATTCACATATTATAATTATGCAAAGTTGTATAGTAAGAATTAATTAAAAAAATAACGAAGACGTATTTTTACACGTACACATTGTCAAGTCACATGTTTAAAGTATTAAAAAAACTTACTTCAATTAGACAGCTGTACGGAAAGTAATTTAATTACGAACTCAATTGGCACGTCAGATCGCTGCGGCTTCTGAAAGCGAACTGAAAGCTCCTGACGACAACCCGTAGTCCGTACCTACGCTAAACGTAACGAACATTCTGGAAACTTTTCCCGAGTATCCAATATCGCACAATGGGCAACCTTACATTAATAGGTATATTGGAAGTCTAAGAGCCAATAATAATAATTAAAACGTTCTCCTATAAACCGCTAAATTAAAAAACGTTATTTTCAAACTAAAGAGCAATATAGTTAAGGTTTGAATTTTTCTTCTTATAGACCCTTTACCTGGTTTCGATGAATCCCTTGCTAGCATATTTTTACCATATTTAGATGATAATTATTAACCACCGACATGAACATCTGCCAGACAATTCTTCAACATAAACCTATGTCAACTATCTGACATTTACTGAGATTCACTAACACCGCTAGCTACTATCATTCAAAAATTATTCTCCGTCACTTATCATCAGTAACATTCAGTAAAGAAATCAATGTTTCTAGAAGTATCTAAGTTATCAAGAATATTCCCTACTTACAAGTACAACAGTCTTTTAATATTAGCTCTTAGACTATATCACGTAGCTTTCATTAGTGTAAACAGGAAATGGGTCAAATTTTAAACATAATACGATATGATTAATCGAATTTCTTATTACCTAGCAAATAGTTTACACAAACAATTAAACGGTTTTTTATTATTACATATATTTATGTATGTTGTTGTCTCCATGGAACATATTCATAACCTATATATTTTTTTAACTATGTTAAACATCAAAAGTATAAATTAAATTGATATTTCATTTTATAATCCTTTTTAAGAAACAAAACTAAATTAAATTAAAAAATATTAGCTATTCATTTCTTTCCCGAGCTTATTCTTTCGACACAAATCTCTTACCGTTTACGTAAAATCTAGAAATAATTGGAAAAAATTTCATCAACATTGCAAAGTTTTCTTAAGCCTTCGATAAAATTAGAAACTCAATTAACAAAAGTTTTGCTTAAGTACGCAGAGAGAACACATACAAATGCAAAAGAATATTTTCCTTTTTATTAATTAAACATCTATTTCTAGCAAATTACGCAAACTTGAGTATTTCTTAGTAAAAATTAAAAATACATCCAAAGGAATCACCGAAGGCTAATCTTAGAAAGCTATTAAAAATTTCACAACTTTACTTTCTTATTGTGTGTATTCATAATTCATAATGTTGCAAATGTAGGGTGGAATTTTTGATGCCACCTTCAAGAAAAGTCGAAATACTGAATAAAAGATTTTATTTAAACAAATCATGGTTTTATTTAAGATTACATAAACTAAATCTATGGTTACCGAATGCACCACAAACAGAAATAGACAAGTTTCATAACAAACCTATTCAATATAAAGAGGATTGTATACAGACCAGATGAACTAAAGTCTGATATAATTGGATTAAAATTAACGAGCATACAAATTTTATGAAATACCAAACAACAAATACTGTTCAATTAAGGACATAAATGTGTGGATTGGGTTAAAAAAAAGACTTCTAATCTAGAGGTGTGCGGTTTTATCCCAGGCATTTACAAATATATTAGCGATTTTGCATTAAAAATCGAAAATACCACATCCAAGTAGTACATAGTTATGTTTTGACTTACCTGCTACCGTATAATTATTTTGTAATAAGTCATTTTTAGAGGTCAATTTTTTGTCGGTAACTCTGTTTCGCATACAATATTTTAAACATCGTATAATACGCTAATAATATGATTTCATAAATAAAATAAATTTGTAAATAAATGACATTTGACGTTGACGTTGACAGGTGTCAGCTTTTATCAGCTGTTTGAACTGACAGAGGACAGTACAAATAAACCCGAAAACCTAAAGCCATGATGTGCGTAGAAATCGACTCTTCAAAACATGTCTAATATAATTTTGTAATAAAATTTTGATTTCCTGTTGATTTTGCGTATAGATTTTTTGTTAAAATAAATAATTTTTTGTTCATATTTTATACAAGAGTAACATTTTTTATCTGTTATTGAGAAGTCAAGTGTATTTGAAAAATAACCTATAAAAATCATAAATCTGGTAATTGGAACCAAAATATTGTTAAAACTATTTCTAAATATAATAAACTAAACAGTGATGAATACCGTCAGGATAATGAAAAATATCCCCTTTCGCCAATGGCGAACATTTTCCAGAAGGTAATAAAACTTATATAAATACAAACTTTAAGGTTATGTAAATCAAGATTGATATTCATATTCAATTCAATTTAAACGACACCAGGTTGTTCATAATTTTATTTAATTAAATTGTTTCCCTTTGTTCTATTTACGTGACGCCAACCTTATATCTCTTTTCAGCACTATTATAAGACAAGAGGTAAGTGAAGCTATCAAACCCCTTACCATTCCACCACCGGAAGGTGTTGACAAGCCAGTATCACCAAAAATAGAGAAGATCGTAGCAGATATAACAAATCTTAACTTGTTGGAAGTGTCAGAACTCAGTCAGGTTTTGAAAAAAAGACTGAACCTTCCTGATGCGCCTGCTATGCCTATCGGAGGGTTTGCGATGGCCGCGCCGGCAGCACAAGATGAAGAGGAAGCTGCACCTAAAGCTGTTAAGACTAGCTTTACAGTGAGTTCCATGAATTCTTATTCATAATTCATATTTGCTATTTTTTGTTAAATTTGTATAAAATACCATAGCCAATAATTCAAGACTTACAAATCAGTGTTGTAATTTAGTATGTGTATAATTTTATTTAAAAAAAAGAAACATAAAAACACAATCTTCTTCATATTTTAGGTTAAAATGACCAAGTTTGATGACAAACAGAAGGTTGCGCTAATCAAAGAGGTCAAGAGCCTACTGGAAGGATTTAACTTGGTACAGGCAAAGAAGTTTGTTGAAAGTGTACCTACAGTTGTGAAGGCTGACATTTCTAAAGATGAGGCGGAAAAACTAAAAGAAGCATTGTCCAAAGTTGGAGCTGTTATAGAAATTGAATAGATTTAAATAAGTAGTTTTAGTTTGTTTAATATAAAGATTAATTCTAGAAATATATATCTTTTATTTTGTAGTAGCAACCATAAATAAATGTGAATTGCATTTCCAATCTGGGAGATAATTTTTTTTGTGACTGATTCAATTTCTATGTGGTAATTTTATTCTTATTATATTGTGGCGAACAAGTAAGCATCCTCCTGATTTCGCCGAAATAGCAAAACTGCCCCTGCCCATTGACATCTGCATTTACAGTGTTGCCTACTTTTAATCGACATAGCAGTAGATGCAGAGAAAGAGAATATTTCCCCTTCCTATGTGTCCCCATCCTTTCTTAACATAGGCCTCAGATATGCATATTCATGAGACGAAACGCGGGAGTAACTTTGTTACATACATATACACCAAGGAAAATATCAGTTTTTACTAGTTACTACCAAAAAATTCGACGATGATAAACCATCAACTATAAAACGGTTGATTGACATAGTCAATATTATTTTCAACGCATAGGTATTCAATAAAAAAAATATTTATGGTATAAAACATTTAATTAATTCTAAACGTCACACATATCTATGGTATTAATTTGTGTTGCACTTTGATTGGTCAATATTTCGTCTATCAAATCGTCTAGATTTGTTTCATCTGGACGCCATCCTTTCTTAACATTTATAATTGCCTGGTAGTCAATCGAATTGACTTTTTGTAAAAACGCATACGGTTGTATCGGGTTCTGTAAACTATCGTGTGTATCTAACTGTTCTTTTTGTTCCCGAGGTCTTTTGTTGATAATATCTATAATGAGATCGCTTTGTGAC
Organism: Papilio xuthus; assembly: GCF_000836235.2. NCBI lineage: Eukaryota > Metazoa > Arthropoda > Insecta > Lepidoptera > Papilionidae > Papilio > Papilio xuthus. Next base: position 8,282,666 of record NW_013531704.1, on the reverse strand, counting down.
GTGTTCGTTATTTCATCAATAATCAGTTCTCTTAAATCAAACATTCCTCCGTGCGATGAATACAATTCCATGCCCACATCCATTTCACAATCCATATCGATTGCCGTTTTACTTTCAGTCAAATCCACTTTAGGAGCAGTGGTTTGTGTCGGACTAAGTTTATAATTATCTAATACCACTTTTAATTCGGTTACAATCTTATAAGCCTCTTCTATCACAGCTACATTTTGTTCTATATCTAAACATTTATCTAAAACATTTAAGCAACCGATAGAAGACAGATCATTCATGATATTGTTGAGTTGTTTCTTTATTTCGTTGTCATTGAAGACGATAATTTTTCTTTTTTCTTTTGAAAAAGTTACAGTTGGAAATTTCCCGTCCATCATGCCGCGATCGAGACATAGTTGTTTTATCGCGTGTCGCCAGAAGTTAAGTGCTGCTGTCTGTACTTCCCAATGCAAGTCGTTCAACGCAACTTTTCGCATAACTTGGAACAAACAGTTTTTAAATTCACAAGAAATATTTTGGTGTAAGAAAATTTCAGTCAATACATTAGCTGCCTCTTTTCTTATTATGTCTTCTTGGTTTCTTTGCGCTAAATTAATCAATTGTACCTGGTAAAATGATAATCGTTATTAATGTATTTAATAATTTTAATTTAATAGTTTTGTTTTTCTGCTATTTTATATGTATTCTGTTGGCTTGTCTTAATAAATAAATAAATGAACGAACGAACGAATGAATGAATGAATAAATAAGTAAATAAATAAAATAGTAGTTTAATTTGATTTCGTCCGTAAAGAATTTAAAACTAGTAATAAATATTGCCTTCGTCACCCGGGGATAGAGTAGTTTCCCAAAAGTGAAAAAAAAAATATTGGTTTAGTAGTTTTGGAGCTTATTCAATGCATATTATATGCTTATAATATGCTTATGCAATGCAAACAAACAATAAAATCTTTCCTCTCTATAATATTATTAGTATAGGAAACCAGAATACAAAGACCAATCGTACAAGTATTCAACGCCTTTAGAGTAGAAGACGATAAGCGTGATGTAATTATGAGTTTAAAGTGTCGAAATGTTCTACAATATATATATCTATCTCTGTTATTTTTAAAGACAATGTTGGGATAGCAACATTTTTTGAGTGTTTAGGTAATCCAACCCCTACGGTTATCTTCGACGCATCATAAATATGTACACCGCATAGTAAATACTTACGTATAAATTAGGATGCACGTTCTTGACATCTGACCAGATCTTGTTGATTTTGGCGGCAGCGGCCAGGCACTGCAGCGCTGTGGCCTGCGCGTAAGGCTCAGAATCGCTTAGTGCACTCGTCGCCGCTAACAGCATCAAATGATTCGAGGATATCACTTTCTGCAGTGGTATGTATTCTGGAACAGTCAAACTATTGGTTTATGTAAAAATATGATCAAATAAATCGGGAAATTGTAGGTAATTTTGAATTATATACCCAAGACTGAAATCGTGCAACATTTTAAATTGTAAATTTTGTATAGGAAGTGAATGTTTTAGGGTCGAGTTGTTAAGCGTGAAATTATGGAGAAATTCACATACTGACAAAGGACACATCGGTACAGCTTAGCAGCAGACTGAGGGCGGACTCGCGGACCTCCCAGTCCGGGTGCTGCATGTACTCCTTGGTCATCACGCCAATTTCGCTCAGAGAGCTGCCACTATCGCTCTCTACTAGGAGCCGCATGTCCGGGGAGAGGAAATTCCGCACACTTAAGTTAATCAAGTCAATCGTTTGTACTAAACCCTAAAAAATACAAATTTTATCACTATCGGCTAAGCGTTGTCCAACATATTATTCTCACAACTAAATAAATGTATGCACTAACCTTTGCACACATACATTTTTGCTTCATCAAATTCAAAAGAGTTACTTGGAGACATATAATCTCTAAGCTTTCGTACCAATTTATATGATGCTCCTTTAAAAGCATTTTTATCGCATCGAGAACTAGACGCAATAGTCTGACATCATCAGGTGATCGCAGTGGATTTTCGCTCAAAATCAAATGATTACCCACGTCGTCTGACATAACGAACGTCTGCAAAACGTAGTACAAACCTTGATACAGAATACCAGCTGTGGCTTTGGTTAATTGTCCTCGGAATTGAAATAGATTCTTAACGGTGTATATCGTCACCTGCTTAACATAATCGGTATTATTTTGTACGACTTTTTGAAAGAACTCCGCAGATTGAGTAATATGCTCCGCGGTTACGTTCGTCAATTTAAAGGAGTAATTATCTATTTCGATAAGTTTAGCTTCACTGCCGCAATTTAATGAATGATACGTCCACATTGGAACTACCAAGTGCAACACGAATTGATTTTGAAATTCGAACTTCTTTCCATCTCTTTCGAAGAATTGTTGTTTCTTCGCGCCCAATTTAGCTAAGAATAAATTGCACTTAACAACGAAATCTGCGACCGCTTCCGACATTTGCTTTTCGATTAGTTTTTGCAGCACATTGTTGTATATAGAAGTGATCTCGTTCATAATCTCACTGTTTGTTTTCTTCTTCCGATGGTATGCTTCTACAATTGAATTGAAATAAAGTTTGAACAGAACCTCGCATAGTATTCTAGCCAAATTGGGGTCTCTGGTAACGTCCAATATAACTTGAAGATGAGTGTCGAAATTAAACCGTTGCATTAGGATTGGTGCTATTTTGTAGCTTTTGCTTAGTTGATCATCGGTGTTTCCCAGAACGACCAACATTGCGTTTAAAGACGACATCATTGGTGCGTAAACATTTACCTCCTCGCCGTCTTTTATTGTATTCGTAATGTGGTATTGGTTATACCTTACAGGTTTTATGATAAACTCAATAATTTCAGCTAAAACATCATCATCTTCAAATTCGATCAGTTTCCAGAGGAGTTGTGCGATAAAGTTGTAGGCAGCGCGCGAGACGCGCGGCGGTCTGAAATTCGTGCAGCAGCAAAGCACGTAATGCCACATTTTGTTGTCCACCAACCATTTGACACCCGAGTAGTGAGCTATCGGCGACGTTACCATGTTGATGCTTGCGTACAGGAGATCCGAGTACTTCGCACATTTTGAATTATAATTGCACATGTACTGCAAGAAACGATGGAATCTTAACAAGTTTATTAGCTTGCTAAACTGTAGTTCGTTTTTGTAAATAACCGATACAATATTGGCGATGAATATCTTCACAGAGTTTGTTTTCACTTCGCAACCGTTATAAGTTTTTAATAAAATTTCGGAGAAAAATGAGGATTCTAATAGGTTAGTTTCAAAACCTAGAAAAGAAAATTATAACATTAAAGTCTTGAACGCTATAAATATAAAAGAACATCATACATTTATTTAAAAGAGATAGCCAGACAGTATATCAAAGAGTTTTTTGTTCCTTTGGTTAAAAAAGATTAGATTTAAATTACATAGGTCTTGCAATAATTACGGAAGCGACCTTTAGACCATATCAACAAAAACCTTCCATCGTATTCATAGATGAATATTATAACAAGTTTAAAAAAAATGCACCAATATTATCTGTAATAACATACCGTTCACAGGTGTCTCTTGTAAATATTTTAAAATCCTTTCCGCGTAATATGCATTTAATTCGAATTCATCTTCAAATATCTTCGCGAAGAACAGCATAAGTTTCTTCTTCCTATCATTCATAGACATTTTTTCATTTATAATTTACTTCGTGTACAATTATAACACATTTTGTTTGAATCACATTCAATGGGCGCCGCTTATCATGGCCAGATTAACTGTTATCGCTGCACAGTTCAATAGATAACCATTTCATAGGCCATTTAAAAATCATTATTTTACGTCTTAAATAAAATAATTTAACGCCATTGTAATTATCATATCATCAGTTCGTAATATTCTAATTAAACTTTAGTGATTAGATTTTATTATGCCTCAAAATAATCGTCATAAAAGCATTTATTTTAATATTACACTCTTTATTTTTTTACACATCATTTGGTCCAATTTTTGCAAATCACGAATCACTAGTTTGACTGCTATAAAATTATAACCAATTAAGCTTTAAAGGCACTTAATAACTTTACAGAGTTGATTAAAATAAAATACGTAAACAATATACATTATAAACACTGAATTACGTCACAGCACTAAAGCACTAATAATCCATCAAATATTTAACAAATGATCACTTGAAACACGTATAAAGTTGGAATGAACGTTGCTCGAGTGAAGTGTATGCGCGGGACGCGTTCGGAATCTTCAAGGACAGTAAATAATAGATTACCAACTCGTACTTATTTGATGTTTTAATTTACAACTTATCTAACTGACCGATTTATATCTGGTCATCAATGTTTTTTAAAACTGTCTGCTATTTTCAGTATTTTTGTACAGGTATATGTATTGTTCAAAAGCTCCAAAATCGAAATCAAATAATTTGACAAACACATAATTGTTTTCTAGTAGCTTTAAACACGGGAATTTAGGAATTATTCACAGTAGAATTATGAACAAAACGTAACTAAAATTTTTATATATTATTTACATCCTACATATACTAAAATTTCTCGTTAATTTTAGAATATTTTACAGGAGCTGAATGATTTCAACGTTTATGAACTACACATTTTTAAAAGTGGCTAAAACTGACGTTTTACTGGTGACCTTGCAGGCTACTAAAAAAAATGTTAATTCATTACGTAGTTATAGAAATAAAAGACTCTTTTATCTTGTTTATATTTAACAATTTATTCTTCACAAAGAATTGTATAAAATTGGCAAAACTTTAATAACAATCTAAAGAGTTGACATCATCATTTATTTCGTAAATACCAAGAACGTCGTCTAATAGAGACGATAAACTCTTGATGCCTTCGCGCCATTTTTTCTTTTGTTCAATAACAGCTTTGAAATCTTTACTCTTCAAGAATGTTACGAATAAATGCGGTGACGCGAATTTAAGAAGCTTAGGTTTAGGTGGTTGATCTTTTACAGGCATTTCATCGTTTTGTAATTTCATTTGACTTTCATACATCATAGCCAGTAAATTTATATCGTCTGCGTTAACAATTCCTTCTATAACGTTATCTACTTTCGCCGTGTCGTTTGCTTCTGAATTCATATTACTATAATCCGTTAATTTAATAGGACGATCAAGTTCATCAACACTAGGCATTTCACAATCACCGGCTTGAAGAGTTTCAGGTACTTTATATTTTTCTAAAACAGAATAAAGTTCCATTGATATTGAAAGTGCCGCTTCCATGATATCAACTTCGGATTCGTCTTGTAAAAGTTTGACGAGCACAGTCAAGCAACCTATTGAAGCTAGTTCTTCTAGAGTTTTCTGTAACCTTTTTTGTATTTCTTTTTCGTTTAATGTGACAATTTTACGTGAATCTTTTGAGAATGTAACTGGCGGGAATGTACCATCTAACATGCCTTGAGCATTTAAATGATGCTGTATAACAATCTTCCAGAACCTGAGAGCACTCAGTTGCACCTCCCAATGGAAATCATTGAGCGCTGTGCAAAGCATACATTCATGTAACACTTGCTTGAAGGCTGGGGTTACTCTTAAATTGTGATAGATTTCACAGAAGACGTTACAAGCTTCCTTCCTGACGATACCTTCAGGATTGTCCATCATTATCGTTAGAATCATATGCTGAAAACAAAATAAATACCGATTATAATTTAGATAAAATAAAACTTACTAAGTTCATCATAGCACAGCTCTTCGTACACAAGGAAGTGTAAATTTTGTAAAGTTATAAATTTTCAAAATCAAACGATTTTAATTGCTAAGCTTACGCAATACAATGTCATAGAGATTTGTTCACAGGTACTCGTCGTCCACATTTCTATCTGTTATCGCCAAAGCCAGTCCCTCGCTACCTGTTTGTCCAAGATTGTTCTAAGACAAGTCGCTACAATTTTCAAGATGGCGGATCAAATCTATACAGCTGTCATATTTCATCAGTTTCAAAGATTTTAGTTGCTTTGTGTACGAAAAGTCTAACGCTTTTCTTACATACTAGAAAAGGAGTGGCACCTGTATATTGGGGAAGTTTGTCTTGAGGTCGTCCCAGATGGCACAGACTTTGGTAGCAGCACCAATGCACTTGAGGGCGGAAGCGCGCACGTAGAACTCGTGATCATTGAGCGCTATTGTCACTGCGACCGTCATTAAATTGTTCGACAGAATTTGCTTTTGGATCGGTGGGAATTCTGGAATTTAATTCAAAGATTTTTTTTATAATCTATGTTTGTTGTTTTTTTTTATCTCACGCTTTAGATTATGACAAGTAGGTATATTTTAGAAATTATCAATAAAGCTTTAGCACTGAAAAATATTCTGTCCTCAGGAGCGCAATAATCTATATCCTATTAGACATTATTAGTTAGAATCTTTTGGCGCGAATCGCGCGATTTCCATGTCAAGTGTCAGAATGATTAGTGAGGGGACATAAACTTTGACATTCTAGTAAGGCTAGTGTTGTGCCAGTACACCGATAATGACGGATTTTCTTCCTAACAATACATACGCGGTGTTATTCCTGGAGAATTTTTTGCAAAGGTGTTCTAAGATAAAAGTCCAATTCTTTATTATACCCTTACTAGTTATAGGTTAATATTGTAAATCTAAATGCACATACTTATAAAAGATATCTCTGTACAGACGAGCAGCAACTCGAGGGCGGAATCCCGCACCTCCCAATGGAAGTCATGTAACTTCATATAGATGAGCTTGCCCAGTTCGTGCATCGCGGAACCCGGCTTCGAATCCATCAGCAAAGACAGGTTCGGTGGCAGGAATTTCTTTATAGTTATCGCAATCACGTTCAATGCAGTCACTACGAACTGGAAGTTTTTAATTTCATGTTGCGTCTTCGATAATAATTCAAGACTTAGTTATAAGCTTTTAACTTGTATTGCATTAAAAAAATTAGCTTCCAAACTGAAGCTGCATTAGTAGGGCCTTAGTGGACCAATAATTAAATCATTGCCTTTTATAATAGCCACACTTAAATGGTATACTCATATACCATAAAGAAATTTGTTGTCCAATGTTAAGGCATATGATGATAAAACCATGTCCAAAGTTAATTACTAACATATCTTGATAAAAACATGATAACAGATAAGCAAGTCTATCCGCGAGTGGAATACAAATATTGTACTAAGTTGAACATATAATATAAATCTATGTTTCTCTTACCTTACATGTTAAATTTGGCCTTTTTAGAATATGGTATACAACATTGTACAAACACAGCACTTCGAAGCTCTCATGCCAGTTGATATTGTATGTTTTTACTAGAGACAGTAAACTATCCAGTACGTACGTCATCACAAGTACTTTATCCATACTATCCTCGTATGTTATTTCGTTCTTCATCTCTCCGTCGTCGTCGACGGGATCGTACTGTTTGAGTACAAAAAACAACGCTTGGAAAACTAAATTCGCCTGCTCATTCGAAAAACGATTCTTCCAACAACTTAATCTCTTAACGCTTTGTAATGTTATCGACAGGATATCCAGCTGTACCGTAAGGTCTCTCAGCGCGTAGGCGGCTCTTGCGGTATGGTAGCACATATAATTAAGAAGTTTCACCAAGAATTCGTCCACTCTCTCATCAGTGAAACTCGAAGACATCGGCCTACCGTGGTTCGCGTACACTAGAGACGGTACAAGGATCATGGCTACGATTTGGTTGTGCAACTCAAACTTTTTGCCGTCCGCCTCAAACATAGCTGGAGCTTTGCCTTCCCACGCTGTCGTCCACATTACACTGCACGCGTTGCAGAAATCAAACACCATTGTTGGAGACCGCCTATGTATAAGAAACTGAATAATATTTAAGTAAGTAGCACCGAGCTCTATAAAGTTTTCCTTTTCGTAAACATCATTAATCAGTTTCGGTTGCAAATGCAGAATTCTGGCCACACCTACTGCGAACAGTATTTTGGTTATTAATAGTGTCAAGTCTTCTCTCCTTAACTTATCCAATAAAACGTAACAGAGTGTTATTAAATTCGATTTTTTTATGATATATTCAATCAACATGCTATTTCCCTTTCTCAGTTCTTCAGCGTTAGTGATGATGGATAAGAGCATCTGAAGCATCGGCTCCAGAGTTTTGCTAATTTCTTCCTCATTCTCACTAGTCATTTGATTAATTGAAAAGTAATCTGTATCTAACACTGGTTTCATTATGTACTCGAGTGTGGTTGTGATTTTGGAAATGTCACCCAAATGGTTTAGCTCCCACATTATTTTGGATGCGAATTTGTAAGTCTTTCGAACGACGAAAACTGTCCTTTTATCATTGCATAGAACTAAAATATGCTTCCAAGCATCGCTATCATACAGCCAAATTACTCCGGAGCTATGGTTAAGGAGAGACAATGCTACGTCCATGTAAGCTACTCTTAAACTAGAATTCATGGTGGGGCCGTCAATCTGATTGAATGCTTGTGCAAGCATGTCGCCTTTTCTAGAAAATATCTTTCCAAAGTTGACTTCCCTGTCGCATACAACCGCCAGTAACCGTATGAGGAAAACTTTGACTGTATTATCATATGTTTCGAAGCCATCTAAACTGTCTACAAGTAACTGCGGCAAGAAAGGTAGCGATTTAAAGTAGGTGACCTCTGTAACAAAGATAAAAATAATTATATGATGTTGATTGATAAATTATTTAATCAATAACTAAGAGCATTAAGTCTCTGAAGCATGAATTACTTTAATTTTTACATTCATTTTAAAATATTATACTAAGAAACATAATAAGAAAAAATCCAACATTTTGTTGTATTGGTAAACTGCAAAGATTTTTTTTTTCATTTATTTATTTAAAAACTGCATAGCATCCTTACAGTATACAACCAATGTGACACTATCCACACTTTACATAACAGTTTACATGATAACATATTTTATAATAACAGTAAATAACACATAACAATGATAAATAAAATAATTGATGATGATAATTTTAATATACCTTTACTCTATGCTAATATAATAAAGTTGCAAGAGTTGATTGTTTTTTTGTTTGTTTGCATTAAACAGGCTCTAAAACTGCCAAACCATTTTAAGAAATTATCTCACTATTAGGAAGCTACATTAATAAATTATTAGGTCATTTTTGATCACATGGATGAAGTCACAGGTAACTGCTAGTGATGAAGTAAAACTATTATATAATTGTGCAAAACAATAATTCAAGTCAACAAAAAACGAGACATGTTTTGTTGTAATGACTGGCAGACAAATATTGCATCATCATTAATAGACTTTGGTTTGTTTGTGTGGAATGAGTCAGCTAATAACAACAAACTTGAAATCACACAATTATTTTACACTTGTAACATTATGTTTTAAAGGTAACCATACAATAATAACTATATTATTTACAAAATAATAACTTCATAGTATAGAATTTCTTTAAAATAGAACTATGAGTTATGAAATACAAAAGTAACACTTTTCTTTAACAACATCAATACTACAATAACACAAAATGTTAATAAAACTATTTTTGTAATTAAATAAAGTAAACATGCCCAACTTCAAATGAGTAGCAAAGCATATTCTATTATTTATATTTTTTTATCATATCTGTGCCTATAACTTTTGCAACAACTAACCCCATTGTATTAAAGGTAAAAAGACATCATGTAAAGTTTTGTGATCCATTAAAAATATATTAAAATATGTAACCGGCCAGTTGTTGAGCCATAAAAATATAGCTGTTACTACGCAAATTTAGAGTTCAATATGTTATGATTAAGAATTAATATGTGAGATTTTAATTGCAAAATTTTAGATTCTGATTAAGTTATATCTTATTTATTTACTGGTCATAGAACAAAACATCTTTACATATATCACAGTGTAGAGAAGGTAAAGATTTCTATTATTAATCAAATGAACGTACATTTCTGATAAATATCATAAAAGTAATAAAAAACTCAAGTTATTCAAAAGATAAGGAACCTGTTATCTCCTAAAAGTTACTCTTTCTGAAGTAACCTCAACCTTTATTACATTATTCTTTTATTATATTAAATTGGTTACAAACCTGGATCCGTGTTGTTTATTTTGATAAACAAATTGTCAGCATAATAATTATCCATAACATAGTGTGGTTTAAGAATCTTTTCAAACAACAGTTTGACTTTACTTTGTATCTTAGCATTTTCCATATTTACTGATTAATATACACGAAACGACTAAAAATTTAAATGTAAATAAATCATAGCAACATGTTTATTAGGTGGCACTAAGTTTTTCACTAAGCTGGAATTATATCTCAATATATAGGCTTATAAGTGTAGAACAATCAGCAAGTGATTTAATAAACAATGTTTTTGATGTTTGACACATCAGTCCCCGAAGTTTCCCTATATACTTGTAAAATTCAATACGAAGTCGTCAGCAAATTTACCTTTTTTTTTGTTAAAATTCAAAATTAACATAGGAAATTAAACTTAGACAGAAAAAAAATCGTTACGAAATGAAAAAGTTTAAATTGTAAAAAAATTTTCTACACGTCAGATAAGTCCTTAAATTATGTCTGGTGTTTAAGAACTAATTTTTAAACAGATTGAATACACAACAAAATAACTTATGGAAACTGAAGAACCTTTATTTTCCTTAAAGTGAAGTGTTGGTATCTCCTTAAACTGGGAAAAAGTTATGTCCGGGCAACACTGTGATTTGTGTAAATAAAACTTATCAAAATTCTACAGCTCAACTTCAAACCCATGACAGCAACTTTGTTGCTAGATACGAAACATTTATATTACTTTTTTTATTTTTATTTCATTACAAAGAAACTTTAAATACCTAAATTATACCTGTAGAATCTAGTTTAGATGTTCTAAAATAATATAATATGGAAATGTAATTTAAATACACGAATTACACATTAATTGTGCTTGAAGTATTTTGGAATTCATGTTAAACTGTAGAAAATGAGGTTTCTCGTGATAATTTTTGAAAATTTAAATATTTAAAACAAATTACAATATAAATTATATTTAACAAAAAGTAGTTTAGCCAGGACGCAAAGTGTTCCCTTACGTAAAACGGAGCATCATTGTGATTGTTCTAGAATTGTAAACTGTTCTGTCAATCTTCTAATCTGCTGAAGTGTGATATGAGATTTTGTATTTTGTTTGCAAATTGTGCTAGTGGAGTGACAAGTGTTTTTCTTCTTTTTATATAATAAATATCAATTAAAACTGTGTGAAATTTGTGTTTGTGTGTGAAATGCCCCTCAGAGGAAGAAGTTTCGTAAGTATCATAATATTGTTATGAAATATCCATTACAATTTTTTTACTTTGAATTTTCCACAATCTGTAACAGTTGGTTATACTAATTATACTAAAATCCTATTGTCGGTTCCTTAAAAAGATTTTTGTTTACACACTACGCCTTTTGTGGTGTTCGCTAATACGATAATTGCATAGATGATTTTCAATTTAGCATGCTTTAGCTGCAGTACATTTTTGGCCGATTTCCAAATGTAGTATCCTTGACTGTGTTAACCCGAGGCGATTAATTATTGTATACTAATCCGGGAAATTTTAATGGTATCGCCATGTGGTCTGATTTGGTGGTCTTCCACAGGACAATTGATGCCTGCCTGATTTAACACGCGTCGAGTGCCCTCTAACAGCCTGTTTGTGAGGTTAGTTTGAATCTTGACATTGTAAAAATTGAATGCAGGAATTAAAAATTAACTTTTGAAAATTTTATGATAACTCTATGAATGTTATAAGCCAGAGGTCCCAATAGTATCCCAACAGTGGACAAATATATTAATTTTTAAATCCTTTGCATGTTTTTATGATAAGTACTGAAGTAAACCTATTAATATACTTTAATTTGGAATATACAAATAAGTACTATTATCAATTAGATGAACATGTCAATGAAACAGTTTACTACAGTGCATTTTTTTAAATTAAATAATTTGATATTTATAAGATAGGGTAATTTGGAAGGTGGTAATATTGACACAAATCATAACAATTATTTGCGGATCTGGGTGTAATAAATAATACTAATTCTCGATTAAAAATGATGTTGGTTTACTGCTGTTTTTGTCCTTTGATATTTTTTACATAACAATAATACATTGATGGAAAAGTGTTGGTAGACAATATTTGATGTTATCGGAAAATGAACCATATTGATATTAGGCCAAATAAATAAATATGGATGTGGTTATTGAACACAAAGGAGTTGCACAATTAGCAGTTACCAAATACTTGAGGCAATCCTTATGTGATAACTCCAGATTATAGTGTTGTAGTAATTCAATATACAATCTCAGAATTGTAACAATAAAGGACACTTGAATCTGAACAAGCAAGAACCCGCCCTGGGACAAAATCTATAAGTAAGAAACTCAGGTTAGAGAGATCTCTATGGACAAGAAAAATATCACAAACCCTTGGACTCTCACTTATCCAGGTTCTAGGTGCTAAATAAAATTATTCACAAACAAATATAGGGAGAAAAAAGTTTCTATGTAATAATTTATGTCGTAATTATCATTGTTTTGATGCTTTGTTATTTTATCGGGCGTCGATTCACGTCCTTGGCGTTTTTCTGAGAATAATTGCCGCGCAGGTGATTGTGTCACTTGAATTCCGAAGTCTCATTGTTTACCTGTAGCCAGTTTACATTGTACATTGCAGTATGTTGTTGTAACGATACATTTGTTACATATCACCATAGTTCTTTACAGCTCTGATATTGCTTTAATATGAATAAACATCTCTTTCATTTTCTTTGATAAAATGAAGACCACAATATGAATTAATTCAAATTTTATGGTCACTGCAACATGTTTGTTACTAAGTTAAAGTAATAATTTATTTAAAGAAATTCTTTGTGTAGTTGATTAGACAAATTAGAAAAAATTGAAAAGGAAAAAGAAAAATTGAAGAAATTAAGGAATAATCAAATTTACAAGTTAATTTATTGATATTAAATTCAAATTCTGTCTCTCGAAGCTCTGCAAGATTTTCTTTTTATGTTTCCTTTATAATTTTTTATCTTTGCATTGGTCTGTCTGCTAAGATGTAAAATTGTACACGTATTTCAATTCCTTGCAAATTATCTAGATTGTTGTGCCTGTTATGAAAAGAACGGTATAGTGTAAAATAAACTATGATTAATTATTTATAAATTAAAAATTTATTTTGATAAGATGTGTGAACATGCAATTATGATAATAATACATGAAATTGGATGTTATTTATTCTCATGTCATTAATATTAACAAAAACTTTAAATGTACATCTTTATAAGCTAAGGTTGATAGCCTTTTTAGCTTAAATTGAATTTTCATATGTAAAATGTAATTATATAATCACACAAATTGATTCAGTGGTCTATGACCAAGGCGAACATAACAAATATTGTTCGAAAGATGATAATTCAAGTTACTTTTTTACTAATGCTAATTAGTATGTGTGTTTAGTACACGGTAATCATTCAACTGACAATAATTGTCAAGTAATGCTCCCTATTATTGATCACAAAGTGTGCAGTGTACGTGATTCGCTTGTTAATTAATGAATGGTTCTCATTTGATAGCAGACGTCACACCAAGTAAACCGCTACTCGTTTTAAATGTTACATGAGTTTAAATGTATAATGATAACGATAAATAACTAAACTTATATATAAAATTCTCGTTGATGTTAGTTATCATATTCCTGCGAAACGGCTTGAACGATTTTTATGAAATTTTATATGCATATTAAGTAGGTGTGAGAATTGGCTATTCTCTATTTTTCAATTCCGTGCAAATGGACAGCTGTCCATTAGCTAGCTTAGTAATACATATTATATTATTGAATTAAAAGTCTTATGTAGAGTAACACAAAATCTTCCGTTGAAATATTGTGTGTAAAACTCTATATGGCAATGTTACTTAACAAAAAGCCTTGTTAATTTGTTTTTTTTTATTTGCCATATATCATTGATTATAAAAGTAGTTTTATGGCACGCTGTCGTTAAACATGTTTTATTTGCAACTAAAATATTTATAGGTCCGTAGTGTATTGGAATTAACGATTATACAATTTCGATATTTGATTGATTGCGTTGGAATAACCCAGATTGTTGGACTAATTAGGAACACCCTATAAAAGTGTATGGGTTGAATAATTAAATAATGATTAGTGTTCTATTTGCGGTTGTATTCTTTAAATGCTTTAAGAATGGCATTTGATTTGTGTTCTTGCCAGCACCGTTTAGTATACATAGTGTGCTTCTCTATTATCTCGGCGATTATTAGTTTTCCCAAATATAAGGTCATCGAAATAAGAGTTCTATTTATGACGTCATAATTTTTATTTTTAATTTGCTTATTACGAAAGTTACAATTCATAGAAGCAATTCCTTTGTCTTTGTCGACGTATCGCATTTGGCACGACCGGCGACTTACTCACTTGTTTACCTAAAACACGCTGTTTCATTGATATGTCGGTACTGCCGACACCCGACAGATTTTTGCGCGTGTCGCTATAAAAAAAGTATTTTAGGTCATTTTACGTATACATTTTAATGATACGCTTGAACTTGTCTTTTTTATTTTTTTTTGTTGTAATTCTTGGAAAACAGCCAGTTAAGAAATTAAATGCAGATTATAACTAGTTGATATTTAGAGCACATGTTTTTTTTTCTTCTAGGAATTGGAATCTATTTGATGTAATAGATAGATGTTTTAGATTTTTGTAGGAGAAAAATATAGTAGAAAAACGGATCATTCGTCTTAAACTTTTGCTTCCTGTTAAATACATATTTTTATTCGACAACTATTGGGATCCTCATGATTATTACTTTTTAATTTTCCCGCCTTTTAATCGACTACAAAAAGGATGAGGTTCTGAATTCTTAATTTGAAATACGAATTTTCATAATACATAGTTATTGGTTAACAATTAAATCAACAGTTCATAATTACATTTTTATATTTGGTGTTAATTAAACTTACTATAAAAGATTTAAATTAACATACAATTGATTCACCTTATGTTTATCCTGCAGACATTTTTATATCCATTCAGATATGGATAAACGGGAAGAAAAGATATATATGTATTTATCCTTGATAACTGTAGTATAGTTATTAAACGCTTTAAATGTTATGATGTAGAGATTGAAATATTATTGTAAATGCAAAGTTAAAAAAAAACCAAATTTTGTAAACAATGGATAACTCCGTTATTGTGTAATATTACTTATTGACCATTTGTTACTATATGCTGTTTCCAAATATTGTTAAAATCATAATTTTTCTGATGAAAATATAAATAAGTGTAATGGCCGTTACCTGCTATGTTTAGGTAGTGACGTTTGTATATTTACAATATTAAGGCATACGTAATAAGGTCCTTCGTACACAAGACTGTGTAATTTTGTGACATATGTCACTGTCACACCATGAGAAAATTACAAGATGGTTCAGCAAATACGGTTGTCTGGTCGCTATGCCTGTACTGATGACTCGTGTCGACGATTCAACGTTGAGTATAGAGCGCGCAACGCGATATGCATCTCGAGGATACATTTTTAGTTTTGAATATTTACAATGCCTTGTGTACAAAGGACCTAAGTGTTGGGTGATATTTTAAAATCAATTGATTGTGGTTTACAGGGGCGCTAACAAACGGGCAAGACGTCGTGGCGACGGAGTGCATTGTCTTGATTTGCATATGTAAGAAACGCTTTTGTATCGAAACAATTAGGCGGATGTAGTTGTTAGTTTGTCATCTAATATAGCAATACCAGTATGAGCTAATGCAGGAATGTGCTTTTGTTCATACGATAAAGATCATTTAGTTCTAATCTCATTACGTTGTAAATACAACTATACATATTAACGGTGAGTTTCTGACTTCGAAATCTTCGTTTAAAACATATCGTCATCTCTGTCTTTATCTTTGATAAAAGAGAGATAACAATATGTTTTAAACGGAGATTTTGGTCTCAAAACTGGCGGTTAGTGTTGTTGTGAAATAAAAGTAAGATCAACTTTGTCAGTAACCTTTTTATCTTAAGCAGCAGTTATCACTTATCATCTTCGATGCACAACCAATTTTTTAAATGAATTCTCACTGCCGAAATATCAGACCCATAACCATAGTTTACTAGGATAAATCCTAGTAACATTTTTAATGCATAAGTTTGAGTTTGATACCTTATTTACTAATGCGTGTGCATTATAGGCAATTTTTACATAAATCATAACGTGTTAATTGCCCGTGAGAAATCCAGAGCGGTCAGTATGAAATTTTAGTGACTCACTTTATCGATAACGTTAGACAATTACAACCAATTATCATAATTTGGTATTGGTGCCAAATATTTTCATGTACGTACTTAGCCTGTTTAGAAAGGATAATAAATTATTTAAATTTATGGAACCGCTAGCTGACGCCCGCGAGTCCGTCCGTGTGGAGTTAAAAGAAATAATTAGCAGCCTATCAGGAGATATCTAGTAAACCATCCATCCATCTATACTTTCGTATTTATATTATTAGTAAGATGTCTAAATGCTTATATGCTTCTGATTATATTATAATTCGGTACATAATTATATAGTTTAGGTATCAATGTGAGTAATGTATGGCAAATAAAATTAACATTTAATCAAGTAATACTCAAGCCGGCAAGGTTAAAGCTACAAGGACGTTCGTGGCTACAATTATACGAGCCGACGACGATTACTGGGGCAATCGATTCGTTATGGATCATGCGACAATTCTCCCATGTTAAATGGAGGAATTATCAAGCTATTTAAGTTTGATACCACTAATGTAATATTCAAGAACAAAGTCGTACGCTAACGGCGTGCTGTGTTGTAAAATAAAAGATTTTTTTTATATTGTATGCTATAAAACGTTGTGAGTAAATAAGAGGAAAAATCCATTGCCAAGACTTTATAATGGTACAATAATTATCGCTTTTAAATATATATCAATTATACTATATAGGGTGTCCCAAAAGGTTACGTACATAGGAAGGGGGATAATAGGGGTGGTCACAAGGGTCACCAGAAAAATAAAATAAAAATTCCCCTCTGGGTATTAAAAAAAATAAATGGCATTTTTTAAAAACTTAAAAATTTTACACCTTCTGGGCCAATTTTAATTTTCTTTAAAATCCTTGTTAGTTGTATTGTTTTTTTTATTTCATATTGATAAAGTGTTATTGACGATAATAGGTTTTTTTTTAAATATAGCAATATTTGTAGGTCATCGGTTACAAAATTGCCCCAGAAGGTGTAACATTTTTAAGTTTTTAAAAAATGCCATTTATTTTTTTTAATACCCAGAGGGGAATTTTTATTTAATTTTTCTGGTGACCCTTGTGACCACCCCTATCATCCCTCTTCCTATGTACGTAACCTTTTGGGACATCCTGTATACGTAGTTACGTATGTATGTAAATGAAAATAAGTCTCCAACTTCCCTCCGACACTAATATACAAACGACAGACTAGACCAGACTGCGTAATAAAATTTTTCCATTATCATTGCCAAGATTCTACGATATGGCCTAAAATAACAACTGGCGATAGAAAAAAATGTAAATACGTAAAGTTTCATGAAACGCATACATCTGTTGGTGCTAAATTACAATTGTGACAGTATTGCAAATATTAGACAAATTGTTGACAGGGTTGTCGACTTTTATTAAACAGCACTAACACTGGCAGCGAAAAAAAATTGATAATTTCAAGCCATTAACTAAGGCTACGAAAAAAAGAACTCATTTGAGGACTTTTTTCACACCATCCACTTTGACTCAAAGATATCAAACACTTAGCCCGTTTATGCATTATACAACCCGGAATAAAAGAAAATTCCATGGAAAAATTTGGGTCAAACCCGTAGTGACAGCCCTAATTCTACGTCAGCTCATGCGATACGAAAGAAAGAGTTTTGCATTTAGCTTGGCATAAATCTGTAACTAGCTCATTAAATCAAGGTTCTGAACTAAAGTAAGACTCGAAAAAAGAAATTGAAAGTGTGTTGAAACTGTAAAGATTTTTTTTAATATTGATTAGTTTTCCTCATACTATACAGTAAATGCGGGAAAAGACTGTCTATGTGTATTGGTGCAGTATGGCCAGACTATCTCTCAAATAAACTTTGTATGAATAAAGTTAATTGTTAATATCATTATTATTATACTTATGTATGGAAGTAAATATATAAATGTTAGAATGGTTAAATCTTACTAATATTATATATGCAAATGTTTGGATGGATGGATGGATGTTAGTTTGAAGGTATGGCTGAACGGATCCCGAATGAATGGATGGTTTTTTGTTTAAAGGTATCTCAGAACGGATCTCGATGATATTTGGCACATTAATAGAACATAGTCTGGAAGAACACATAGGCTACTAATAATGTTGTTTTATTAATCCCGCGCGGACTGAGTCGCGGGCTACCGCTAGTTAAACATAATAGAGATTTTTTTTATGTACCATGAGGTAAGAGCGTCAATCTATATGAAATGATCATTAGGTTGACATCGCGTATTGTATGACAGTTCCTGAATGCAATCATCAAATGAATTGACTTTGTGAATAATGTGACCGCTTCGTGTTACTTATATAATTAGTTCTAGTGCATATTCAATAGGGCTGCCTGTATAATTATGATAAATTAGCTGTCGTAGAAAAACTTGATTAGTAGTCCAGACTATTTTCTACATCTATGCTAAATTTCATCCATTCTAAACATTCGTATTTATAATATTGCCAAAGATGGTATAAAGAATATTTTAACCGAACAATTCTTTCTCCTCCATGATAATATTTCATTCAATGTTAATTCAAGTCAATCCTGTACTAAAGTAATTTTAATTACTCGTATCTAGTTAACGCGGCGTTAGAAATTCATTTAAAATAATGAACTATATGTAATTCATTGCATTTAATAATACACGGTCTAAATAAACTGATATATAAACACGGCTAAACACTCACGTATATACGTCCGGTGGCGGCACCGACTAGTTTCGAGCCCATCGGGGGCCCTTCATCAGGATGAGTGGTACTGGTATTATTTCGCGGACGCGGCCCGTCGCTCAATCATCCTGATGAACGGCCCCCGATGGGCTCGAAACTAGTCAGTGCTGCCACCGGACGTATATACGTGAGTGTTTATCCGTGTTTATATATCAGTTAAGTATAATGTCTCACGAAAGTTTGAATAATTTAACACGGTCTAAATGTTTTAAAATGCATCTCGATATCTTTTATACAATATTTAACCACACTTATTACACATGTTAATTGCCATAATAATGAGCACTTAGTAGATAGTGACAACCCTGAAGGTAACTACGCTGCAATTGCAGTTAGGTATCGGTATAGGTGAGTAGTGATTTGCCGCGACGCGTGGGCGCTAATGATTCAATACTCAACCGTGGGCTGCTCAAGGACTTCCCTTCTACTCAACTACGAAGAAATGTATACGACTCTGTTCTATTACCTTCTAGCTGTCGCCCGCGACTCCGTCCGCGCGGAATTAAATAAGCCTATATGTTCTACGTCTATGCCAAATTTCAGCGAAATCCATGCAGCCGTTCTGGAGATATCTCCAAACAAACATCCATCCATCCGCATTATTATATAGTAAGATATCTGATATTGTCAATATAAGTACAAATTTGTTGGTAGAAGACTAATATTTTTTAATACTTGTGCCTTCAATTACGACATAATTGGAATGGAAATATTAAATGACTAGATATGAATAAATTTTCTGTGACCAAATACAAAAAACTTTAAACGGTAACATTACGCGAACAATTATAACACTTGGCCTTGGGCAGTGACTTGTAATGCAACGATAAACTGTCCAATAATTCACTGTCGTATTTGTTATACCGTATTGAACTTTTATTATCATATTTGCATCATAAAGCAAGCCCATGTACGGAACAGCTTGCCCACTCCGCAGTAGTGGTATTGACAAATGTATGGTTTAAGTACGAAACTGAATGTTAAATTGTTTCCTTTAAGAGATATCGCTCGTTCGTTTTTGTACTTTTAAGTTTATTATTATTTTAAATATTTCTCGTCTACAACATTATTAAGACGTGAAACTTGGATGTAATTTTATTTAAAATGCCATCATTAAGATGTTCACTGCCAAATACATATTGTGTATTTAAAATCAATATTTGTATCTTATCAAATCATGAGTAAGGTTACTGTCCTAATTCGCGACGCATGAACAATTAAATAGATATGGAAACAACGTAGATTATAAACGCGCTTGCTGTCGCTTATCCGCTCTTGATCTTAGCACCGTCGCCGGTGACGCAACAAATATAATTTGTATAGAGAGTTATTCCAAAAGTTCTATTTCTGTGATTCTCACCCACACCAGCTATACGCGATACGTGCAAAAGTGAGCGCGTAGCCGACTGCGCTGGAGTCTGAACGCAACATATTCGATATTCAAATTAATAATTTCATTTGTGTTATAACAATGACAGTTTGAAATGAAGCGTAACGTGAGTACTGGACTTTTTATTATCTGTGTGTAGTCAGTGTTGCCAGCTGTATAAAGTTTTGTTTACACATTTTAATTTGACATTTAAGCTAAAGAATATATCTTTTGAGTAATCTTTTGTTTCCGTTGTAAGTATTGTGAATGTTGTTGCTTAATGCGCAGTGCAGTTGCGGTATTTGCTACATTTGTATGTCCACCTACGTGTTCGCGCGCCCCAGTTTGCTTGTTTACAATATAATTATTTAACCCTGAAGTATTTCCAGTGGTTTGTGAACAGGGCTACTTTCATTTAATTTAAATGTAATAAAATATAGATTATATAAATAAGCCCTTGAATGCATGACCTAGAAGTGTTGCAACTATGGAATTTATTTTGGCATTTTCCTTACTAACTAATAGTTTATCATATAATGTTACTTTTATTCCCATGCACCTGTACAATTATGTTCGCTGTTACTTTTATTATAATTTAAGGATATTTCTGGAATGCTCAATAGCCTTTCGTCACACCTGAAGTGGATCACACACGAAAATAAACGTTTCTGAAATTTAAAAGCTACAAATATTTTGTTCCCACTCAAAATTGACGCAACGATGGCACATACGACATCCATATTACGAAGTCCTCTTATTCTCCCATCTTACTTCTTACTAATATTATAAATGCGAATGTTTTGATGGATGGATGGATGTTTGTTTGTTTGAAGATATCTCCGGCACGGCTGCACGGACATAGCTGAAATTTGGTATAGATATAGAACATAGTGTGGAAGAACACATAGGCTTTATTATTAAGTTATTTTGTTAATTCCTTGTGGACGTAGTCGCGGGCGGCAGCTAGTCTAAAATATAAACATTATTTAGTGAACGATAAATCTCTTCGATTGATATCTCTTGTATATTAAGAATATTGTCAAAATTAATGGATAAAAAATGAACACTTACTCACACTCACAATTAAAATGTTATTAATTATTATAAGTAACACAGTATAAAATTTTAATTATAATAAAACATACTATAGAAATATATTTAATATTTTACAGGTTATCTATTTTATGTGTATGACGTCAGAAGACATATCTAAAAATAGCTAATCGGTTTTAATAATTTCATTCATTCTATCGGACTTTGGCAACGACAAACAAAACAAATTGCACGATTATTTCTTATTAATACTATAAATGCGAATGCTTAGATGGATGCATAGACGTATGTTAGAAGGTATCTTCAGAACCGCCGAACACGATAAAACTCTTCGGTTCTCATATCAACTCTTTCGTAGCGCATAATGATTTTTTTAATAAGTGATGAGCCCAAAATATTGTGTCGCCTGCTATTGGTTCGCCATACCTAAATCTCTATAATGACTAGCAGTCACCCGCGTCTCCGTCCGCACAAAATTAAAAGAAAATGTAATTAGTAGGCTACACGTTATTCCAGACTATGTTCTATATGTATGCCAAATATCATCGAGATCCGTGCAGCCGTTCAGGAGATACCTTCAAACAAACATCCATCCGTCTATCTAAACATTCGCATTTATAATATTAGTAAGAGTGAGATTAAAGATGTTAAGGACGAGGTAAATATTGAACTCTATCATCATCTATTTTTTTATTAATCTTTGGAAAGTAGGCCATAATAAAGTCTTTAATCTTACAACTAGGCAAGTTGCAATAAATTCATTCATAATTTGCTTTGCATATTTCATTTTCATTCAGCTCGTGCGGTTAATGTAAAACCTTATTGATATTCATCGTAAGTTCCGCTTACATTTATATAGGGGTCATAGACCTTATGTTATCGATTGTTTCCTAATTTGTTTTCATTGTACGGAAACTTCCCTTTATAAAACATCGCTTAAAAATATGCTGTATGAAATAACTAGATCGTATTTTGTTTCGTCATTATGCTATTGTTATTATGTATGAATAAAAAACTGTCTCATGAGACTCAATTCTAGTTCAAGAGCTAGAGGATTTTATTATATTGTACTTTTGGTTTTTGTTTCAATAAAGAAATTTATAATTAGTAAGGATATTAAACATCATCAGTTCACTATACGTTCCCACCGAGGGGCTCGGAGCCTACTCTAAGTTAAGGGTGACTAGGCCATTGTCAACCACGCTGGCCCAGTGCGGGTTGTACACGTATCACTTGAATTTCTTTTCAGATCACGATGTTTTCCTTCACCGTAAGAACGTCGGATAAATGTACATATGTAAATCGAAAGTCTATTTTTTTAAATAAAGCTCGCTATAGACGTTTAGTTTTAACTGGATAATCGAACTGTTGAAGTAAAATTTAACGTCTACAGCGATCTTTATATCTCACATTGACGTTGATTTATCTTTTCCTATAAGCTTCATAATATGTTCGCCACTGAAATATTTTGTATTCTTGTCTTCACAAACACATTCCTAATCTTGTGATTAACATTTTCTGATAATTACGTCCACTTTATCATCACATTAAACTTAAAATAATTCCGGACTAACTAGATCCTAACAAAGGATTATGTTCTTTGTCAACATTTTGTGAAGCGTTGTTAATTTGTTGGTAAAGAGTTTCATGGAACGTAAAATGTTTTTCTTGTTATCGATTTTAATAAATGTAAAGTTTCATAAGTTGAGTAAATTTAAGGCAGGTCTCTGTCTTTACTTCATCATTATCATCAGCTCACTTCGTCCCCAATGACGAGCGTCCTCCGAGCCTTTTTTTTAAAGGAAGGGATAACTTTATTCATACGCCGTGCCCTGGGGATACCTCCGGGATTTTCTCCGTTTATTGGGAGCATATATACTAAACAAACTCTGTTTCTCCTACGCATGATGACGGGGCTAAGGGTATGCTTTTGCACTCTCGCGGCCCCGCCTAAAGGGAGGGGGAGGCTAAGAGCCTACCATAACTGTCTTTACTGTCTTTACAGACTTTACTGTTTGTTTAGAAAAGTTACTTCAAAACCACGACTTGCATTAAAAATGAGTAAACCAGTGTAGACAAACATCCTTCTAAAATTTGTAAACTGCAGGCTATATTGATAATCGTGTATTAACAAAGCACAATATAGTAAGCATATATAGACAGGAAGTATGATTATTAAATGAATTTATAGCAATTGTAATAATACTGGAATACAGTTGCACATGCACACGCAAGATAAACCGGCGCCCCACAGACGCGCCACAACGCCGCCGACCGCCCCTAGCTGTAACAAGCTGTACTTTATCATAATTAACATCCTTGTCTTGCTATCATTTTATTTTTACATTTGAAGTTTGTTTTTCGAAATTATCGCAACTCTACATGTTTGAAATATATTGTCCATTTAAGTGTCGCACTTATATCTTACTTGTTACTAATATTATAAATGCGAATTTTTGGGTGGATGCATGTTTCATGGAAGATATCTCCGAAACGGCTGCATGGATCTCGATGAAATTTAGCATAGATGTAGAGCCTGGAAGAAAACAAAGCCTAGTAATTATTTTTTTTTACTCCGCACAAATGGAGTCGCGGGCGAATGCTAGTGTACTAATAAATATCTTCATAACCTCGCGTTGTATGATACTCGAAGGACCAATTAAGACCAACTTCTTCTACCTACATATTACTGCTATAAAAACTACGATAATTGTAAAAACTAAATCACAACTAGTACCTCAAATAGGTTTACTGCTTCCTTATTACCAATCCTTTCTCAAAACTTATTATTTCCTTACTCATGTAAAGAAAGACCAACGCAACATTTATTGTTATAATGTGAGAATGTTGTTACAAGTAAAATAAAAATAAAATAAACTTGTATGCACACTCCGCGATAACCATATGTTGTACTCAGAGTCAGTGGGCAGTAATAAGTAATTTCATTATAATGATTGATGTAAGCTAAGAGCTTTGCTCTCGTAAACGAACACACATGTCTGCAATAATGTTAGTTCCCGACGGTACTTATGCTATTTTATTATGCACAATGTAGCAATCTTACTAATATTATAAATGCGAATGCTTCGATGTATGAATGTTTGTTAGAAGGTATCTCCAGAACGGTTCAAAGGAACTCGATGAAATTTGGCATAGATGTTGGCTACAAATTAAATTCTTTAGTTGAGAGCGTCGGTGGCTCAAGGGTTTCAGCACTTGACTTGCAATCTGCAGGTCCTGGGTTCGAATCCCGCCATGTATCGATGTGTTTTTCGATTTACATATGTACATTTATCCGACGTTCTTACGGTAAAGGAAAACATCGTGATGCAACCTGCACATATCTGAGAAGAAATTCAAAGATATCCAACCTTGGTCAGTGAGGTTGACTATGGCCTAGTCACCCTTAACTTAGGGTAGGCTCCGAGCTCCTCAGTGGGGATGTATAGTGAGCTGATGATGATGAATTCCGCGTGGACGGATTCGCGGGCGTAAGCTAGTTGTAAATAAGTATGCAGCTTTGAAAATTAAAAAAACAAAATATTTCTATGTGTGCGTAGGTATTAAATGTTCTCAATTTGCCAATCGATCTTTACGGTTTACGATACCCTATGATTGAGACTAATTTAATCCTTTATTCTAGATCAATATCAAATAACCTATGATTAATAGACCGAAACTGAATATGATACTTAGATATTGTTACATCTAGATCTAGAGAAAAACTACGTTTAAAATTTAATTAATTTTGTTTTTTATGTGAAGTTGGAATTTTTAAATAATTAAGTAATTTCGCAAGGAATAAGTACTTCAAGTTGAAATAAAAAATATGGCATTTTTGGAGTTGTTTTTAGCAAGTAAATTGTGTAAAATCTCGACACAATGAAGTTATAAATAGTATTAACATATATTTTGCGTTAATTAACACAAATATGTATGTAAATAAATGTAAACCTATTTACTGCTACGTTATACATTGTTTATTTGATTATTTAACTACCAGTAGCTTATATGCAGCTGATTAATGTAAATGTTGCCCCATCGCTTATACGGCACGACGAAATTTTTATTATAAGGAAAGAATTGGTAAATACTTGAATACGATACAATGGCATTGTCTTGTCTACATCAACAATGTAAATAAAATACAAAATGATTCACACCTTGTCGCCGAAATATAATTATTTGTACTGTTTTTGTTTGCAAAAAATCATTGGTGCAATCGATTAATGTCTTGTATCGAAGTGCAAAAAAATTGTGCAATCCTTGCATTTTTACAAAAATGCATCGCAACGAGCTTTGTCGACGTGTCTTGAATTTCGAATGGGCATTTTGTAATAAGACCATTGAACCTCTTTCCCTATGCACTTATGGGACCTTAAATCATTTTACTTTTTAAATAGCTACTCGAAACTTCCAAAAAGGTTCGCGCAGGCGTCATGTCGAGTTTACGTTTCGTTATACATTGCTGGCTGTCTTGACATTTGTTAACTGCGTCTGCATCGAGAACCGCCAATGTATGTATCACGCAATGTATAGAATAAGTTTGTTTTATGCAGTGTGGGACGAGCCCGTAGCCGTAGCCGCGTCGATCTCGAATCGTCTGGAATATTCGCGAACATTCTCAGTCGCGCGTATAAATAAAGTTGCGAGCCGCGGCCGTCTCAGTATTGTTGTAACCTCGCTGCAGAACGCTGTATACTACGTTGATATTTTTAATACGTATCGAAGTGAAGTGCATCTGTGAGAGTCTGTTTTGATATAAACATTGAATGAAATATGGAATCTCCCGTTGTTGTGGATAAGCCACCGGAATATCATGGAAGAGCTGCTAAAAATAACCAGGTATTTTGTTGTATATTTTCTTAAAATATAAGATAACCTTTGCAAACCGAAAGCAATATGTTTGAAACAAATAATTGTTTACGTTTACTATCTAGTCTTTTAATTAGAAGTCTACAAATTTGGTCTCGAATTTGTAAATCAAAAGTGAAGAAAATAAAAATTGATTTGAATAATAATGACGAAACAATGGACGTTTTTGCAAATAAATATAAATGAAAAAGTTATAATTTTGTATAAATATTTGCTTTATTATAAAGAAAAACAAAGTCATATGTATTGTAGTGTATTGTAAGTTTTTTCTTCAAAATCATTATAATACATAGATTTTCAATTTGAAAATTTCAATTGTTTACCCAGATACAAAAGATTAAACTTTTGTACACCATTTATAATAAAATCTTGAAATCATTGTATATTTCTTACATAATATGTATATATATGCAAAACAAATCTCAATCAATTCTCGTGAGTCACTTATTAATCAAAAGTCCATTTATAGTCTTGCTCTTAACAAAGTCGCGTATTATCTGACGTGGTTTGCGTAGGAGACTGCTGACTTCGTATAAAATATATAAATAATCACTCCATGTTGCAGTTCTTTATATGTTTTATTAAAATCTTAACCAGAATTCAACTTTAACAAAGGAAAGTCGCAGTTAGTTAATAATGTTCTAACCCATTGTCATCTAGAAAACATAGTCTATTTCGTAACAAACTTGCTCCAATGCACTTTAATTCTGTAGATCCTTGTTATATTAAACCAGCAATGGTATACCCAAATCTCAAAATGAACAAAAAACTACACGTGATAGTCTTAAAATTGCAAAATAATAGTCTGTCACATGACATGTGTAAAATTCTTTATTGAATTTGAATGTGAAGGTTGACAGTTGCTTCCATTCTCATGTCTTTTTTACCGTGTCACGATAAACTTCTTTACCACCATGAAGACCACAACTTACCACAAATTGGTCGTCTGTGTAGCAATGTTTCAGATTTCTTAAAACATTTTTACATTCTGCTTAATGTTTCTATTCGTGGTTATCTCGGTATTGAGAGTGGAGATATGAGCGACGTCCGCATGCCTGTAGCGATTTATAGAGTCGTGATATGCGGCCAGAGTTCTGCGTCTGTGTTTTATCTGTGAAGTGGCCCGGTCTAAATGCGGTTTGATAGCCCCTTGCTTGCACAACTTGACCATCTACACGGAAATGCGGATGTTTTAGGATATATCCGAAGATGCTTTTATGTTATTGGCGAAGGTAACAGATGTCTGGATGAAGAGACACCGTTTTTTTCGTCCAACCTATGTCTATTACTGGTCCTTATGAGTCCAAAGAAATGTATGCAGTCATCAAGAAAATTAGTAGATAAGTCTAGGTTCTTTTGTTTTCAAAAATTTTTGTCCTCGTAACAAGCGGAAATACTTTTTGGAGTATTTATCTGCGGCAGTTTATTTCTTGGCCTTTTTTGTCTAATTTCCTTCCTTCTGGCCTCGAATATGTTAGTCACTTTATTCGTTAATCTAATTAATTGATATTTTATATCGTTTTTAGTTTTGTCAAGAAAGGTTGCATTCACCTTATTGATTTCTTAGTATTTCGCCAATGACATGTAGTGTGGGTGTAAGGAAGTGGTTTCAATGTAAATTATTTCGTAACAAATATCATTTAAATATACGGACATGGTTCAGTTTTACGAAATCTTTTAATTGTCAAATGATTAATATTGTTAGGGTTAAATAAAACCGTTTTTCTATTATATTATATGTAAAAAAGGCACAATTAGTACGTATTATTACGACTGTTTGAAATACGCGAAATATTTAATTAATTAATCGATCATAACAAATCATAATATGCACTATGCAACATAACTTTAACCTTATCGTAAAGTAGCAATTGCTTGATTATTCAAGTAAAAGGGCAATGGTACATAAAAGACAATATGAATGATAAGAACCTAACAGAAAACTTAACAAAGGATAGATTTAAAAATACACAAGCAGTTGCAAGCAAAGATCGTAGTAACAAAATCTGTACAAACTTTTGCATAATACGTAATATCAGTATATCAAGAAGTAAGATATGATGACATTCATAGATTGATAGTTGTATTGGTCGTGCCGTTCAAGTTCACGGCTTTGTGTTATACAAATAATAAACGCTCTCGACGAATCCTCTACACTGTAAATATGCAAGCGAGATGATGTCATCTCCGCGAAACTTAGACGCCGACGAACATGGATACAAAAGCGATCCCAACTCAACAACCTCCAGTCAATGCGTCACATACCACCTACGAGTAAACAGAGAGATGTATACAAAAACTCGTTATCATCTCTAAAAGAAACAACTCAATTTTATGAAAGAAATGACCACAGGATTAATACTTATTTTCAAAGGTCCGTTAATAAGAAGACTTAAGTATTATATTGATTTGATATAAAAACTAGGAAAGGAAAATCAAGCTGCAATAAAAAACGACATTAATTTAATTAAATATAAAAAGGTTGTTTGCTGCAATTTGTTGGACACTAATGTACCATATGTCAATCAATGATCACCGGAAGATCGCATTCCAAATAGGGATAGACTTCTAATGTTGTGAGTCAGTGTAACGTAATGTGGGTCATTGCATGGAATGCATTCAGTTTATCGTCGTCCTTTGGCCTTGTCGGGAAGGCGATAACGCAAATGTTCAACATAAACAGCTTTATTTTTCTACAGAGATGACTTCATGATCTTATCTTACCCCTATTGAACTTGTCTGGTTCTGTTTATTCGAAATTATGACTTTGTTTTGACTTCAATTGAATGAATTAAATTTCTTATCTTTTAAGTATCGATCTTTAATTCTTTTATTCAGGTTTCTTAATATTTGGCGACATGTTAGTAAATTATTTAGTACACTTTTAAATATTGGCTAAATATACATAGCGTTAAAATATTTACTTTTCTAATGGAATTAATTTTTGAAATAAATTTCAAGTAAATTATTTTCTTACCAATTGAGTTTGTTTTTGTTTAGGCATTAAAAGTAAATATGAGGTCATTGACCTCTTGAAGGTGTCTCTTCGCACAGATTAAGCAACAGTAAAATTATTTATCGTTCACATTTTTATTGAGGTTATGTTTGTGTTTGTTTGATGCGATATTGTTTTAAGAAAAATGATGAAGCATTAACCAAAGACGGTTTATACGAGTTTTGTGTTAGACGCAATTCTCAAATAAGATTCGCGTTGATTTTATCTACTAAATATCGGTCATTCGTTTGTTTTGTCGTAAAAAATCATTAGTTGCGCAAAAAGCTTAGTATACGAAAAGGCCTCACTTGTAAAACCGGTGCCAAAATATTATTTTAATTGTACACAATCATATATAGCTTATAAATCAGTGCTATGATGTCATTGCGGTGTGGGTCGATGTGAGGACATCAGCTGAGGAGGGCTTGCGTCATGACGGTGGAGACTATGGTCGTGCGGCGTGCGCGGCAAATAATGCCGTGAAAACACGTGTCGATAAACGTGACACAATGGACACGATCGATCGAAAGTTTTAGAAGAAATCAGTTAAAAAATTTACTATTAATAAAAATATATTTATTATTACTAAATAAAGGAACTGACTGATATGTGCCCGGAGACTTGAAATGTTGTAGAGTTTTCTTTTAATACACAGGCGAGCACAAAGAAGGAAATATTCTTAATTAATTCCCTAAATGACTACAGTAAGAGCAACGGTTAAAATAAAAAAAAAACGGAGTAAATTAAAAAAATCAATAAAATATCATTGAGTTCCTAATTTGTGTTTTAAAAAATCCGTCCTCCAAGTAAATGAAGCCACGAATGTTAGCTAATAATAAATGAGCCTTACTGCTGTGGTTACGGTTTTTATATCTAAATGAATTATTTTAAAGACGTCAGGGTGAGAGGATTAGTCCTCAATCTTGTTATGATTTGTCCTTACATCACGCGCACCCTGTTTGTAACTTCAAGGTGGTTACATTTACCGAAGAACTCTACGATATATTTGTCATATTAAAAACCTGTTTGTCTGTTTACAACAATTTAAGTTACAAAATATTTCTGAAAAATGCAAGCCAAATTTCTATCTTTATATGTTTAATGCTTGTAATTTTCTGCATCATTTACGTTTAATAAGTAGGCAAGAGAACACAATGTAGGGGCGCGGTTCTGATTCAGATCAAAGTAACGCTCAGCCCAGCCTGTATGCAAATAGCATAGCATGCAATCTAGCTACGTGTTGCCATCTGATATAGCACGTACCACAATTACATTACATTTGTCCAAAAAAACTTTCGAAATTTACAATATTTTATTATTTCTTTTACTTATTAGAAACTTTACGATCTTAAATATTTTGCATAAACTATCACTTTGACGCCAAATAAGTTGTATGTGTTAACAAGTGAAAGTCTGTAAGAATCTTGAGATCCGGCTTATTGATGCAAGATGCTGTTCAGGATGTACGCATCAATAAAGATGGTAGTTATACAATACTCCTTTTGTGTTCAAATTTGTTGCATAAGTTTTTCGCGAAAACCACCGTTTCCATAAAAAATATGCAGTCATGTCTTTCTTAGTGTGAAATAATTGTCTTCTATATCGGTAATGATAATAAAACAAGCGTATTATCTCTTGAGAAAACACGAAAGTTTTTCATAAAGGTCATTTCACGACCGTCCTTGCCGTATATGGTCAGATCTTCGCACTGCAAACACGACTCTAGCACGCGTCGTACACAATCGATTATAGATCTTAATCTCTAGGTTATAATGTCTATTTTAATGAAAAGTTTTTCGAATAGTATATATGCAGGCCTTCCTGTTAATTAAATCCTTAATTATCAAAAGTTTACAATGCCGAGGAAATGAGTGACGATAATTTTTATAGCAATTTCTGTTGAATGTAACTTTACGAAATGTTAAGCACTTAAAAGTAGTGAATTGGTAAATAATTGCATATACAATTACCGTATATCTGTTTATAATCGTTGCTACTGGTTGAATGATGAGAAATTGGTTTGTAAGAAACGTGTAATTTATTATCTTATTCGATTTTATACGAATAAATAATCTTATCAATGTCATTTTTCACAATACGTTTGTATGTAATCTTATTTTTGTTTAAAACAGATTAACGTTACGATGAATTACGTTTCATTCGCAATAACCAAAGAATTAATAACGTCACATTTATATTGTACATGAGTTTCTTTTATAGCCCAAGAATTACAGTTTAAGATTTCAAATGGTTCGATTTAGTCATTTCCATTTAGATTTAGTTGATATTAGTTTAACAATACTTATTACGTTTTGTTCCAGCAGCGCGGCTTTCCGTTTGATGAAGAGGAGGGTTCGGGCGCGTGGAGCGAGCTTGCGGCGCGCCACCCCGACATAGCGGCCCGCCTGCGCCAGCGCCCCGCCACCTGGGCCAGGAAGCGGCGCCCCTCCAGTCAGGACGCCACTGACGGTTAGTATCCTGTCTTAACACTACACGCCTCTACTGTTGTTCAAATTCATTTGCCCTTAAAGTTTTCTGTAGATTTTTACACTGAAATGTACTCATGTAATTTACTAAAGTTAGCAAGTTTATTCCTTTTTTTATCAAAAAGCATACTAAAGACACTCATGGTAGTGTTTATCATTTGTGTGTTGTGTAAAAAAACGATTAATTATTGCAGATTTCGACGACTTCAGCGGCTTCGACAGATTTCCGTTCGACGACATCCCGTCCGAGTTCAGAGAACATTTCCCCTCACATTGGAACCGCAGGTTCGGTTCACGCGAGGAAGCGCCGCCCCCATCGCCTCCGCAGCCCCAATCCCCGCAGCAGCAGAGCGCCGCAACCCAGACTGACTGCCCGCCGGGGCCCTCCGCACACGCCGCTCACACTGCACACACCGCACAAGACGACCAGCACACCCATCTCCCACAGTACGGACTTAGGAACACAGTAGACCTCGGACAGAAAAGCCCCGCAGATCCTAGTTTAGTTGATGAGGAAGATCGGACCCAGAGGTCCATGTCAGCACCTCCCGATAATCGCACGGCCGGTATAAATAACGCGAACAAAATGAGTGGACAAAACCACCAGGAGCAGAGCCACAATCCACACTCGGAACAGCAGTCCAACGTGCGGCATATACCTATTTTCGTCGAAGGCAGAGATGAGCCCGTTATCAATAAGGGCGTAGATCACGCGACGCACTTCGGCGACACAAAGCCGGCGTACGTGCCGCCGCCGCAGCCGCACATCGACAGGGACCAATACTTTGCCGACGACGGCCCAGTCAATTTTCACGCTCCGCCTAATTTCTCTAGGGCTTTTGGCACACCATTTAACAAAGGTTTCCGTCAGGGACCCCAGCCGTTCGTTCAACAAAAAGTATATCCTCAGGCGGCGTTCGCTCGTGGCGCCTCCCCGCAAAGATCTCAGTCTCCTAAACCACAGATGCCCCCGGAGGAGCATTACGTTAAGGTGCCGGTTCACCACGAGCAGACTGCACCCAGAGCTGAAACTCCGTCCAGACCGCAGCAGAAGCAACCTCCGCGGCAGTCCACGCCGCCCACGCAGCCGCCCACACAGCCGCCGCCGCAGCGGCACACTCCGACACCGCCGCCGCAACCCAAACCACAGCCTCCTCCTGCCAACGATCCCAAAACACAAATTCTCGCCATACAAACTGATGTATTAAATCTAATGTCTGATGTTGAAAATTTCACCGGTACGAAGAAAGACAAAAGGTACCTGTATTTAGATGAGATGCTCACTAGGAATCTCATAAAACTAGACAATATTGAAACTGAAGGCAAGGAGAACATAAGGCAGGCGAGGAAGGAGGCCATTAGGTGTATTCAAAAGTGTATAGCTGTATTAGAAGCTAAAGCTGAAAAAGGTAGCAACGCGGCTCAACAACAAGATGTAGAAATGGAGAACCCCGAGAGTCAGAATGATGCAAATGACGACAAAGCTGTTGAGAATGGTGAAGTCGAAATGAAAGACGTGAGCAAGGAGCAACCTAAAGCCGAAGCACAAATGGTGGAGGCTAATACTGAAAAACCAAAAGAAGACATTAAACAGGAGGAAGTTAAAGATCAACCTAAAGACGAGGAACCAAAAGATGAAAAAATACAAGAAAACGCCAAAATAGAAGCTTCAGAGAGCACGGAAGTTGCCCAGCCACAGATTGCGGATACGCGACCCGAGGAACAAGTCAAGGAAAAAACTCCTGAAATCAAATCCGACGAACAAAAGCAAAACGAAAATTTAGAAAAAGAAATGAAAAGCCCCAAGAAAGGCACGAAAAATATAAAGAAACGGGATAAGAGTAAGGATAAGAAGGATGCAACTAATGATAGTATTAAGGATAGTAAAACTGAAAATAAACAAGAAGATAAAAAAGATAGCACGGAACAAAAGGAGAATAAAGAAGAAAAGAAAGAGGAAGAGGAAAAGAAAGATGCGGATGTGAATGTGGAACAGAAGAAGGACATTAAGATAGAATCAATGCAAGTTGACGGCAAAGGAGACAAGACGGAGCCGCAGACGATGGATGTGGACAATGCAGCCGCTAGTCAATAAATATAGTTTGCTTTAGTGAATTGTTTGTTGTAGATACACAGCTAGGAGCGGGAGACGCACTCTGCCTACAATCGCCTTTTCCTTCTTCGTGTTAATTCTTTGTGTCTAATAACGAGGTGTTGACATGTATCACTGTTTATGTTTGTAAATTTTAAGTTTTTAACACCTTACTTTGTGTAAAGGATGCTGTCCTTAGGATTTAAAATGGTTTCCTCTCACCTAAATCCTAATATTTATTAATTTATTGTTGATCAGTACTTGATAACACAAATTTCTCAATAAACATATATCAAATAACTGACGTGTTTTAGTTATTGAAACAAGCTTTAGATAATTCAATCTATATATTATCACTTATATACTAATAATAATTTCGCTAAAATATAAATAAGCATTTACAATAGATCACATTGATGATATTATATAAAACAATTTTACAGAACTACGCACACTATATGACATTATAAACTTTTCAATTTACATTTTTAATAACTTCAGTACAAAAAGCTCTGCCACTATGATTTTAATTATAACTTATTATTAAATTATTTATACAAAAAACCAACCAATCAGTCTTAGATTAATCCTATAATTTGATCAAGAATAAGCAACGGGTCGACGCAGTGTAGGCAGGCCTTCCGCATGATGGACCGATGACCTGGTCAAGGTTGTGGGAGTGCACTGGATGTGGCACAGGACCGGGCATTGTGACAATCGATGGGGAGGCCTACATCCAGCAGTGGATAAATCTAGGCTGGTTATGATTATGAAGTAACCACTTTTTTTATAACCAAGCATCTACTGGGGAAGCGTTATTTCCAATCAGGTATGACTTAGATCCTTCTCGGAGACATATTTTTCTCAAATGCAGACAATTTCATATTCTGTTTCTGCATTGAACATGGTAAATATCTTTTTAATATATTCTATTCCCATTCCTTCATGACTTTGTCCCAATCTTCATCTGTGATGAAAGGTTTATCGATACATGCGATCATGTACTCGCCACAGAAGATGCACTCGCTGGCCACGATGTCATCTATCTCGTTGCGGATGACCTCCCGGAGTGGTAGACCGCTGGCTGTCACCGCGGACAGCTCAGCACTGGACAGCACCGACAGTCGCCGCTGCAGGTCGCTCAGCTTGTTGCGACGTGCTGGACCTGCACACATCATCAGCTCACTATACGTCCCCACTGAGAAGCTAAGTTAAGTTAGAGATGACTGGGTCATAACCAAGCTGGCAAGTGACACTTAACATATTAAAATTAATAAAGACTGATCGTGCTTCAATTGATGTATACTTCTAGATTAAGACTTCCTCATCAAATCGTGATAAATTATCTATAAAATGCCGCTTCTTGTTCCTCTATATTTAAAAAAAAAAGAAATTTAGAACAAAAGTTAGTATTCCAACAGTAGAGGGCGCTTCAAGCTAGTAGTTAGTATATGAGTGTGACTGACTGAGTGTGGGCTGTATCTCTGTGAGCAGGCAGTCTGCGTGGAAGCGATGCGCGCAGGGGAACAGGTAGAAGGGGCGCAGCAGCAGCGCCAGTGCGCACGCGCAGCACGAGTCCGACACCGACACCACCACGCTGCGGTTGCGGAACGACTGGATCTCCTCGCGCACCTGACACACAACATTAATATGTATCACTAGCTGTCGCCCGCGAATCCGTCCGCGCAGAATTAAAACAAACACAATAAGCCTAAACGTTCTTCCAGACTATGTTCTACATATATGCCAAATTTCATCAAGATCCGTTGTTCCGGTCAGGAGATACCTTCAAACAAACATCTATCCATCTAAACTTTCGCATTTATAAGGAAGAAGTATGATATGACATCGTTTCAATAAATGAAGCCCTGTTGTAGCCTATAAATTTGGAGGAGAGGGGATAAAATCCCTCCCCCCCTCTGTCATCTTTTGGAACACCCTTACTGTCGTGTGTGTGTCTTAGACTCTCTTATCTTCTAATAAGAAACAAATAAAAATGACTATCAAAGGAAAGTAATCATTGACTCAATTGTTCAGTTTTTACTCACGCATTCCGCGGACTTAGTAGCATCCTCCATTTCTGCCTTGAGATCTTCTATTTGTGTATTATACTCCTGAAAAACAAACAAAATAAAAAATGCAAAACGTCTGTTCAAATAGACTGGGAACGAATCTGCAATTCGTTTGCAATAATTTATTTCTACCAAGAAAAGTTTCCTTACTTGAAGTGACTGACAAATAGGTTCTCTGAAGTGGTCTATGGTGACCACATCGCTGAAGAATGGCAGGATGTCTTCAATTTTGATGAGAGGACATTCTTGTAATAAACTCATCGCTTCCTTTAAATCCTGATTTTTGGTTATAACATGTTCAGCTGAAAAGAAAATACACGTAAAACAAATTAAAAAAAAAATAGCTATAAATGTGAATTAATCATTTTGTTCTCTAAATGTTTAGAATATAGCCTACTCTTTCATTTATCTTGTATCTCACTCTTGTAACAAAATATGTATAAATGTGACGTTTTCTTTTATAAGAATATTCTATCAATGGAATAGATAGAAAACAAAGGTATAAAAATGATTTATATTGCTGATATAGTTCATTTCAAATATCTTGACGGACCAAGATCATCGGCGAGCTGCGCAATTCTTTCTTCTGTTATTTTAAAAAGTTAAGAACCGCTAAGATATGTGAATACTACTATACTATAATCATCTAATATAGTCACCGATAGTAAGCCAGAGTCTGCGCTGCATCTCCGTGTCCTCAGGCATGGCGGCGACTGTCTTGGCGAGCGGCACGTCCACGTCCAGCGCGCGCTCCACCGCCGCCTCCCACAGCCCCAGCAACGCGGACAGCTTCACGCACGCTTCCGGCACGTTCTTCTCACGACAAATCCTGACACACGTTTTTATATCAGACAAACACTTATAGGCATAACTTTGCCATTTTCATTTTTAGTATATATTTAGTATCAATGTTTTTTTATATATCATAAAGCGGCAAACAAGTCCAGCGACCGTTTCTGTAGTCATGCCCAATTGTGATGGGTGGAAACAGTATATTACCCCTTCCTATGCATCCCCTCCCTTAAATCAACTTCCCCCTTACCATTCTTTCCTTATAAGAAAAGGGTGTATAGGGAAAGTGACTCATCAGAGGAAACGCGGAATTACTTCCACTTGACGCCTGTCTTGCATGGTCGTGGTATTGCACCGGGTGAGCCGGTTAATTCGTGCAGAAATTTTGTTGCTGAACCGTAGTTAGAACCTTACCTCAAAGCGTAATGTACATCGAAGTTAACCATATCCAAGCTCTGTCCCTGTCTAGATAAATATCTCATCAACGCTGGCTTGTTCCTCTCGGCATACAATGTCAATAAATAGTTATGAATCGCCTTATCTTTGCCGTTAAAGTTCTGCACAATGTACTCTAAATATCTTATTATTTCCAGCACATGCTTATCATCGTTCTCACAACCAAGGAATGCTGGCAACAGTTTGGAAGGTATCAAACTGTGGCCTTGCGATATGAGTGCATCCACGGTATGTTTTGGTGCTGCCTCCATCAGCATAGGCGCGAACTGATAGTACAAATCCGGCCTCCGTAACCCTTGTAACATTTTCAAAGCCTCCAAATAAGATTTCTTATAAATATTTTGTTCTATCACGCTTTCGTAATCTTCATTTATTATAGACAATTTGATCAGATTATGTTTGTCTCCGTGGGAAGCCATTAGATCGTATATAACTGATTTCACATGATGCATACAACTCATCACTTTAGGTTGCAACAGAAACATTTCGAAATCGCTTTGTATCTGACAGTATTCATCGGAATCTTCTTTCCCCTTCCGCCGTAAGAGTCCAAGTTGAGACAGATATAACTCTGTCATCCAAATAACGATCATTGAAATTAAAGTCTTATCGTCTTCATCGAGAGCATCTAGTCGTTTGGCTAAATAAAATTTTAGAGCATTCGTTTGATTGACTTCTAAAAATTTAAGGCATACAGTTTCGAATCTACATTGCGTCTCAGCAAATATTTCTACGCTTTTCTCATATTCACCTCTAGAGAAGAGTAATTCTGCTTGTTTAACATTTATTATGTCTATAAAAGCTGGATTGTTGTGACAATACTGTTTGGCTAAATCGAATTCCTCTTTATCTGAATATATTCTCCATACATTTCTTTCCTCGCGAATCACTTTGTACCTAAATACAGCTTTATCTGTGACCGCCCAAATGGTCCTTCGAACCGGATCTTTGACGATATTTTTTAATTTTCCATGAGCTTCCGAATAAGTGTCTTGGTACACAAGTTCTTGGTTTAAAAGAGAAACTGCCTTAACTTTATCAGAAAACATTAGAATTGCGTGGAACTCGGTTAATACGAAAGCTAACGGTGTCTTATCGGCTGCATCAGTTTTATCAGAGACTAAATCTTTTGTATCTATTTTCTCTGCTGGATAATTTATCAGCTCGCCTTGAGTGAAAAGTGAATTTGAATTTTGTTGAGAAGTTGGATCTAACTGTAAATAATTATTAAAAATTTAAAACATTTCTACCGTCAACATTTTAAAATCTATAAAGTTTCCAGCATTATTCTAAAACTAACCTGTCCATAAAATATTCCAGGCTCTGTCAACCATGCAAATGTCTTCGGAGTATTATCTTTATCAAAGTAAAATTGTAATTTAGAGTATTTCAATGTAGATGGAATCTCTTGGAATCCTGTCTCCGCTGTGGTCAGATATGAATAAAAAATTGTCTGCAGTGAAGGCTTGTTATCAGTGAACACAGCAGTACCAATAAACTGGTATAATCTTGTTGGTGTTGTCAAGAATATGAAATATTTTGTCGTAAAGTTGATTCTATGGAATTGGATGCCAGTTATTGGGGTGTCAGTGCCTTTACCGATATCGAAAACCTAAACAGAAACATTAATTAGATATTAACAGAAAAAGGTTTATTACCTTATGGTTTGTCTAATAGTAAATAAAAAAAATCAGAGATATAAAAAAAAATTGCAAAACTTTACCAATCCATCAACAACTTCCTTGCCTCCGTAAAGGGGCAAGTAATTGGGCAGCTTGTATGGAAAGAAATATTCAATAACTTTAGACGCACAAAATTATTCAATTAAAACATGTTTTAATCCTTTAAAACACAATTTGTCATGTTTCAATATCAATTAATTTAGATTTTTATTAAGTTATCACTGATTTTGAAACTTTTATTATAAGATTCAAACTTTATAGCAGTTCATGTAACTACAAGTGCATATTTCCATAAATGGATGGCCACTGCAGGAGTATTATATAAAATTGCAAACTTATGTAAAGTTGGAATCAAACTATACATACTTGTCTCCAATACTGCTGGCTGCCAGAAAACATTTTATCATTATCAGCTTCTAATTCTGTTTCAAGTAAATGTCCTTGTGATGTTCCTAGTAGTATAGGTCCTGTAGTGGCAATAGATTTATTCTCATAATTCCAGCCAACTTCAGTTACTTCATAATTCCTAGACTTGCTGACAGATTTGGGCTTGCTCCGGGAACGATGCAGGTAAATAAGTTCTGGATTTCCTTCCTTGTTCCTTGCGGCAAAAGCCATAAGCAAGTGCTGTCCAAGAGGGTCCAGAAAAATGTTAGACAGCTTTGTGTTTGGTTGTACAAATTTTGCATAGTGAATTTCTGAAAACAGAATGTTATAAAAATATTAAAAACATGAGACAGAGTAAAATATTTAAGAGTACAGAATTGATGCTAATTGTAATGTTTCAAATTGAAAGAATTTATGCGTCTTGATTTCTACTTCACAAAGCGGATTTTTTATTACATAAACAAAGTAAGATAAATTTATAAAGACTTATTTTTTTTATTTAGAAGAAACTCTGACCTTCATGTTGATCTGGCATTTTCAAATCTAATCTAAAAAGTTTTCCATTGGCCATAGCAAGTACTAGATAGTCGCTAGCCACGGCTACATGTGTGATGAGATCAGATGGGTTGAAGTTCATCTTTTGCTTCGAGAACATGGGCGTGTTGTCTTCCATTTGCATTGTTATATATCCTGACGATGTCATAGGTTCAGATACAGGTTCGGACCTTTGTGAAATTTGTGAAGCTTGTTCCAGTTGATCGAAAATGGAAGTCATTTTATCACTTTTTAATCACAGAATATTAAATTAAGTATTCAATCCTTGTCGCACTTTTACTATTATCTAGTTAATGATTTAACTCAATTTTGGATAGTATGCATTAACACAAACACATTATTATGAGAAAATCATTTATATTTGTAATTCAACGTCGTAAAAGAAAAACATTGATTCGCTACATTTTATTCCCTTCGAAAAAATTAAGTGAGATTGATTTGATAAATACTTTGGTGACTTTGACAAACAGAATAACAAAGTGTGACAAAGACTTGACACATATAGGATAATAAACGAAATCAGAACTGTCAAACCCATGATGAAAATAGCTCAACTCGATACAATTAAAATTGTGAATAAATTACGCATTTGTTAATTGAAAAAACTTGCCTAAATCTAGAAAAAAATTGTAGAAAATGCTTTTTTCTTTCCAACCAAAAAACAAGAGCTAAAACATAGTGCTTATCAGATGACAAAGAGTATATATGACCAGATGATTACATTATATTTCTTTGGCAACACAATATTATGTTAAGTCATTGTCATCTGGACATGACATTATCAAAATAAAACTGACGTATTTGTATACACTGAAATATCAAATACATGCAAATTAATTCGGCAATCGGCGTCTATCTATTTAGGTGGAATTCTTTGTATTAGATAACACAAACTTTGATAAATAATAGTCAGAATTTGTAGAAGTACCATTGTGTTAGATATAGGGTTAATACATTATTTAAGGTTATTATAATACAAAAGAAAATATCACTATTTTAGTGAGAAAGTGTCGTTCTAGTTGAGTTTTAAATATTTATAATATTCTAACCATTAACTTAGCTTAACCTTGAATTTATCAGTATCGGTCATATATAATTTTGCAATACATCTCAAGTTGTGTGACATTCGCCCACATTCACTAATCCAGCGTTATCATGGTAGCCGGTGCGCTCTTTAAATCTGTGAAAAGTTCTTGTAAGTTTTTTTACCTTCCTTTATATCTTTAAAAATTAACAATTATCATATTTTAGTGTTTTTCAACATGCGTCAAACAGGTCGATAATGTTGCCCTTTTAGGGATTGGGTTCAGTTGCCCTTTTTTGTCAAACGTTAATTTTACACGTTATAGTTAATATTTATCACACTGTAAAGTTGTTGTTTGTTGCTGTTTGAAAAAAATTAATAATGAATTTATTTTTAGAACTACTGATTTCAAAGCTAATATATTTGTGTTTGCCTTTACATTTTTATTATGTATTAATTTTTTAGATTTGAAAATCTGTAAACAAATTTCAAGAATGTGAAATATAGACTTTTAAGACTATAGTTTTTTGTATTTTCTTAGATGAAATTTTCTTTGTGTCCAACATTTTCTGACCTACCTCCAATAATAAAAAAACTTTACTTTGAATTATTAACATTATTTACTATCTCTCCTACACTACTCTCCTTAGAAAGTTTTTGATTCAATATTGATGGATCTTTAATCACCTTGTTCACAGTGTCATTGGTACAATGTGCAAAGACATCTATATCCAGAGTGAGAACATTCACAAGTGTACTAAATGATCAGCAACATGAAATTCAAGAATTAGCAAAGCAATTTTCAGATGAACACCTCAAGCCAAATGCTAAGAAACTGGATTTGGAAGGGAGGTTCCCCTTTGACCAGGTAAACATTATTTAAATTTAAACCAAATCGCAGATCCTGATGAGTTGATTATCTTTAATCTCACTTCTTCCTAATAATATAAATGAGTATGTTTAGATGGATGTTTGTTAAAAGGTATCTCCGGATCAGCTGCATGAAGTCTCATTGAAATTTGGCATAGATATGCAGAATAGCCTGGAAGAACACAGGCATTTTATTATTGTTTTCAATTCTGTGAGGATGTAGTTGCGGGTACAGCTAGTTTTTAATATTGTTTATAATTATTTTATGTCCTAATTAATTAAAATGGTCCTATAAAAAGGTAATAACCAAATAAATGCTTTCAATTTTATCTCCTTTAGGAATGTAAACGCTGGACATATTTTGTTGAAATTTATTTTGACTTTGGCATTGCAATGCAATTGTAAAGAGCAGTATTAGTTTTATCTATAAATGGAATGATAGTGATACATACAATGATATCCAGTCTTCAATTCTCAACTTGCTGATAACCTTTACATAATATTACATGTATTCGGTTATTTATCATCAGATAAATATCTTAACAATAGCAATATACATAAAAGTATATAATTATCTTAATGTGGTAATAATGGGACTTACATAATTATTTAGTACTGTAAAAAGTATGACTCTCTAAAAATTTGTGAAGACTAATGTGTCCTTTGGTAAAGCAGTCATAAAATGATACCTCATAGACTCATTACTTAAGGATAATTACTGGAACAGTTGTAAATATTGATTTGCGAGAATTTTTAAACAACTTCAAAAATAAGGTTCTTAAATTGTCTGTTTTTTTAATCAACTTTAGACGGCTTAACCAAGATTGTTATTTGCTAAGTTAGTTTTTAGCAAGGGCTATGGTTTCCACAACTACAAATGTAACGAAAATTGCTTGTAAAATACGTATAGTTGTAAAAATGAGGTTAGCTTTAATGTTAAAAGCATCTAACATGATAATAATTGTGTCATGTGTTCTTTTAATTAATTTCGTCATTCATTTGAAATTCGTATTAGCTTATCAGTGAGCGTGGTATCTCGCGGCCGATTGATAAAAACAGCGGTAATGTTACGTCCTTTATATAACTGTTACAATTATACATATGTCATACATTTCGTTTAAGCTTATGTAATAACACAAGATTTACTAAAGTCGTACTGTAGGGACACATCATTTAGAATGGTATAAAAAGTAGCTTGTAATATGCCCGCGTGCATCAGCAGGGGAAGGTACCCTCAAAGTCCCGTTAAAATTGACCCAGCTATTCCGAAGATTACCCGAAACAGACGCGGCCTTGAGAATTTTTATTTAATAATTAGTTTCTCGTTATCAGCAATCCAAATACATTACGTGTACGAAATATGATTTATTTTGTTAATATTACATACAGACACTACAATTTTATTAATATGTATAGATATAGATTATTCCTTTCAATAACCTATCTAAAAGTAAAAAAAAATATTATTTACTTTTATCACGTAAAATACTGCACATTACTAATGGTACTTATTTTATGTATGGATAGAATTTGATAATTTTGTAGAAATTATCGCTAGAAGAAAAACCCTACCCTCTTATTTTCTTAGTTTAAACAGAGATAAGAATTACGTGATCGTAAAAGTGTCATGACAAATGAAATACACGATTACTAATATCTATTCAATCCAACTAATTTACAGATAAAACGTCTTACTGACATGGGTTTTATGGGCATGGCAGTGGAAGAGGCGTACGGAGGTCGGGGCCTCGACTATCTATCGGTGGCTGTAGCAGTTGAGGAGCTGTCGCGGGGCTGCGCCAGTACCGGCATGATCATGAGCCTCCACAACTTCCTCTATACCAATCTGGTTAATGAAAAAGGCACGCCGCAACAGAAAGAAATATTCTTATGTGATTTTACTAGAGGAGCCATTGGATGTTTTGCTCTGAGTGAACCGGGTAAATTTTAAATTTATAAATCAGATTGTTTAGAGTTTTTAAATGTTTTTATTTTTTTGGCAGATGTTTTCGTATTATCTTGCTATCTCTTATGTGACT
Organism: Papilio xuthus; assembly: GCF_000836235.2. Classification (NCBI taxonomy): domain Eukaryota; kingdom Metazoa; phylum Arthropoda; class Insecta; order Lepidoptera; family Papilionidae; genus Papilio; species Papilio xuthus. Next base: position 8,238,819 of record NW_013531704.1, on the reverse strand, counting down.
CTCGCTTATCAAGACAATTTTGACAGCATTAAGTCGTGGTTTTATGCAACTTATTGATATGTTATTAAAGGTGGTTATTAAATTCAAATTCACATATTTGATGTTATCAAACAAGTTTAGTTTGGGAACGAATACACAAAATGTATATGGTTGTACGTAACAATGTTACGAACCGAAAACGTGTACACTTAACTAACTTAATTAAACCTCAAATTAAATCCCGGAGTCGCAATATAACGTTTATTTGTTATCCATTTTCTTTCCGTTGTTCACGACCTCAATGTAATTTACAGACGCTGGCAGTGACGTAGCCAGCATAAAGACTACAGCGACCTTTGATGGTGACCACGTAATCCTGAACGGAAAGAAAAGCTGGGTGTCTTCTGCTATCGAGGGGTCTGCGCTCATTGTGTTTGCTACTGTAGATCCTGCGCTACGACACAAAGGACTAGCTTGTAAGTCAAATTGCGATAAGTTCCTGTGATATTTTGCTCCAATAATTAGCAGGTAATATTTTTCTCTGGGTATGTTTACCCATATCTTATAAGACTTGACCGTTTTTAAGTGAATTTTTCCGAGTACTTTATATTGTAGAATATTTTTTTTAGGTTTCCTCGTTCCAATGGATGCAGAAGGCGTATTTAGAGGGAAGAAACAACCCCTAATGAGTGTCAGGTATGAATCAAAAGTCTTTGCTTTCGTGTAACTAACAGTCTTTCAATCTTTTAATTTTTTTCTTCTTTCGTACTCCTTGTTATAAATATTACTTGCCATTTGCTTGTCTATTAAAACATACTTGGGAAGAAAGTTAATTCTAAACAATTCATTCGAATTTAAATTAAAATCTAACTAACCCCAACCTTTCTTATTACCCTTTTTTATAGTGAGCAGTAACACATTTCGTTACGCATACCACCGCGCCCTAAGAGAGGAAAGGCGCGGTGGTTATGTCGGACTCTCTCCCTAGACGGAAGCCTACCGACTAAAACCCCACTGTTTCCCTCGTTTCACCGAGCACCGGGACGCGGGCACATTGCCGATTGCCCCGACCGTTCTGGCGCTAGCCCGCGGCTCGCGGAGGCGGCATTGCCAGCTGGCCACTGCCGCTTCGCGTCTGCTCTGGCGAAACCTCTCGATCTCGACCCTAGGGGGCAGAGATCCGCCAGTACGGGCTCGATCTTCACGCCAAGCGTGAAACGCCGCCAACACTTCTGCCTCCAGCACCCACGGCAGAGAACCAGCCAGGGCGCAGGCCGCCTCATAAGAGATAGTGCGGTACCCTCTCACCACCCTTATTGCCATTGTCCTCTGCGGGCGCTGCAGATTGGTGCGCCGTATAGAGCCATCGAGCTAACGACCCCCATAAACAGGCGACGGCACGCCGCTTTGGGGCCGCCGACGTTGGGCAGCAAGCTGCCAAGTGCCGCGGCTGTTCTGAGGAGTTTGGGACCCAGCTGACGAAAATGGCCCTCAAAAGTCCACCGACCATCTAGTAAGAGGCCCAGATACCTCATGTGAGGTTCGATTTTAATATCGACGCCGCCAACCGTGACGCGCAACCCTGTGGGAGGTCTCCTCCGAGGACCGTGGAAGAAGAGGGCCTCTGATTTCTGGAGGGCGACCTCCAGACCTAGGGCCCGAATCCTCCCCACGACCTGGGCTACTCCCGCCGTCGCCAGGATCGCGCCCTCCCGGTGTGTGGCGCCACTCGCCGTCACTAGCGTGTCGTCGGCGTAGCAGGTCACGTCGACACCACGTATGAGAGAGCCCCGCAGGACCCAGTCATAACTCACGATCCAAAGAAGGGGTCCGAGGACTGAGCCCTGCGGAACCCCACAAGTGACTTCGTGACTGCACCACCCGTTACGACCCCTGAACGACACCGTTCTCTCAGACAGGTAGTCGGCCACGATGCGGATCAGGTATTTCGGTACCCGATGATAGTGGAGGGCCTCGACGATGCAACTCCAGGGCAAGGTGTTAAATGCGTTCGCGATGTCCAAGGAAACCGCGAGAACGACCTTGCCCTGGGCGACTGCTTGCTCCGCTATCATTTTCACCCTCGCGATCGCGTGTACCGTGGACCTGCCTGGTCTGAAACCGAACTGTTTGTCGTCCAGGTCCGGGCCGAAAGTCACCACGTGATGGGCGAGGCGGTTGGCGATTATCCGCTCAAGCACCTTCGCCGCTTCGTCCAATAAAACAATGGGCCGGTATGCCGCAGTAGAGTCCGCTGGTCGACCCTCTTTTTAATCAAAACCAGGGCACCATTCTTCCACTTTCTTGGGAATCGCCGTTGGGCGAGACAGTCGCTAAAGAGATCGACGATTCTCTCCTCAAAGATGTCCGCCGCCAAAACCAAGACCACCACCCCGCATCGGAAGCATTGGTTGCTTCGGTCGACGTCCGCACTGCACTGCGCTCTTACGTGCCCCTTCTGGAGGCAACGGTAACAACGCAGTGGTCGACGCTCCATCAACTTCACGCTAGCAGCCACCCAATACAGGGTTAGACGGCCCGCTGCGACGACCTTCTTCGCCGTTGCGACCGGGCATTCGATCCAGGCGTGTCCCACCCCGAATCTGTCCTAAACTACACCGGTGCACCGGAGGCTTTCCTTCGTGCAGCTCCCCGCTTCGTCTACAGCGACTAGGATTTCCTCGACGGAGGCTGAGTCGTCCAGGCCCGTCACTTTAATCTCCACTGTCTTGACCGGTCTGGAGATGCAGACCAGACTTCCGTCGAAGACCTGGGTCAGCCTCTCCGCTAGCGCGTCAGCCTGCAGACCGTTTTCCGAGCCCATAACCTCGAATCTCCGCGCTCCAGTGGCGCACACCCGGAACCGCACGCCGGTCGTGATGCCAATATCCTGTAGCCTTATCTTGCTTTTGGCCTCCGCGATGAGAGCATCGTACGTGAGGCCTTTAGCAGAACCCTCCGGCGTTATGGTCACCACTACAGCGGCGGTTTTTGGTTCGCCGACCGTTGGCGTTCGTGGCGCTCTCTTTCTCTGGGTGTTGGAGTTGGCAGGGACCCGAGTTCGGTCCGCCTTTTTCCCTCCCCTAAGCCCTTTCCTGACGACCTCGTTCCACGGCAGTTCTTTTGGCTGCTGCTGCTGCTGCATCGCAGGCTCTGCCGCCAACAGTTAGGGCTGGGCCTGGGGCTCCGTCGTCTTAGCCTTAGCCTTGGACCGTTTATTCGAGGCTTTTCCTGCGGCCTTGCCCGTGGCTTTGCTGCGGCTTTGCTCGTTCCTGGACCTGGGCCTTCCGGAGCGCGCTGGGCCACCGGCTCGGGCCTGTTGTCCGCCGCAAGCGGGCGGCGGATGAACCTTTCCGGCAGTAGCCGGTCCTCTAGCGCCTCGAACCTAGCGTTCACCATATTGCCCACTTGGCAAAAGATGGTGCGTACAAGGTCCTCATTATCCATCCTCTGCGGTTCCGGCCTCGCATTAGGCGCAGTGAGTCGCTCTTTCATCTCCGTGACCTCTTTTCGGAGCTGCGCCACCTCAGCTTGCAGGTGAGCATTGGCCGCCTGTAGGCCCTTGGTCTCCTCAGAGACGCTCCTGCTATGCAGAACTTTCGCCGTTTTGGCGATTTCTTCGGCTGCATCCTTCAGGGCCTCGATGTAACCTCCTTTTAAGTTCTTCGAGGTGGAGGGCCACCTTATTAATAACCTCGACGTTGTCCCTGATAACTTGGCTCAGAGAGCCGGCCGCTTGGAAACTCTCGTCTTCCTCATCTGAGAGCATCCTCGATAGTAAGCGAGCTCGGGCTCTAGCCCGCGCCGCAAGAGCTTTTGCAGCCGCTTCTGCCTCAGCCCGACTTTGGTCCTCATCTAGTTGCTCGGCATCGATGATCAGGTGTTTGGCCTTCGCCAGACCTGCATATGTGCGGGTGCTGGGCGGTCGACCCCTCCACTTCCTGACCATGGGACTTCCCTGGCGACTGCTTCTCGACATGGAAGCCGAGTGATCACTCGGCATCAGCTCCTCGTCCAGGTCCATGCCCGTTTCCCTCCCTCGTCCATTGTGGGCTTCCAGCCCACTGCCAGTCACCGTATCCATATCGCGTGCATCATTGTCCGTGTTGATCGCCGAAGTCGTCGTGTACTCGTAGCATTTTTTGGCCCCCCCAGAATACGAGGGCCGGCCAGAGGTCGATCTGACAGGGTTTGCCAAAACGACCTCTGGGAGGGATTCTCCACTGGATGAACCAGTGATACCCTCCTGGGGTAATGATCTATTTAAACTTGCCATTCACACGATACCAGTGTTCTCGGACACCGGAAACCGCCTTTTTAATACAGGGTGAGGTCCCCTAGCCCTGACGCGCAACCTTAGAGGCTGCCAACCACCCACCTTGGTCCGCTGCATTTTAACGTGTTGCCTCACGCTCTACCCTAACCTCTGCTCAGCAGGAGACCGAAAACGACCAACCATGCCACGCCCTCGACGTTTTTTACCCGACAGGGAGGCCGAGTTGACCAACCCTACCGCGCCGCTGCCTTGAAGGCACGCCAACCCACGACCCAGGGTCAGCTGGTGTCATCCGTGGGCCCGTCCGGTATGAGAGGCCCTACCCGGCATGGCCCCACAGATGACACCCCGACACCAGCACTATGGCACCAACTGTGCGCTGTGCCCAGCACCGTCCAAAATGGACGTGCTTGGGCCTCGACCTAAGTTCTACGCTATCCGTAGGACTCGGTGAGGCCCCTTAGCATCCGCGGCCCTTCCCGGTGTGGGAAGCTCTGACCAATATGGCCCTGCGGACACAGTCCCCCCCCTGACCGGCTGTTAGCCTCCCTAAAGACGTTCGGGAGTTACCAGGGTGCACCACGAGGAGGTCACCGGCCGTCGCACCCCACCTTTCTTATTCCCCTAACGTTCAACTATTTTTTTTTTCGGAAAAGACATACAGTTGTTTTACAATATCTATTTGAATGGAAAATGTATTATTTTAGCTGTATGACATGACTAAAACATAAAAGTGAATTTAAGGAGAAAATAGTTTCTGTGAATGACGTTTGGGCTAAAAAAATGCCACTTATACTTTTCAACATTTCGCCTTCGACTAGGAAATATATCGAAATGAGTTAGTAAAGAGAGCTTATAAGTCAGAGATAAAGCGAATTTGACAGGGCTGTGACAGCGTGCGACGTGACATTCGAGGAGGTGCGGATACCCAAGTCCTATATGGTTGGCCAAGTGGGCGAAGGATTCAAGATCGCGATGGGACAGTTGGATCAAGCTAGGATAGGCATCGCCGCCCACGCTGTAGGTAAGATAATTTATAATTTAAAAATTAGTACAAACTGGCTTAACATGTAAAGGTCGAAATGTTACTAATTTTTAGTAAATGTTTAAAAATTATATTTTCAGGTATAGCCCAAGCGGCTTTGGACACTGCTATTGGTTATGCCAAGGAAAGGGAAGCTTTCGGTAAAAAGCTGACGAGGTTGTCTTCAGTCCAGGTAAGATAAGTTATCAAAACATTAACCATAATAAATCTTATAACTAGCTTTTGATATAGCACGGGATAATAGGAATGCAAGGAATTATTAATTTATAAACATAAAGGTAACATAGAACAACAACAATACAACTCACGCTTGTTGCCCAGAGGGACAGACAGAGATTCCAGATTTCTATGAAAATACTAAAGGGCTTTAAAATGACGATTTTTGTACTAATTTAGAATGTTTCTATATCCTAAATCGGTGTAAAAATTGCAGGATCGACTGACCGAGATGAGTATAATGACGGAGACCGCCCGGCTTCTGACATACCGCGCGGCGACGCAGGTCAGCACCAAGAACAGCTCGATGGCGAAGTACGTGGCGGGCAAGAATGCCACCGCTGTCGCAGACCACTGCGTTCAAATCCTCGGCGGACGCGGCCTTGCCACCACACACAATGCTGAGAGGCATTACAGGTGTGTTATCACGTGGCCTCATTATTCACTATTTATCATCAGCTTGCAACGGCTAGTCAGATCTTGTCAATGGAATGACCAATGAGAATCATTTCACTTGGGACTCTTTTACTCCTTTGGGAAATTTTTGGTCCTTCTAGGAGAAAAATGAGCCATTTAATCTATAATTCAATGATTTTTGTAATCCTTGTGGCTTTTAATCTGAATTCTGCAGTTGTTTCTATGATTTAATTAGCTTTTATTCAATATTTTAATTAAAAAACTTAAAAATGCTTTTTTTAAATTTCTACAGGGACGCAAGAGGTACACAGATATACGGCGGCGTGACGGACATACAGAAACGTCTTGTCGGCCATTATCTGCTGAAGGAACACGACGCCCTCTGATGGCGCCACGAAAACACTGCAGCTAGTCTAAGCTAAACTGTGTCTATTAATTCGAGGCCACTGCATCTACAATAAGTATATATCTTTAAGGTTAAATACAATGCAAATAGTTATAAAAAATTAATTTAAATAACTGAATAATACATCGAAACTAACGCACACAACTGACGCAACTCTTTCTCTTCTCTCTCTTTTCTAAAGAATGGGAAGAGGAAGTGGATTTGTTGGAAGAGCGGACGTTTAGGAAGGGCAAATATTCTCTGTGCGTCTCCTTCTCCGTCGATTAAAGTTGTGCAGTATATGTGCAATTCATGATATCTATGGGCGACGATCGTTAATACCTTTTAATATAAAAATGCAATGTAAGTGATTCAATAATCAGCTCAAAAGATTTAGAGACAGAATATTACAATTAGGGCTCAAAGATAAGTTTTTATTGATCGGCCCAATGCGAAAAAAAAATTCAAGAACTAAAAATAAGTATTGTACGAACAAAGTATTCGATGTAAGTGAGTCTTTGAGACTGAGTAGCATTTATTGTGTTTGTGAACATAATATTATGTACTTAATAAATTACCATTCCATACAAAATCACCTTATATAAATAGAATTTTATAAAATAAATCTTTTAAAGAATTTTTCGTTGAAATGTCTGTTTTTAATTTTAAATTATTTGTTATCTTTTATATTTGATATAATAACGTTGGTTTTATCACTGACAGCCAAAAACGGCGCAGTCTAAAATTTTTTTATTAAAAAATGTAAAAAAAATTACTATAAATTTTACAATTCTTTGTTTGTTTCATGAAAATTTTCTGAAACTGTCTGTAACTATGTTTGGACTCAATAGTATATAAGGAACTTGCAGTATATAATGTAAGAAATCGCGAATAACTAAACAATCAAAATGCACATATAATGATCAATTTATGGTTATGAATATATTGTTATTTTGTTATACTTTTATTAGAAGTCAAATATATTTTTTGTAATTAAATGGAGTTTTCTTAAATCGCACAATTGAACACAATTATTACGTTAAAAGTAGTCTAACGCAAAGCGCTTTGTAAACCTTAATAAATTAATATGAACATTTTGTTAAGTAATACATATAATACTTATATACAAATAGGTGCGTCGGTGGTTCAGGGGTCAAGCACTAGACTTTCAATCTGCAGGTCCTGGGTTCGAATCAGCCCATGTACCAATGTGTGTTTCGATTTCCGATTTACATATGTACATTTATCCGACGTCCTTACGGTGAAGGAAAACATCGTGATGAAAGCTGCACATATCAGAAGAAATTCAAAAGATATGTGTGAAGTCAACCAACCCGCACTTGGCCAGCGTGGTGGACTATGGCCTAATCACCCTTAACTTAGGGTAGGCTCCGAGCCCCTCGGTGGGGACGTATAGTGAGCTGATGATGATGTATATACAAATATACGTAAAACACAGTATTAAAATGTTCCACAAATAGTTTATTTTAGGTATTTCATTACTGTTTTTATTATTTAATCTTTAAAAATTGATAATGCGATAAGAAATTAATGTGTAAAATCAATAGAGTTTACTTACACATGTTGGTTGCGCAAAGTCTCTTTCATTTATGTACAGTCATCATCAAAAGTAAATACATTTAAAATATATAATAAAAAAATGAGTCTTCATTGTCGTCACAATGTACAAATACAAATAATTCATTGTGAACATTTTAACTGCTTCATATTATAAGGTGTCAAGTGTACTTTCGTTACTGACTGTACTTAGTTTCTACGTGCACTATCTATTTTTATTGTCACCCGCATCGATGAAAACCCATTTCAAGACGCACTGGCAGAAATAAAAATAGTAAATAATTTTTTTATTACTTTTCTAAAAAAAAGACGGAAAAGCTTTACAGAATGATAAATTAACGCTTACAAAAATTGATATTCATACTGATGGTCCAATTTAATCCTTAGTAATTTAATAAAAAAAGGTTTATGAATAATATGAAATGACGTTACATTAGATTTGGTCAATTGCCTAAACAAGCACTGCCAAATAATAATTTCATCGTTTTATATTCATTTTGTAGCGCCTACGACATGTTTTACTAATAAAGTATAAGGCGTAGGTACAAGATGTTCGAATAACCGCTTAGTCATAGATACCGAATCTCTGAGTATTCTTCAATCGGTATTATCTTATATAACGTTAATTTATTAGACATTTAACTCCATTAATTGTGGTTTTATTGTTATTTAAGTGACCTTGACTCTAATAAAATAGAGCAATAAAAGTGCGCGCTTGAGGTATAAAATATTTAGATTTTCTTTTGTTCGATCGATAATGAAACGTATCGAGTATGTAAATAGGTGTTTATCCCAAGTGTGATGATTAGTTCGAAGCGGTATGCAGATTTTCTTGTATGGAGACACGTTATTGGTAATTAGTTTTCTGGGAAATTACAAAATTTGGATTTAATTAGACTTACAATTTTATAGTGTAATCCGCTACTATCTTTACTCTGCGTCATTTTCAGTATACACACATCATCAATGCCGCGATAATATGTTGATAACGAATTTTATCATTTCACCTCGATTACACGACGAATGTAGATGTGTACGAGTCGCGCTCGCGTTTCAAAATGCGCGCCATAATAATTTTGACGTTTAACTTTTTAATTTTAAATGTCAACGGTCAAGAAGTCGATGCAGACGGCGTTACGGAGGAAGTGCAAAAATTAATAAAATTGTGTTCGTTTTGTACGTGCAGTGAAATACCAGAAATCGATGGTACTCATTTAGTGTTCAATATATTGTGTTCTGAATTGGATAGAATACAGAATGTTGCTGATTTGGATAAAATTCAGTGGCCGGAGAACCCTAATGGATTGAAAATTTCCGCTGCTTTTGAAGGTTTGGGACTCAATACTCTTGGCAGGTATGTTACATTAAAAATAAAATTAAGTAGTAAGTAAATTATTAAAAATATTTTATTTTGAAGATGAAGATAATTCATTACGTGGGTTTTACACTGTCATAAATACAGATTAAATGATAGACCTTGATGCCTTATCATCATTTACATAAAACCTTACACTTTTAAAGCCCTAATTAGAGAGAAAATATTGCTGTGGAAAATACAACGTTGAAACCTTCGACGTAACAATATAAGTAGTTAACTGTATAAGTTAATATCCAAAAATAGCATAACTAAGATAAAAATCTTTGCTTTTGAAGCAAATATTGACAATAAATATCTTTCCACAAAGTGAGACTCACTGCGGCTTCGTAAACCAAATTTTAATGTTAAATATTAGATGGTGACTAATCATATCAGGTTTAGGTAGATTTAGTATAATATTTATTATTATTTTATTGAACTACTTTTTCACGTTTTTAAGTAATTACGCAAAAGTAAGAAAAACAGTCCAAAAATATGAAGTAACCACAAAGTAATAAACAAAATTAAACTTTTTCGTGATATAATTTTCAATATCACATGTATTCGTTTTTAATTCCTCGTATAAATATGAATACTTTTTATTAAATATAATTAGGTAATACATATTGTAATTACATTAGTTTAGACAACGCATATGCAATTGCGTATGTCTATGGGCAACGTTCGCTTCGCTATTTCAGCGATTTCAGGTGGCCGCTCGCTCGTTTGCCATCTGTTGATATAAAAAAGTTAGATTTAAAAAAAAAAAAATCATTGTCATTTCCAATTTCCCGGGAATTACAGTAATATAATATGAATCAATTGTATCGTCATAGTACTGCGTGCACTTCGATACAAGATATGACACTTATCAAAGTATTCACGAGAACCTTTATCTCTGAGTATCAACCGACCCTTTGTTTACTTTGTCCAAAGCAAACGCCTGTGCCATTGAAACAATGTACCTAAATACGATCGATTTTAAAAAGTAATTAAAACCTTCATAAAATAACGATACAAATTTTCAAAGCTCACGTACATATTTTTATTTTGTGCAACATACTGTTATCTCTATTTTTCCAAAGATAATGAAAGAGATGGCAAAATGTTATAAAGTTTCGTCAATGAAAATACAATGTTACCAGCAGAAATTTAACATTTGTATGGTACAGTTTACATATCAAAAAAATTTCCTAATGTTCTTTTCATTATTTTATCTAACTTTTAAATTAAGATTGGCAATGTATTTACGTTTATTTCGTTACGTTCACATAAAAAATATAATAAGGAATCGTATTTATGCGATCCCAACAGCCGGTTTCCATTGCAGAAAAACGTATACAAAACATATCTCTGTTATTCTCATGAGACTGAAAGGTACGGCAATATGTTTTCGACAGGCAACTCATGGGATGATACTAACGCAATACGCCTATCTCATACACTTACGTCAAAAAAAAACCTTTATTAATAGACTTATCACACGCACCTTGTTACTAATTGTTGTGAAGGTCGTTGTCCGCGTTATCGTCCACAACAGCCTCCATCAATCATCGCGAAGAATTGTGCCGGAGATGTGTGTCTCGCAAATCTTTGTCGCAGGATCGATTGTACCTTAACATAAATAATTCGATACATCACTATGCTGGAATTTGCACTTAATTCTAGCACATTTTCTAATCGTTATACACGCTTTGAGATGGGCAGTAATGAATGTCAATAAGACGAGAGAGTAATTGTTTAAATAAATGATATGCCGAAAACTACGAAGTTAATAACGAAGTTATTAAATTCTTCTAAGGAGTATTCTTTTACTCCTTAGAAGTATCGACGAGTCGAGACTTACCTAGATTTATTAAGGGAGTCTTTAGTGTAGATTTAGTATAAGAAATTCTCAATATAGGTTTTCCCACTTCATCATTTATATAGCTTTTTATTTCGTATTTTTCATCGATCATTAACAATTTTTCTGAACTTTCAGATTACCTCCAAATGCACAAGTGGAAACTCTAAGGTTTAGTAATAACGCAATTAAGACGTATTGGCCGGACCCGTTTAGCGATGTATCCAATCTGAAGAGGCTATCGTTCTCACAAAACGAGCTGATGGAAATAACACCAGATCTATTCACGAATATAGAACATTTAGAGGAACTGGATTTATCTTACAACAAATTAACGGATTTTAATTCGTTAGATTTTAAATTTTTACGCAATTTAAAGAGATTGAATTTACAAAGTAATCTTATAAAGAAGATGCCCATCGAAGTTTTAAGCCCAATGATTTTGTTGGAGGATTTAGATTTAAGCAAGAATGGAATTTACGATCTTCTACTACAGAAAACTGAAAGCGAGCCGTTTAAAGTCGTTAAAAGGTTGAGTTTAAGCGGGAATAGAATAAGATCCGTGACCAAGGAGTCATTTCCTCTTAATAATAGTATGTAAGTGGTTTGGTTATGCCTATTTTATTTTGCTTTGTGTCGATGTAAAATAGCTCTTATTAAGATTGACTAAAGCATATATTCTTATACCAGTTTTGTGTTTCAAATATATTTATTCTGTTATTATTTTATAGTGAACTTCTAGACTTATCAAACAACGTGATAGAGATTATAGAAGAGAACGCATTTCTCACTTGCGTCAATCTGAGAGAATTGAACCTTGGACAGAACAACATAACGTTCACTTTCGCACTGCCGCCATCACTGCAGATTGCCATATTGAAAATAAACACATTATACCACTGGCCCACATTTCCTGACGGCATCACTTACATAGATCTTTCGTACAATAGATTATCGGATATGTATAACGAAAATCAAGTCGAGTTTGAAAATTTAGAGGTAAGAAAAATAGATTGAAATAATAAAATGTCTCAAGAAAGTTTTAATAAGTTAATAATAATTTACCTTAAGTTTCTGACACCAAAATCTTATAAAACATATCATATCTGTAATTATCGTTGACAAAAACAAAGATATTTTAAACGGACATTTTGGTCTCAGAAATTCGCGGTAAAACAGATAATTTAGTCAAATAGTAATTGATAATTTGATATATTTTTTGTACTGGCAACAAACTGGTAGAAATTCGCATAAAAGACGCTGCGGCGAAAGTACAGATAAATAAACCTACATAAACAAATAAGCGATAAATTTATTTGTACATTATAAATAAGTTTATCTGTTATTTATCTTATAAAGGTATTTATATTGTTAGATAAAGATATTTCTCATGAAATTTATTACCACAATAGATATTACTTTGAGTAGGAGCTTTGATTATAAAATTTATACCTATAAGTATGTAAGACCAAGTTTTAAAAGAAATTCCAACAGTTTGAAAGCAGAAGAAAAATACATATTAAACATTTTAACCTTTTATTTTATTAACCATATATATATGTGTTATAAATTACAGATTCTCAATATAGGTGGTAATCAAATAAAAGATATAAATATAGAAAAAAAATTACCAAAGTTATACAGTTTGGACATATCTTACAACTTAATAAAAGACATACCAAAATGTTTGAGCAGTCAAATATTACCGAAATTGGAAGAATTGCGTTTAGATGGCAACCCTATAGAGGATGTTTATTTTAAAAACATTCTATCGTTGAAGAATTTATATTTGAACGATATGCACAAGTTGGTGACTGTAAAGGATAAGGCTTTCAGTAATGTTATTGGTAGAGGCGATGAAACTATGAACGAGAGAAATTGTTTTTATTTGTACATGTCTAACTGTGGTTCTTTAAGTGAGATACAAGATGGCGCTTTTGATGCAACATCGTTGTGTATGGTAAGTACAATTTATTTAAAACAAGCTGTCGCCCACAACTCCGTCCGCGCGCGGCATTAAAAAAAAATTAATGAGTAGACTGTGTGTTCTTCCAGATTTTGTCCTACATCTGTGCCAAATTTCATCAAGATCCGTTGAATCGTTTCAGAAATACCTTCAAACAAACATCCATTTAAACATTCGCATTTATAATATTTGTAATTGTATTCATTTGAACACATCAAGCTAGTACTAGCAATCGCAGTACTAAGTAGTTATTAAAACTGTAGGGTTGACAGAAAAAGTACCAGATAAAATCCGCCGTAAAGTTCTTGTATTTTCAACTATTCTTTTTGATTGAGATACCTTACTGTTCCTTAAAATAAACCACTAATTAAAAATAAAATAGCACAATTACACTGTTTCAAACTATTCTAAATCTATAAAATTCTCGTGTCACAATGTTAGTTACCATACTTCTTCGAAACGTCTTGACCGATTTTTATGAAATTTTATATGCATATTCAGTAGGTCTGAGAATCGACTATCTATTAATTTCTTCAGTAATAAATAATGCTACTCAATCATAAATCACATTGTTCTAGATCGATATAAGCAAGAACAATTTGACGAGACTGTCGAAGGACCTGCTTGACTGGCGGGCACTGACCGAAGGAGCAGACTTGCAGTACAATCCATGGGAGTGCTCCTGTCCCCTGCAATGGATGCTGGACGATCTGCTGCCGACACTCTATAAGAGCAATTCAAGACTGCTGACTGAACTCAGGTAGAAAACTTTGTTAGTCTATGGTAGTAGTAAAAAGTCCTCCTCCTTGCTGTTTGGAGGTCATCATTAAAAGTTTGAAGGCATAGCTTTAAAAATTCCATTGCCGTCGTATTATTTTTACTAAAACATATTGTTGTTTCTTTATCTACAGTGGAAACCTACTGTTGAAATAGGTGTTATGTGCAACTATTACAGATGCGGGTCGCCGCGGGGCTACGAGGGTCTGCGGCTGGTGCACTGGTACAACTGGACGGAGCCCGCCATGTGCAGCGACATGATGATGCGCGCCGGACCGCACGGCACTTACATCGTAAGTTTCCCAAAAATATCTTTAACATCTCCCACACCATTACTGTTTCGTACGAAGTGAAATTGCATGTCGAGTGGACGTGTTATAGTACTTTTCAGATATCTTGGCGGCTCTGAACTAAGCGCGAGCTTTGCACAGAATACAACAATGTTATTTGTAGCGGGGCGTAAAGGAAAGCGGGAGGAGTGCACAGCGCAGCGTGAATGCCCTTGGGCTGCCAAGATATTTGAAAAGAAACACACAATCAAACGTTACCTAAACCAACAAAATCATCAAAAAAAGTTTTTCTTAGCCATCAATTTTTGTTTTATAGAATAGAACCACTGATATCTGTAATTTCTTATTTCAGTTACAACCATCAACGGACTCTGGTCCCAAGTTCAACTACATGATAATAATATTAGTTGCGTGCATCAGTGTAGCGTTGTTGATAGCGGTCGCGTTGTTCGTGTACCTGGTGCGCAACAGACGGCGACACAGAGTGCGTCAAGCTGCGCTCAAACGTAAACGACAGACCGCATCCGATATTAAGAACAGCAATGGATTGCAAAAGGAAAAGTTTGGAGCGTTTAATAAAGCTTAGGTTAAACTCAAGTTTGCATTATAAAGATTTTGTTAAGTTTAATCTTGTATAAATGAAGTTTCTATGGCTAACTTGTACAAAAACATATTGTCGTTCCTCTCACTCTGTTTAGTAAAACAGAGATAACGATGTATTTAGGTACAAGTGTTTTTGGCATTAAAAATACCATAATATAGTACTATTCAAATATCTTAGCAGCACGGAACATCGCACGAATTGCGCAGAACACAATGTTAGGTGTGACGAGGCGTAAAGGGATGCCGGAGAGGGTACTGCGCTACTTAATTTCAAACTAAGATATTTGAAAAGCACTAAATTGGATAAATAAAGTCGGATTGTGTTGCTTTAATTGTAATAAATGGAATTGTGGATTAAGAAAATCTGAATAATATGTCATCATCATCATTATCATCAGCTCACTATACGTCCCCACCGAGGGGCTCGGAGCCTACCCTAAGTTAAGGTGATTAGGCCATAGTCAACCACGCTGGCCAAGTGCGGGTTGACTTCACACATATCTTTGAATTTCTTCACAGATATGTGCAGGTTGCATCACGATGTTTTCCTTCACCGTAAGAACGTCGGATAAATGTACATATGTAAATCGGAAATCGAAAACCACATTGGTACATGGCGGGATTCGAACCCAGGAGACATGCAGATTGCAAGTCAAGTGCTTGACCACTGAGCCACCGACGCTTTTGAATAATATGTAAATAATAATAATTGCATTTATTTACGAGTGAATGGATAACAAAATTACAATCTTAATAAAGAATGTTGTGATTTTTCTTTAATTTAGCATAGTTATAGTTGATAAATTATTGTAATTTTAAATACGTATTAAAAAAAAACCTTAATAACATTCAAATTGTTTGTTATAAGTCTTACATAAGTTGATTCAGATTGAAATAACATCACAACTTTACAGTATTATTAAAAGTGGAGTCAAAAATTATTTAGAAGTTCTGTTGAATTGCATGAACTTAACGTCTAGATAACGAGTGAATGTAAAGCCTCAACTTGCCTCTACTAAAGTATTAGATTATTTTTACGTTATTTCATGTACATACATGTAAATAAGAGTTAATTAATATATTTCATATAAAGATCCATTATTTTATTAATTATTGTAGAGATTTTTTGTATAATTTAATAAAAACAGATTCATATATCATGTTTGTTTATTTTCTTAAAGGATTGATTATTTTGCGCAGAGTTAAAGGTCCGTTCCATTTGCCTTTTATTAATTTGTTCCAATACAAATATGGTAGATAGGTTTTAGTTAAAAAAGCGATAAGTTTGTGTTCATTGCTCTGAAAGAAAATTGTCGTAACAAGAAATCAAATTAAGTCCTAATAAAAACATAATACATTTTACTTTGAAACTTGTAGAATCAAAAATATTTCCGTGAAAACACTTTTACTAATATTACAATTACACTACACTGTATCTTAAAATTTTCGATGATAATCTTACTATCATTCTAATATTATAATTACGAATATTTGAATGTAAGGATGGTTAGATGTATGTTTATTAGAAGGTATCTGCAGTACGGCTCAATGGATCTTGATGAAGTTTGGCACAGATATAAACATAACCTCGAAGAACACAAAGGTTACTAATTTTTTAATGCCGACAGTCACAAGCGACAGGATGTATGGAATGTGACGTTTGTGTTTACAACATTTAAGACTTCATTTGGTACAGAATTTTTAAAATAAGACTTCACTAACCTGATCGAATGGGAACGTCTCGAAAGGTTTCTTGTCATAAACAGATTCTGCAAGTATTCCCCTGACATATGACGTCATCACGGGACAAGCGCCGTATCCTTCGTATTTAACAACAGGAGGCTTTCCCTCCATTGTTTTTGACAAATTACGTGCCACTACATAACTTTGACGTGCTAAAAAGATTAATCATTGGTTTCCGAGACTATAATTTCTGTATAAAACATATATTGCTATCTCTATTTTGGGAAAAGATAAAGAGAGGGATGACGATAACTTTTATACAGAAATGTTTTTTTTTTTAAATCCAACAATAAGACAAATTGATGGAAAAATATATCAAATAATTAGACAGTTGAGTGGCCCAAGACGTTTTATCTCGGTTTTTTCCTACTCAATTTATTTTTTCGCTTAAATAAATATATTTTTTTGGTTTGCACAAGTTGACTCAATACAGACTTACCAACAGCGGCAGCAGTTTTACTATTAGTTGTATTGATACAGTCTCCTACACCGTAAATATTAGGGTACAACTTGTGCTGCAGGGTGTACTTGTCGACATCCAGATAGCCCTCGTCAGAGGTCAGGTGTGCGCACGAACTAAGACAGGTGGGCGGGGACATGGGCGGAGTCACGTGCAAGAATGCATATGGGAATGTTATACACTGCAAATTATTTGGATTAAAAGTTTATTTTGTAAATAGAACTGTCATTAGCTATGTTAAAAGTACGAACATCCGATTATATTATATGTGTTCGATTTGGAATTCGAATCGGTTTCAACTCTTTTTGGGCGAGAATCATATCCTAGTACAAGCCTAGCGCTTTCTATAAATGAAAATGAAAAAAAATTACATAAAAATAAAAGTAACACAAACTCCTTATGTATATTATACATACATATATTATATATATATAACAATACCTGTCCATTATTTGTGATGAAAGTAGCGCCTGTCTTGCTGAGCTCCATTAATTCTAGACTACGATTGACAGCTATATTCTTGCGCACTGTTATTTTGTGTAGTGCCGCAGAGTACTTCTGTACCCCGAACAGCATGTCCCCACCCGTCACAAATGTTATATTCGTTCTCTCTTCTAGTTTTTGCTGAGAAATAAAAAGTTTATTTTATGTTTCAGTAATTTATCTTAAACAGCCAAATGTAGATAACAGCTCTCAGACACGCAGAGGAACAAAATTAATCGAATGACACTATTCAAAATCGATTACCAATTAACAAAACATATATTCGAAAAAATTAAGCCAAAACAATGCAACCCAGTGGCATAATGCCAGGGAGATGATGATATCCGCAAAGAAAACAAAATACTACTCGGTTCTTTTTATGAGTTGTTAGTTTAGGGCAATATTATATGAGAAGGTTTACGTGCGATAACTAATAAAGAATTCCCTTACCCGTCTCCAATGATCATCAGAGAGGAACATAATCTTGAGTGCAGCCCCTGAGCACTTGCCAACCTGTCTGGGGAAGGTGAACAGCACATGGCCGCCGCCGAAGCCGCGCACGCAGCGCCACGTCTTCTCGCAGTACTGCGAACTAAACGTCGAGTTGACACAACTTGTGGGGTCGTCCAGTGCCTTCACTAGACCTGGAATCTAAAACACAGTACAGTAAGACCCCATTTCCATGAAGCGACTAGACGCGCGATTTCGGTTGAGGACTCACGCAAATATCATAGCAGTTGCGGTAGCAGGCAAAATAACCAACATCTACAAAATATCGCTAAGGATTTAGTTAAATTTTAACCGACTTCAAAAAGGAGGAGGATCTCAATTCGTCTGTATGTTTTTTTTTTCTTTTTTTATCGTAATGACGTACCTATAAATAAGCTTTTAAAATCATAAAAGAATCGGCTACCTTATCGTAGTCATTTTTCAAGCCGACTGCTACCACCATAAATTCGTAATGAATCTTTTTGCCCCACCGCGTGTGTACCACGTTGTGGCTAGGATCGAATCCGTCTGCATGGTCTTTGATCCATATCACATCTTCTGGTATTAACGCCTGCAGAGGTCTGTGACTGTCTGAATATGGCTTTATACCGGCTCCGACAAGCGAAAACATTGGCTGGTAGAAATGAACCTGGGAAATTTAATTTTTTATACTGGTAACATTAATTTGTATAATAGTTACGTTCCAAAAATCGTTAATAATGCGCCGCGCCATATTGTGACGTCATAGCCTATGAAATCGAAAAACAACTATTTTTTATTAATATTTAATTCTAATGTTCATAAAATAATATTTACGAAAATAATTTGTTGAAAAATATCTTAACTTTTTTATAACGGCATGTTTTTGTTTGAAACGCATTAAAATCTTAGTTTACCTCAGACGGCTCTAAAACGATGATATCTTTGCCTCTCAATAGTCTTGCCAGTCTCCACGCTATGCTGCAGCCGCCGGCACCGCCTCCGACTATTACAACTTTACATCTACACAATTAACAAAATAAACAGAGAAGAGATGAAATGCGTTAGGATTTTTTTATTCTAACGCATTTCATTTCATTTATTTCTTAAGTTTAAAATTGATCGCATCAGAATTTAAAAAAAAATCTTTATGAATTAAATTAAATGACAACATACATATTTAAATTGATGCATTCTTAGTGGCTACTTCCACTAATTTTGGCCTCGCCATGTCATTTGCAGAGGCGGCACTGCTAGTGGAAATAACACAGATTCCATACAAAATCGAAGCGGAAATAAGATCTTACTTGTATTTTTGATGGCTCATTGCCATACTATAGTACTGCCTACATGATGACCATAATATATTTCTTTGTTTCCACAATAAAGTGGCCATTGAATAATTGTTTTTCTTTATTAAATCATATTTTCTCAGGGTTGTTGAATTTACATTTTGATTTTATATAAACATTTTGACTGGAATTTAACCAACTAGATTAATTTTTAATAATACCGTGTACACAGATAACCTATAGAGTCTTTCTAAAAGTTAAACGTCTAATCGTGAGTTGATTTTCGAAATGTAATTTGTATTGTAAATTACACCACTGATCGTACATTTCTGAAACCAAAAATCCTGTTTAAAATATAGTGTTATCTCTGTTTTGTCAAAGATAATGAGAGGGATGACGATATGTTTTATACAGAGACAGAAATCCAAGGTCAGAGAATTCACGGCGTCCTATTCCCGTCTCACTTTTTTGCCCCGATTAGTTATCTATAGGTTATGTATGTAAGACTGTATACCATTTAAATCCAGATTAAAAAAATGTCAAATTCAAAAACTCCAAATAATACAATTGGTAAAAGAATATATGAAATAAAATAACAGTTTGCAATATAAACATGAGTATATTTTATTAAGGAGTCCCGATTATGTCATTTACAAAAATCTATCAACATTAATTACATTTTTACAACCAAAATAATAACGCGCTTCTCGATAGATATATTTAAAGTATGTCAACATAAATATATTTATGTGTGCTTATAAATAACATTATATATTTCAATAATACATAACATACATTACAGTTTAATTACAATTACATACAACATTTGTACTAAAAATAATCATTATAAGTTACATGTTAATTTATGAAATAACACAGAACTAACACCTTTTTAAAAAATTTAATGAAATGTTTAGTTATAATAATGGCCAATAAAAATAGAACGACATATAAAATAAAAAATAAAAATGCCAATTTAATTGAAATTCTAAATTCAAATGTATACAAAAATTTTGACTCTGGCATAGTTTCTTTTTATTTATAAACGTACTTTTAACGTATTTAACATGATTCATAGAATATTAATAAAAAATTAAATAACAAGTCAAAAAAATATATTCGTTTATATGCCAGTAAAAATCATTGCGTAAACGCAATTTGTACAAGAATTTTTTGACTAGACTAGACAAAAAAAATCGATAAAATAATATAATAATTTAACATATTTTAAAAAAAAAATATTTTTTGATATACAGGTATTGTGCGTCCAAAAAAATCGATAGTTTAGTGAAAAGTTTGTGAAAAAATGTGCGCGAAACTGATAATATGAGTTACATTTTTCACTGTAATTGCTTACAACATATGTTATATAGACATATTTATTTGACTAAGCGAAAGGATTGATGATTCTCCTCACAAACTCTGGGCCGTTGTAATTACCTTTTAGCATAAAATGCCAATAAAGGAAGGGAAAAAGATCTCTTTTCATATAGTATGCCATTATACTCTCCCGTGCCTGTTAGAAAAAAGAATCTATTTAGATCTTAGTAATATTATGAATACGAAAGTTTGGATGGATGGATGTTTGTTACAAGCAGCAAAACCGCTCAAAAGATCTAAATAAAACTTTGACATAGTCGTAGAACACATGAGCTACTGATTAAGTTGTTTTTTAAATCCCGTGCGAATAAAGTCGCGTGCGACAGCTAGTTGACTTATAAATCTGATCGCGATTGACTGAATAACAGTCGCGCAACTTTTAGGTTAAGTTTTATATCGATAATTAAAGATTTGGGTTGGAATCCAGTATATCTTACTAATATTATAAATGCGAATGTTTAGATGGATGTATGTTTGTTTGAAGGTATCTCCGGAACAGCTCAACGGATTTTAATGAAATTTGACACATATAGAAAACGATCTGGAATAACACAGGCTACTAATCATTTTTTTTTTCTAATTCCGCGCGTACGGAGTCGCGGGCGACAGCTAGTTATATCTTTATCTTATACCACTTCTTACGTATAATATATTTATATTTACCTGATTAATGGGGAATGTTTCTCTAGGTACACCATCGTATAGGAACTCAGCGATGATGCAGGTATTGTAGGAGGTGACGAGGGGACAGGCTCCGTACCCGTTGTACTGCTCAGTGGGGTGATCCTTCTTCATTGTCTGCATCAGATTATGTTCTAACACGTAGCTTTGTTTTGCTGTAAATATAATATGACTATATAACACCTGAACTGACAATATTTATTATGTTATAAAAACTCATAGGCCGAGTTAAAGTCTCTCTTAAACGACAAACTGAAAAAAAGATGGTAATAGGATGCTTTAATGTGAAGCATTCTTTTATTTTCTATCTTTGCTGTACAGGAAAGTTATCACTGTTAGTTTATTTGTTTTGAATAGGTTCCGAAAGTAATGAACCGTCTGAAAAGTTCTTTCACTTTTAGAAGCTATCCTCACGTGACAGGCTACATTTATTACTAGTTTTTTTTAATTCCGCGCTGACAAATTCGCAGGCAATTGTTCTTCCTACTAATTTTACAAACATAAATGCGATTGGATGGATGTTTGTTAGAAGTTATCTCCAGAAAAGCTATACGGATGTCGCTGCAATGCATAGATGTAGAACATAGTCAAAAATAACATAAAGTTTACTAGTTAAGTTTTTTTTTAATACTGAGCGGACGGAGTCGTAGTCACCTGCTGTATAAAGTAAAAAACGCTTCAAGAAAGGGCGTTCTAGTTTAGACGGTGCTACCTCAAGATGAGGCAAGGGACGATACATTAAAAATATGACATACCAATAGCTGCAGCAGTCTTGCTGTTAGGAGTATTAGTGCAGTCTCCAATGCCGTACATATTGTTATACTTTTCATGTTGCAGCGTGAACTTGTCTACAGTGAGGAATCCCGCCGCGTCCACTATACCCGGACTGTTGCGGAGGAAGTCCGGCGTGCACATGGGGGGAGCTACGTGCAACATGCCGTATGGCATTGTCAACTCCTAGTTTAAAAGAATAAAGTTATAAAAATCTAGACAAAACACTTTATAAAACTGAACTTGGCCGAATATTTCCGACGTACTAAAATCAAATGCCAGTTCTTTCTCTCGTTTGGAACTAACACTGAAATTAAGTTAAAAGAATAAAAAAATATTAAAACAAAACTATTCCTGGCGGCAATTATAACCTTTTTTTTGTTTTTTTTTTAAATTAAGAGAAAAACTTAAGTAATTTAGTGAAATTAGAGTATCATTGTCATATATTTATATCAGAAAAAGTGTTTTAACACTTTTTTTTAAATTACAAGTTTCAACGTAATGTACAGTTTACCTGTACTTCTGCGTTTTTTACCTCGTACCTTACTAGTATCCTGAGTGCAGTAGAACACAGCTTCTCTCTTGGTGTGGTCGAGCTGCTTGAGAACGGTCTTGTAGTTGACCTGAATATTCTTCCTCTCTACAACTTTGAGCAAAACATCTGCATACTTCTTGACGCCGAATATCACAGGCAGGCATGTGTTGTACACTATGTTAGCTTTTGAACGAACATTCACCTAGAAAATATTACTGTTAAAATCAGAATCGTTTGGTTACTTACGCAGACTCTTAGTGTAGATTTTTCATACTAAATCCAGATTAAGGTTTCTCTTAAATTGCTGTAAATATCGCTCGCAGCTTAGTAACCCTGTGCCCAAAGGAATAAAAGCTAAATAGCATATGTGCTATAAGATATCGTTTTCAATTTTTTTTTATTTAGTTATGTTCAGAAGCCATGTCATAAAAAATATAACGGTTATTTAGCATAACGTGTTCCCAATCCAGATTAATTAAAATCGAATATTTTATCAATATCTTTATTATCGTGGTTAAATTTTTGAAAGTCTGAGAAAAATAGATTGGACATAGTTTATAAATAAACTAGCTATCACCCACGACTGCGTCCACGCAGGATTAAAACAAATAGAATAATAAATAGCCTATATGTTCTTCCAGATATAGATCTACATATATGATGGCTTTCAGTGAAATCCATTCAAACGACCGATACATTCAAACATTCGCACTGTTACGTAATACATCTTTGAGAACAATAGAATAGACATGTTTTATAAATAAAAGTGATACGTTTTCAAAGATGTTTAAATATAAACGAACTGAAAGTGTGACTTGTAGATACATTACGTGTTTGATATTATATTTTATTAAGCAAACAGAAGCCAACGTTTAACAAATAAGATTTGTTTTTAAAATATTCATGTGAGATGTGTAATAATATATCCATCACACGCCTTATATATTATGTTTTCAATTATAAGATACTAACTGTCGCCCCCGACTGCGTCCGCGCGAAATTAAGAAAAAATTAATAGGTAGCCTATGTGTTCTTCTAAACTATGTTCTATACCTGTGCTAAATTTCATCAAGATCAATCCATCTATACATCTAAACATTGGCATTTATAATATTAGGAAGAAAGAAGATAGTAAGTAGATATATAAAGGTACCTAGATGTATCTTATGTCTTATACATATACATTCTGTCTACAATCATTATATACTGCCGTCTATGTAGGTAGGTAAGTAGACGATAATTAACAGAGTTGCTAAGTTAGCTTCAATATATTGTGTAAACTTGTTATATTAATTAACTTTAACACGAAAGTAACGCTAGATTTATGTTACGCAACAATGGTTAAGCTTTAGAAAATTATATGAAAGATTTTTTTTAATTTTTCTAAGTCAAACAGTTAAACACTAGATTCGAACCTAATACCCTATATTTCTAAATCGTATATTTTTATATATACTGGCATGCATCAAAAATTTCAATACATTTAAGGGTTTACCTTAGTGAAATACGAATCAGCTAAGTAGGCAATCTTCTGCGGCGCGCCGGGACACTTGAGGGGTGAGTTGGGGTAAGTAAAGATAGCGTTACCACCCTTGAACCTCTGCATGTCGCGCCATGTCTTCTCACAGTACGCCGCGTCGAATATAGTCGACACACCGCTGTTCTCGTCCTTCAGAGCCTCGCTCAGACCGGGAACCTACAACACACAGGTCATACCTATGAAACTGGAAGTGATACACGACATTGGACATCAGTAGAAGGGTGACCCCCCCCCCCATAGAAAATTACATAAAAACTAGCTTAGAAATATACCTTGCTATAGTCATTGTTCAAGCCGACCGCAATAACGATGTACTCGTAGTTGATGACGTCACCATTCGCAGTGGTAACGCGGCAGTTCTCAGCGTCAATACACTGCGCGGAATCCTGTATCCATTTAGCGGCGGCTGGTAGCACGCTTTTTTCAGATCTACATGTAGACGACACTGGTTTCACACCAGCACCGACCAGTGTGAACAATGGTTGATAGTAGTGTTTCTGAAAGAAACGGAACAATTGAATTTTCTACCAAAACAATACAGTTGAGGAAATTTATTTCCTACCCTTTGGTTAAACATCATTTGTTGGTCAGTCAATAATGTTATAACAAATATAGATGTTAATTAATATCTCTTATTGGCTAATGAACAATTCCAAGTGGGAACCAAATTTAATTCTTCAACTGTACATAGTCTGGCATAAGTGTCTATTTCTATTCAACAATAAGCTTTTTTTAACTTACAAAATTCAACAAACAAGACTATTTTATTATTATTCAATCTATTGAATATTTAACAAAAAACATGATTATACAACGTTTATTAAAAAGATAAGTTGTGATATGCAGCTCACGAAATTGCATAACTTATTAAACCGTTAATAAAATCCTGATAAGAATAACAAAATGTATCTGAACAATTGAATAATCCAATCTTTGCTTAGCCAGTTGTTAGAAGCTGTAATATTTTAAATAAAAAACAATAAGTACTAAAAAACTGCCAGTACTAAGCTTGTATATAACATACACTATATGTAATCCCAATCTATTAACAAGTGACCTTCATACAAATGACTGGGCAATCAGTCAACAGTTTTATGCACCTCCGTCCATCCTTTTGTTTACTTTGCACTTATTATACTATACAATAGCTATATTGTTAAAGTTAAGTGTTCTGAATTCTTCTTAATAATTAGTTTTAGAAAAGAGAAATAGTGTAAGTATTGAGTTCAATAATTAATTACTAAAATGATCTAAAATATTCATAATTTAATTACGTTTGTTATTAACCAACTTGGTCTATATGGTTTAAGAATTATAGTTTAGTAAACAAAAAAATTAAGATATTTAGTAAAAATTATATACACACCGAACTAGGCTCCAAAACAATGACAGAATCTTTTTTGAGTCTTTTGGTGAATTTAGCAGCTATAGTACAGCCTCCTGACCCTCCTCCGACCACTAGCAGTTTGCATCTAGAATCAAGAATAAAGATACAATCTAAGTGAAATGTAGCTAGAAAATTTATGTCATATAAAATATTAAAACAAAAAAATATACTCACGAATAATTTTTATTAAGAGAAGCTGATAAAGACAAACTTCTAATGGATGTTGAGATTATTTTTGTGTTCTGTAGTCGCAATATAAGATTATTCATCGTTAAAATTTGTTTTTTCACACATATAAATCGTTCACATTAGAAGTGCACTTGTCCGGTATCGAAGGAGTTCGGATGCTGAATGATTGTGTTACTTTACTTGCGTAACGAAAAAGCTGTGTTACCTACGAAGAGCGATAATTCAATATGATAATAATAAATATATCGATGATAAACCACAGATGTTTTGTTGATATTTTTCTGTCACCTGTCATTAACCGTCAATTGTCAATGTCTCTTTGATTTTTTATTTTTATAATTTTATGACCTGGTAACATAGACCTTTAGATCATTTCTTATTTGGAAAATGTTCTTTTTAATACTTATTATTATTATTTACTTTTATTTTATTTTATTTACTTTACTTTGGAATGTCTCTTTGACAGTGAAAGTCAATCATAGAAAATATTGTTGTAGATAAATTAAAAACGGCACTTAAAACGATAAAAGATGGCGCTGCCACAACAGATTATAAAACCAAATTGATTATTTACTCTGAGTTGTCAAGCGAAAAGAAAATATAAACATGAAAAATGGCGGATGAAGACGAAATTGACATTCTTGGAGATTTTTCATTTAATTCTTGTTTGGCCCAAAACAATCAGGGAATGTAAGTTACTTTAATTTGCTTCATACATTATGTTTCCTAAAACTACTTATCTTAAAAGTGACAACTATAAAATATATACATTTTTATATTTGTGCCAAAGCTTTGTTATCGTTTTAAAAATTGTACGCATTAAGTAATGTTACATAAAACATGTCACTACTTCTTTCAATGCCTCCAATATACCGTTTCAAATTTTATGTTTCAATCTCACATATAATGAAATAATAATGAAAATATTTGTTGTAGCCCTTCCTGTTCAGATAGGGAAGACACGGTGCATCCTCAATGGTTGCTTGACTCAACTGCTACAAATTGGTATGATAACCAAAATAAAAACAATAGTAGGTAAGTTGTAACTTTATAACAGTGGTGTAAATTAATTACTCTTCACATACATAAAAATATCATATTTCTCAATCATATTTTTCTTTTTAGGACCAAAGATGGACCTTTGCGGAAGTTGTCAGGAAATAATTCAACAAAGATAAAACTTGTAGAAACAGAAACTTCATGGAGTCAAGAAGAGAGAGACATTCTTAATAAAGAAATGGTATTTATGCTATATTTAACACAAATTATTTTTTTTGTTTTTGAAACAAAAATACGTCATGTATTTTTTTATTTATCCAGGAAAAATATGGTCAAAACAGTCATAAAATAGCTGAATCTCTGAAATCAAAGTCTGTAGCGGAAATACAAGCATTGATTGAAGTTGAACATGGAGTTAACCTGAAGACACAAGCAATAGGAATATTTAAGCCCGAGGATTACAATATACCAGTTGTACAAGAAGAAGTCATTTTGGATGATATAATAACTATTCAAGACACTATACATATGGTATCAACAGCACTTCCAACAATACCAGTTGCAAAGAAAGGAACCAAAAAGAAATCTTATGTAAAATCATCAAAAAGCCTATTAAAACCTAATATCTTAGATTCTAAAGAACCAGTTCTAGTTGCAATAAATCCATCAGAAATATTCTATGATGATGATATAAATATTGGTTCAACTGAATATGTCGGTACAGATATTGATGCAGGTGATGCTGTTTTAAGAAATTTAGCAAAGCAACATAAAGAAAGGGTGAAGGGTGGAAAGAAAATAGGTAACCATAGAAGGAAAGTTTCCAGGAATTATGATAAATCTAAAAGTAAGGACTTATTGAAGTCACCACAAGGTAGACAAAGGATAGACTCTGGGGTGTCTGAGGATGCAAAGAGTCCTAAGATGCAGATTGTCTTGGGTTCAGGACAAGCTTTGCCTGTTTCGGAAGGCGAACAAGTTGTAAGTATTTATCTTACTTATATTATAAATGTGAAGTTTAGATGGATGGATGTATGTTTGTTTGAAGGTATCGCAAGAACGGCTAAGTAGATCTTGATGAGATTTAGTCTACATATAGGACATAGTCTGGAAGAACATATAGGCTACTATTTGATTTTTTTTAATTATGTGCACACGGAGCGACTGCTAGTTAGTATGTGTAACTAAAAACTGGATGCCTAAGATTGTCGAAAAACATGTAAGAGAGGGGATAGATTATAAGGTCTTTGAACATGATTTTTTTATTAGTTTCATGTTATTCCATTATCTTTCAGATTAAAATTGAGAAAAAGAAAGATTCGGAGCCCGAGAGTGATATAGAGATAGATATTGACAGTGACACAGACAATATGAAAGAAGTAAACAGGATTTATCATACAAATAATTCCGCAGAATTATGTGAAGATAGATTAAGATTAATTAAAGAGGATACGCCAGTAGCTGTCCCATTAAGAAAATTTGAACCGATGCCAAAAAGGAGGAAAAGAATTAATTTGGTGAGTAGGAAAAACTTGATACTATAACAAATATATTTTTTAACTAACATTATAATCTCTAGAGTGCATATTTAATAAGTAACAATTTTTTTTTACTAAATATAGGAATAAAATATTTATACAGGATGGTGGGGGAGGTTGTACAATAATGCATACGGCAGCGGGAGATCTATACGAGGTGGCGCCGGAGCCGCGCCGCGAGCGCCCGCCCCGCAAGCCGCCCATACATCTGATAAGATGTCGCGTTTACAATGATGACAAACCGGTCAGTATAAAGAATCATTTAAGGAATTCATTGTGATATAGAAATAATTAAAAGTATCAAAAAGTACTTAGTTTTTTGATGATGATCAATTTATCATCATCAGTATAATGGAAAATTGTTGAAACATTTGATCAACTTAGTATAACTTATGATGAACTGTATCAGGCGCCGTGCACAGTGTCGCTAAACGTGTCAGCACTGATCGCGATGGACGCGCACGCGCACACGTCGCGCGGTGAGGTGATGGGGCTGCTGGGAGGCGTGGCTTGTGCAGCCCCGCCCCCCGCTCCGCCTCGCCTTTTAGTAGCCGCCTACTGCCGCGCTGCTGCAGCCAACGCGCGCACTCACTGCGATATGGATCCCGGTAATTCAGATTCTTCACAACTCGTATAAAATAATTACCCAAAATCTATTTTATATTCTTTTAGTTGTCATCTAAATTGTTTATTGCTGTGTCATTAGTGTCCCAGTCTGTGGCAGCGGAGGCACTACGCGGGCGCGGGTTGGAGGTGTGCGGGTGGCATCACTCGCACCCCGCCTTCCCCTCAGCGCCATCCGCCCTCGACCTGCGCTCGCAGCGCGCCCTGCAGGCGGCCCTCGAGCGCGCCCCGCCCCACCCGCACGCCCCGCATACGCCCTTCCTCGCTCTCATCACCTCGCAGCACTGGCCGCCGGGGCGAGATGCATCGCAGTACACGTTAGTAACCAGATTACCCTAAACTTCACAAAAAGTTACATTGAAGAACTAGATAAGATTTTTTGCAATATTTGAATTCCTGACCGGAAGGGTCATTGCATTGTAATCTTTATCTACTGATTTACACCAGTAAAAACTTATTTTTCCAGATGTTTCCGCGTAGAAGAAGATGGTGATAGCAAAGAGGACGACACTCCGGCGGGTTATCAGTTAAGTGTGCGCGTGGAGGCGGATGTGTGCGTAGGCGACGTGCCGCGTGTTTTACGCGAGCTACACGCGCTGCGACATGCGCACACACGCGACGACGCCCTCGCTGTTGTTATGGCGCGGGACGTGTGCCCGCACGCCGGT
Organism: Papilio xuthus; assembly: GCF_000836235.2. NCBI lineage: Eukaryota > Metazoa > Arthropoda > Insecta > Lepidoptera > Papilionidae > Papilio > Papilio xuthus. The sequence goes on along the minus strand of NW_013531704.1, from coordinate 8,209,329 downwards.
ATCACTTACTTAGATAAGGTATGAATAAAAATAAACAAGAATTTAAAAAATAGATTATTTAAAAATGAATGAAAGAAGCAACTGTCCGAAACAGTAAAAGTTTGTAATATTCGTTGTTGCAGTTAATTTCAAGTGTGTCGCGGCACCTGCGCTCTGCGGGCTACAGCGACGAAGACGCGGTGACGACGCGGCTGCTGCGCGGCATACGCGAGGTCTTTAGATGACCTGACGACTTTAAGTTGTATAATTGTGCCTAACTGTGATCATATTTATTACAATATACATTTAAGTTAGCTGTAAATCTGGTGCAAAATAACTCCTTTAGCAATAATTAAATTACGATATAACCATAGCCTTTATTTAATATATTTAAATCTAATTATAGCACAATAAGTGTGCCTTATGTTTTGTGTTTAACAGTATTAATAAGTTTCAAAATAAATAATTCATAACAAACACGGTTTTTAATTTAATTCGACCCAACGATTATCTTCTTGGCAATTAATATGCTTCTTTAGTTGGCAAATTAATAAATAAAAAATCGAATATGGCACAGTTCCAGTTTATTTTTTTTTTTCATCAAATGTTACATGTGCTAGATAAAAAAATAATACAGTCCGATTAGTGAAACTCTTTTACAATATGACTGCGAACGTATCGAAAGTTGTACGATTTGGCAAAAAGATGAAAAACAATATATAGTCGCTAATAATATACAAATGGAGAGATGTTTTGTTGTAACATTTTATATATATCGTACGACTTTCGATTTGTCAACGGTCCAATGGTCACGTAGCGCCATAAATCACTGAGTGTTTTCTAAATATAATTACAAATCGATTAATTTTGTCCAAATTACAACTAATCTTGTAAAACATTTCAACAAGCTTTAATTTCGACATAATTTGAAACTTTCGGAACATTTAACGAGATTGTACTCGAGACGCTACTGAGTACCGAAAGTGCCTTAATATATTAAAAACGATATAGTTCATCTATGTACGGAGCACTGTCGACGTGACTGGACAAATTGTGCGCGGCGCAGACGCGGCTTGCCAACATTGTAACTGAAATTCAAATCTGTATAAAACAGTACTTTAAATTTTAGTTGAAAAAAAATGAAAGATGGAAGAACAGATAACTTTAATTCGGTTTGTGTTTAAAAATTGTAAAGTAAATGTCGGAACGCTGACACGTCTGCACCGCGGCTAGCATTACACAATAAATAAAACAAAGAATTAAATAAGAATATTAAAGATTTCGAATGGTGGTAGCGTTACATCTATATTTACATTTGAATCGACCTTAAAACTAATTAGAAGCATCAAATATGAAAACTTTATTAACATTGAAGGCACATGATTACGCACCCTATTCTCAATATTGTGCATTCGTCGGTGCGACTGCTGTGGACCGGACACAAGCTAGTTTACTTACATTACATCAAATAAGTACTATTCATGGACAAGACGCGCTGCGCCTGCTCACAGCGAAACCTCTACAGAGGGCCTACCACGTATATTTGTGAAAACGTTTTCGTGACGTCATGGACAAAATTTATGCAGCGCCCATATCGTACGGTGCTAAGTAAGCGAACAAATGTCATAAAAATTTTATCATTACGAAGGCGCTTGTCACAAATATTCGTGCTAGAGCCTCTGAATGTAATTAAACGAACGAATGAACGATTTCGCTGATGTCAAGCGCAGAACGAATTCAGACTAGTCACCGTTCAAGGTTGTCATTCGGTCTATTACATTACTGATTCTCGTCTCAATTAATTTTACTACAAATTCTGTTAAATTAAACGTTGCAAAACAGATATTAATTTAAAAAAATTTAGATCGTATTAAACACAACACGTAGTAGAAATAATAAAGGCGGTTATAGACAGATTTACTATACGAAGGAATTCCAACCTCACTGCTGACACTATAGACCTATTCACAGCATAGAGCGGATATTATATTTAGTGTCCACTTAAACACAATTCATTAGATTATATGTAACTTTATCGATAGTTATATTTGTTGAGATCCCATCATGCATTGGAAGGCTTATTCACATAATTTCGGATCATCAGACCGCGACTGATAGATACTGTAAATTATTTAAAAATAACGGAAAAAACGTTGTAAGAAACATATGTTCATTTTCAAATATTATTTTACGACATTTTTCGACTTATCATAAACGATAATGATTAAAAATGTGATAATATATGAAATTGACACGAAATTATTTAATTTAAAAGAACTACAAATGAAGTGAGTTCTAGAATTATATAATTAAAAAGATATGAACAGTTTTGCAAAAGTAAATTGTACTTAATATAATTTTAAACTCACTTCATGAGCGTTTTTAATTATTTCCTATAAATTGTATTAGGAATTAAAAGAACACAGTAATAAATAAGATTACAGTATCTATCACTCTGGGACGTTAATTTCATTAAAAAAATACTTCGACATCCAATTTCGCACTCAACGAATACAATAATTTGATTCGAACAAAAACATTTTGTTAACACCTAATTTAAAGATGAAATATACAAACTAAGCAGTCATTCATATAACACTAGGTATAAAAAAAATGCGTACGGTTTGAAAAAAAAATAGATATCGTACTGTAGTAAGCGTACTCAACTAGCTCCGAAATAAAAAAAAACGTAAAAAGGCTAAAACTGACGCCGAGGAACCGATTTTATATTACAACATTCGTCATTTATAACTATTATGATTAATTCTATCGTAATTATTTTTTTTAATAAATAATTTACAAAATGTCTATTGCCCTGTCTGTGGCTAAAATTAGTTATTAAACTCTTCGTTCGCTGCAAACATTAAATCAATAGATTTGAATATAGCTCAATTATCTGAGCGTGTCAATACTGAGTTAATATTATATTATTTTAAATATTAAAAAAAAAATATTATATTGTACATCGAACACTCGATTTGTCATTTAACAAATAAATATAACTACGGTATTCCGTAAAATAAATCTACAAATAATAATATAATCAAATGAAGAATTCTTCATTACAAAACTTTGCAATTTGTAAACATTTTTATAAACTGGCAAGACTTAAAACATAGAGTAAATAAATCATATAAACAATCCTTTTCTGTACGAAAATAAAATCACTGGAATTAGTAACATGCAAAATTTTATTAAGTTCTTCCTAAACTCGTTTCAACATCAACAAGGCGCAGTGTAGTGTAGCGGACAGACAGGGCGACGCACTGCATGCGAATACCGCACATAATTCACTGAATTTCTTCTCACACAGAAGTGATTTTTGCTTGCACAAAGAATGACACTCATGACACTCTTTCTATAAATTGTCTTATAAGCGTTATAACGCCAGCTTAAAGAAAATTCGCCCTACTTTATACATTTATATAGTTATCGGCAACAAGGACGTTTGTACAGTGACTGGGGCGGGGCTGGGGGCGTGGCTGTGGGCGGGGCGAGCTGTTGTGGGCGGGGTTCACTCGATGTTTTTGACGCGCGCCATCACCTTGCCCTCGTACATGGGCAGCGTGTCGGCGTCGTTGCTCACCTCCTCCTGGATCACCGTGTTATCCAGATCCGCGCACTCCGTTTTGAAGAAATATCTATAAAAAATATATTTTCATATTTTGATAACACAAACATAATTTAATTAAAATTATATATTTATTTTTGTTTGACCCTTGTAGAAGTAAAAAAAAAGTTTTAAAGTAAAAAGTAGAAAAGCTTAAATAAATAAAAACTTATAAGGTCGTAGTACCTGTAGTTTCCTTTCCTTGGCAGATAATCCTTGAAGGTCTTGAGTGTGAGCGGCACGGAGGGCACCTTGAAGCGGTACGGCACCGCCTCGTCCAGGAAGCTCACCACCACCACCGTGTGCTCCGCCGCCCCCGCCGCGCAACCCGCGACGCCCTTGCCACCGCCCCCGCCCCCACCACTGCAGAAAGATAATACTAATTAAATCTTTCCTTTAATCAACTATTTTGTCTGTGTATTAATATTAATACTTTAATGAGGAAAGATTTGTTTGTTTGCTTTAAGTAGGCCCCAAAACTCCTGGAGCGGTTTGAAAAATTCCTTTACTGTTGGGAAGCTACACTATCCCCGGATGACATAGACTATATATTTTTTTTAGGCTATGCACGAAAAATTTTTTTTTCTAATTGGGCGAAGTCATGTGTTTAAGAATTGATAGCAAATGCAGATACCAATATTTGGCGGTCACTTAACATTGAGATAGCAGCACTTTAGCGTTGTTTAGATGCGTGCTAAGTACAGTGGGTAGGTACCGTGGGCGTGGTGGCTGGCGGTCGCGGCGGCGCGGCTCGTCCCGCTCTGCGCTGGAGGCACGCGAGAGGTCTCGCTGGCGACGCTCGAGGCGCTCCAGCCGCTCCGAGCCCTCCGCTATCCACAGCAGGATGCGAGGCTCCACCCCACTCGCCCCGCTCGCCCCGCCCTCGCTCACCACAGACACCCCGCTGTCCGTCAGCTCCGTCGCCGTTTTCTTTGACAACGATCTGAAAAAAACGACTAGATCATTAAGTACACAATAGATTTTAATAAAATAAAAGTAAACTAATCATAAAAACAAAAACTTGAATTGCCATATTTTAGTATGTGTTTTAATTTCTTCCAATTCAGTGTATTCCAATATCATATGTAAATTTTTTAAACATGTCAAAAATTCAACAGCTCACACCAAACTAAAGCAAATAAATAAAAAAAAACCGCTGAAAAGGTAAATTTGAATTGATTCTTCGTTCTCTCAAATTACTTTTTTTTAATGTACCGCAACAACGATGAACTTCCATAAAGACAAGCCGGACACACAACTACGACAACGAACATGCGCCAAGCTTACAACTAAATTAAAAACGAAATAAAAAGTAAAACGCATCGCTCTAAGATAACTCCTCAACGTCACTAAGCTCCAAATCAGATTTCAATTGAACAGCAAAGAAACCAACTGCACGGCGTTACATTCTGCCAAGTATGAATCACCTATGTGTCACGTTGAAGGGGCGGCTTAGAGCTGCGTTATACCGCGGCTTATACGCGCTTACAGCGGCGCAAGCACGCGCTAATACAGTGCGCTGGAAAAGAGTACACGTCTTTACACTTCGCATGCTTTATTATTACAAAAACTTGTGTTATTCAAATTAAAATGCTATTAATCGCAAATATAATTCGGCGAAGACGTACAAAATAAACTGTTTACAACTTAATATTACTATTTCGCACTTTATATAATATTCACAAAACAAACACATGTTAGTTTTCGGCTTTTTAGACCGATCCATAAAAACACCCATACAAACTATTAGTAATTTTAGTTAAAATGTAAAAAAAAATGCTTGTTCAACTAAATATATAGTAAAAATGCAAACCTGCGTGTCAGTGAGTGTGGATGATGCATTCCCTCGGGCGCGTCGTAGTGTCCCGAGTCAGCGGAGAGTGCGGAGGGTGCGCGCCGCGCTGAGTGGGCGGGGTGCGTGCTGTGCGTGCCGTGCGTGCCGTGCGGGGCGTGTCGGCCGCGCGCGCGCCGCCCACCCGGCGGTGACGCGCCCGGAGTACGCTCCGACCACACACGAGACACGTGCTGATCTGAAAAGTCACATTACATTTAATAAAAAAAAAACAGATTTACTAGCTGTCGCCCTCAACTCCGTCCGTGCAGGATTAGATAGTAGCCGATTCTCAAACCTACTAAACATGCATATAAAATTTCATAAGAATCGGTCAAGACGTTTCGGATGAGTATGGTAACTATCATTGACACGAGAATGTTATACATAAAGATGAGGTATATTTGTGTGACTGACCGAGAATGTCTTGGTCGTTGTCGTCGTCGACCTGCAGCTTCTCACGGATGGCAGCGGCAACCAGCTGCGGTGGCAGCGCCTGCGTTGACAGCTCTTCGCCCTCACCCTGTAAACATATGATTATTTCTTTTGCTGTCGTACTTAATATCGTAAAGTAGGCACTAAGAAGAACTTTCAATGGTAGATTTCTTATTAGAGAGACCGCTTAATGATTTGGGGTATGCTGTATGCTAGAGTAAGTATACGTCACTCAAACATTCAGATTTGTTACTTACGAAAAGTACCCTTTAGTACAAATTGGATATGATAAGTATTGATTTATTCATAAAAAATCTGCAGAAAGAAATTTCTTTAACCACTATATATACGGCAGTGGGTGTAGCAGTTGTTGTGGGCGGGTTAGTACCTCAGCGAGCCTCCTCTCGAGGCGGTCCTTGGCGTCGATGTCGCGGCGTACACGCTCCAGCTTCTCTGTGAGGAGCGCGGCGAACTCCTGAGGCGGCAGCGCGCGCAGCTGCTCGCACTGCACGCGCTGTGTGCGCGGTATCACCTGCACAACACGTAACACTTATAACAACACATTTACTAAGCTTACACGTAAATTCAAGTAAGTGTCATTCACAACAACAAATGGCCTTCAGGTTCAGTTTTCATACTTTTAAATGATCGTCAGACTCTTTAATTTTGTAAGTAATCTTAAAGCGAGATTGTGTTTTCTGTAGTTATATGTGTGCACATGTTGTGTTTGTACGTGCTGCTCACCATGGCGGTGTCCTGCTCCTTGTTGATGAGAGCATGTCTGTCGAGGCCGTGCAGCCGCGGTCGGTGTCGCGACTCCCGCGGCTCGCGACCGCGCACCGCCATGCCGTCACTGCAATAAAACACTATCATATGAACACAAAAAACGATATCATGAATTCTTTGGACGTTGTCATACAAACTTGATGTAATAGAATCGCTAGATGGCGCTGTCTGTAAATCAGACACGCTGTACCAGTTACTTATGAGTATCGTATGATTATGATTTGCATTGTGATATTAGTGTTTGCTTCAAAGCTGTGTGTGTGAAAGGGGAACTAAATGCAACTTAGTAGGTAAAAAAAAAAAAATCTAGTTAAGCTCACGTCTATTTACTTACTTATATACTTACCAACTTCGTAGCTAATAATAAGAAAAAACACACTTACCTTGCTATTTAAGAAATACTTGTGTCATAACTGAGCCCTATATAAAAATCTTCGAATGTCAGATATTTAGTGACTGCAATAGAGAGGTGTTGAGAGCGAGATGGAGGTATACTCACACGCTGCTGCCGGAGAGGGACACAGCATCGCTGTCAGTGCGGCCGCTGCTCAGACTGGCGCGCTCCGAATCCTGGCGCGAGGCGGGACAGTAGCCGGCGTACGACACGTGCGCGCTGTACACCGACCGCTTGCGGTGCCTGCTCTTACCACCGGGACGGGGACGAAGGGCAATGGATGTGGTGCAACACGTGATACATCGTAATACGCGCGTCGTATAGGAGTTTAAGACAGGAAAGCAATGGATGTGGTGTATACACGCAATGTATACGTTATTGTAAAATTTGATGTATCGTAAAGTATCGAAGGATATTTGTAAGGGATAAAGTCAGGTGGTAAAAACAGTGTAGCGTGGATACAATCGTAGTCAGCGAACATGCAGGCAGGGAACAAACATGGGGGCAAAACAATACAATGGACACATCAGTTAAGCTGCTAGGGGATAAAATTATTAAAAATTAAAATTAAATGAAAGGCGTTACACGCTGGGACGTGCATGCATTGCGGGGTCACTCGTTAAATAAAACGTGTATTAGACTAGCAGTGAAACTAAAAAAAAACTATGAATAATGAACACATTGAAACAAAAATGACAACTACACTTACATATCTACTTCGTCTAACAAACTATGTATAATTAATATTACAAAGCAAATAATTATAACATCAAAGAAGTATTTTTTACTGTACATGTATTGTCTTGTGTAATTTACTGTGAAGATGAACAGTGTAATCAGTGTCGTGTAATAACACGTGCATGTTGGTGTGTGTACAGTGTACAGATGTGTACTCACGGCGCGGTGTCGGAGTGCAGCCGGCGCGTCTGCGTGGCGAGCAGGGCGTCGTGCGTGAGTCGCGCGGGCGCACCACCAACACTCGCACCGCCACCCGCGCTCAACTCCTGCCCCTCGTGTAGCGTCGCCAGTCCACACCCCAGAGACTGACAAACACAATACACGTTAAACATAACTATTAAAACTGTAAATAATTTAGATCCAAACGTATAATTATGTTAAGGCATGTCTGAAGCGCATAGAGGCCATATGTTAGTCCTACGTCCTTTTTCCTAATATGGAAAATATATCCTATTTCGGTTTATTCTCTCCTTTACCCATTAAAAGCAAGGAGAGATAACCTGGACACTTAATATAAATATGTAAAGGTCTACGAACAGTAGTCTATTCGCTATTTTACCATTTGCCTCATTAAATATAACCAACATAAAGGCTTATACTTGAACACCGTGATAACATTTGTAAAGATGACATGTGTAATGTGATCATGTGTGTATTGTGTACAAAGGGACAAAGAGGTAAGAAGGGAACTCACAGCGAGGTCTCTGTGCGGTGGCTCTGTATCAGGCGAGGAGAGCGGCTGCGTGGCTGCGCTCACATAAGACACGTACGCCTCCGAGCGTAGAAACGCTTGATACGTCGTCTCCGTTATCGCCAGCGTCACCTAAAACATTAAACGTATATATTTCTGCGTGTAGTTAAAAGTGTTGTATACAAAATCATAACAATGTAACTTGTGGCGCTTTACCTCTTGCTCCATGTTATCGAAGATTGTCTTTTCGATGTTGGAGCCATCCTTGAGGCTTTGCTTTACGCGCTGCTTCAGCTCCTCGGGCATCGCTAGCTGCGACTTGCGGAGGAATCTACAATAAACGAATATTTTACACTTAGTTTGCCCGCGTCTTCGTTTGCGCAGTGTTTGACTGACCCTCATATTTTATGATAGATTATATTGTAATAAAGATAACAAATATAAAGATTGATTTACATTGGAAATAAAGTGCGCATGGAGTCATAGACAGTTTGACAAACAGACAAAAAAATTAACAACCGTTTTGAGCTTTGTTGAAAAAGATATATTTATTAGTTATAGTATATAATAGATACTAACTTGTATATAGCGGAGACGACCTGTCGTATCTTGGGGGGCTCGGTCTCCTGGCGCAGGCCTTGCACGGCGAAGTAAAAGTTGAGGCGGTCCACGTGCAGCCCGCCCGCGCCTGACACGAACTTGCGGAACAGACGCACGCCCTCCGCATCCTAGTACATACACGATACCATTGTTTAGTATACGTTTCCACTAACGAAACACTGGTCATCCCAACTGTTCGCTTGGACTTAAGACTCAAGTGTAGTGTATGAGAGTGAGAAGGGCAAGGTGTGTGTGTGTGTGTGTGTGTAGAGGGAAGGTGGAGGGGTTACCTCGAGTAGGTCGTGTAGTGTCCGCGCCCAGCGCATGTAGGGCGGCGAGGTGGGCGAGCGCGGCGAGCTGCCCGACGAGCCCTCCGTCTCCTCGCGCCACGCCGCCGCTCCCATCCTGACATACAAATACCTACATTATTACCAAATACTTAAAGTGTATATGTACCCTAATTAGTGGATATCCATGGCCTGTATAAATATATATTTACAAACACACTAGTAAATAGAGATGACAATTTTTTTAACAGATATCAAGCTGTAAAAATTTAACCTAGGAACATGTAGAGTATTGAAAAGGAATCCATTATTTTAAACATAATTCTATTTAGACTTCTAAATTTCATTAAATATCTTTAATAAATAAATTTAAATAGTTTCATAGTAACAGTAGTATATGCGCATAAAAACCTATAAAATTAATAAAAAAAATGTGCTAGTGACTCACTTAGAGAGGTGTGGGTGTGTGAAGACATGTTTGGATTGAGATTTGCTCCTCTCCTCCCCAGAAGCCGGCGGCAGCGACGACCTGTCTGCAAGCTTGTGCTCCCAACCTATATGTTAACAATACAAAAACTTTTAACTATTACAATTGTACAAATAAAGAAACCACTACTTACAAAATTATGAAATAAATTGTTAGGATCAGGAAGGGTTTAATTTTTCAACTTATATGTCCATAAAAATGTATTCTAAACGGCTTGGTTTATCTCAAATAATCATAACTAGCAGCTTTTAAGCCAGAAACACCACCATTAAAATCTATCAGTTTTTTTCAAGGACAAGGGAATCTAATCTTGTGGAATAGATTTTTTATAACTTGTTTGATTTACCTTGCGGGTGGCCGCCTATAGGAGTGTGGCTCATGGCGCACAGGCCCTGCTCCCACCCGCGCGCTGCATGGCGAGACACCAACTGACAAACAAACAATAAATCTATATATTTATCAAACCATAATACAATAATATAATCTACATATATCTACTACTATAGTTCACATCAAAATTATCACTTAAACATTAGAAAATCAAGTTATAGTCATGTAGTTTAAGTAAGTTTCTACAAGTAGCAGAAAGAATAAACAATGTTCAGAAAAAAAAACTCCTATCACACTAATAAGACATAACTAAGGGATGTCAATCAAAAAAAATTACTAAAATTGCGTATTTTGTAAGAAAAACTATTAAAACCATTTACACAACACTTAAACTGTCTCCTTTTCTTCCATACCATTCTTATTATATCCATTTTAGTCAGTTTTTCTTTCAATATTACCGAACAATAATTACACATTTCACCCGACTCACAGAATGAGCGTACCAAGCATTATAAAAAAATCAATAATCCAAACGCAGAGGGCAAAATACAACAAGCCTTTCATACAATTTGCACAAGTTGGAGAGAGACAGCAAATAAAAATGAGGCAGCGGTCCAAAGTCAAGAGTCTCCGTCATCGATCGGAGCACAGAGCCAAACATCAGCTTTGCAACGGCTGTTAAAATCTTTTCACAATGCGTATCACTATACTAAATTCACTCATATTAAAGCATATCAAATTACAAAATAGTTTAAGTTTATTATAAAAAGTTTAAAAGTAAACTCCGATCAAAAATTAAAAATTTCCTTTCACTAAATATCTTTATAATATTACAAAAAAAAAGGTACAGCATAGTAAGAGCATGTCATAACAAATTAAATCATAACTTCATGGTTCAATAAACCATTTATGAAAAAGGGCAAAAAAATTATAAAGGCCTTACCATATTCATTGTATTTAAACAAACAATGAGTAGAAGGAACTTTATAGTAAAAAAACAGTCTATGGTATAACAACACTGGATATTAATATTTTTTTTATGGAAGCTAAGTTGAGAAAGCACGACTGCGCAGTGCTCCGTCAGTGATCCGAGTGAAGGATTCAGGGCTGGAGGCTGAATGTGTAATACAATGGGCTCCGATCGAACATTGCTCCGGCCCTCGCACATTGTGTAGTGCCAGTGTTTATGATAGGGTTTATTATAACTACAAATCAATACTAACCATATCTTATACACATTGTGAGAACTAATAATATAGTTTGTGTAAATAGAAAGTTTTTAAATGTGTTTTATATTACAAAATACATAGTGTTTACTTTAACTGTAGTTTTAACATTTATTATTTGTAAAATAAATTACTATCTAAGTAAACTTTTCCCACATAACCTATTCAATATTTGCTCATTCTATTGAGTGTATAATCTAAACGAGATCGAATGACCAAAAATATTTGTGGGCTATAAAAATAAAGACGGGAAACAAGTTGTAAACAAAGAACTATAGTCGTGAAAGTTGCCGCCGAATACGATTCGATAAAGAAAAGTAAGCTAGAGCAGTATCATGCGACGCCTCTCAAAATTTCGTAAGTGCCCAGCATCCCGAATAATACCCCGCGGTTGTAAACACAGATATCTTACATGGAAACCCGGAAGGATCTTATGGATATATATTTATGGAACATTAATGAGTGAAAGACTACATAGAATTTGATACACTTACTCACTGCAGCAGAACGGCACTTTCTTTAGCAAATGAGGCGAGGACATAAAAACGAAAAGTTTCTTGGAAATAAATAATAAATTAGCTTGGCTCGATTTGGTTTTGTATACAACAGCGACACGAGTTTGACACTTGTCATTTTTGATGGATGAATGCATGACAGCGGAATTACTACGTAAACTAGCGCCATCTAGTCCTGCGTCGAGCAACAAGGAAATGGCGGGTAATTTGCATATTGTTAGAATGTGTCACTAGATGTCAGTAGACGAAACATAAGAAAACTAGATTCTTGGCGGGAAATACAATTTCGTTGGACAAGTTTTTTACGCTATTTTTAATTAAAAAATAAACCAAAATACATTTAAATCTGAAAGTTTAAAAATTTATTCAAATATTTTTCTAATTCCCGTACCTGTGTGGCAGCTTACTGCCGCTGCATTTTCGTTTGTCGGATCCGTTTGTTTGTTGAAAATGTATCTGGAACAACGTGGAGCATGTTAAAACTTTTTCAATGAAGACTTTTTGAAGCTACTAGTAAGTTATGCATAATTTTGTCTCACTTTTAATTATATTTTAACAAATCTCTCGCAATGTTACCAAGTAAAAGTTCAGTTGAGAATTAAATTAAGGAATATTGTACGAGATATATAAGACATTCAATTGTAACAGCAAATTAAATCGAATCTCTTTCGATTAACAAATGGATGGAATGTATTATAATTATCAAAGAGATTTAGCAGTTCGCGACAATGGTGGCGGCTATGTTTGTTTCGGCGTAGATCAGACGACGGCGGAGGTAAGCAATAACGTTAATTCGATCAAAACAATTATAATAGAAATGTTATTTGTTAGGAATTTGATTCCCCTGTTATAGATAATAAAAATATCATATCACAATAAAACACGTTTTATTAGTTTAGATATTAGATATTAATTCTATTCGTAAATTTTATGACAAAGGCCGTATTTGACAGTTTTATTTCACAGCGTTTTGTTGCTTTTCGCAACATATTAAAATAAGTTGCACAAAAATATATTGTCATGAATTTAGTTCTCTTTCCACGTTTTTATAGAAATTTAGATAGTGGAAATCTACAGTTAGTTTATCTAAAATAACAATAGGACCAACTTAATAACGCTTAATCAAACCGTAAATCTTGTAATTTCTAATACCACAAAGTATAATAAATTTCCAAACAAACATTTTAGGTTTTATAACATTTTATAACGGTTGGAATCATAAAATTAACAATTTGACGTGTGACCATCGTACGGAGCGGGGACCGTTGCGTTCTTTAACAAAATTATCACGTCATGCTCAGGAGCTGATTAGCATCACACCACGAATAACACTTAGCTCACCATAAACCGCCATAGACGGCAGTAACCATAGACCGCTTTAGCTGGACCTAGAGTGAGCCAGCATGGATAAAATATTTCCGATATGTTTTATGAAATTAAGCATAACGGTGCAAAATATGAAGTTGACGCTCTCTTGTTTCGTATGCTAAGACTCATTTTTGTTACCAATTTTAGCTTTACGATATAATGACGTACCTACAACTTCCTCCGAGAACAAAGGTAAAATAGACATATTTAAGGTTTTCCGTTTGTTCCGTTAAGTGAGATGCTGCTGGCCTTTCCCATAGTCTTCTAAATCTTCTTCACGTTTTTCTAATCCACGCGTTTTTTTTTTGTTAAAGTTGCGTGCGACTTTCGTAACATTTTTAAATCAGTTGCGGTCATCGTTGGCTGCGTTTTTACCACATTTTACAGACACTGTATTTTAAACTTTTAAAAAAAATAAAAAAGTTGTCAACATTTGAGCAGTAGCAAAGGCGACATGGGTCGATAGATCGGGCCGCGTCGCCCGCTATCATTAGCCGAGAGCACGCACTAAGCGACTCTTTGATGTGCGCAAACTTTCCCGTTTTCCTTTGATTGCTATAATGGAACTGTGCTGTTATTACACTAATTGAATTTTCGCAAAGCCGGCGCGTCACCGGTTTATTCGGACCGGCGTAATACCTGTCGGGTACCAGGGCACCTCGAATCATCATCGTATGACAAATAAAAATGATAAACGACAATTTTATCTATCTTAAACCATTTTTTTACATGTTCATAGTAAAGAATTCATATTAATCGATTTAGTATCTATGTTGCTAAATCATAAAATTAATAAAGGAACATGATTATGCTCGAATATCTTCAAAGAAAAAAATAATTGTAAGGAAAAAATAACCAAAAACCTTTTTAAACGGCGGAAGATAGTAGCTTCATTTTACAAAGAGATTAAGTTATGGGTGAGGCGAAATATAGTTAATATGTCACCTCTCTATGTCATCAGACTCGAGTATAACATATTGAATATATTGGCCAAAGGAGGCGTCACTTTGTGCTTATAATGAAACTACGGCAAAGCCTGCCTACAATCATTTTCTTTTAAATTTTAATAACATTATAGTCGTAAAGAGAAGAAATGGATGGACTGTGCGAAAGGTGACGATAGACGACGAATGACACATCTATGTGGAAGACGAAATTTTGGTGACTCACATAGAGTGGGATAATGGCAGAAAAAATGAACAGTAATTTGTAAATAAGAAAGGACATAGTATAAATGTAACATTAACACAAACTCGTCAGTTGCGAGGTGTTGGAGTGAGAGGAGAGACGTGTGCACGTTATTGGATCTAACTTCCTTTGTCTCTGCTTCGTGATTTAATTAACTATTACAAAGCTTTGTGTCTCACCTTTACTTTGTAAGCACCAAGCTACGACAATCAATATAAAATACTCCTTAATATAAAAACATTTATTAAAAATGTATGACATGAATGAATTTGACCCGTCAATATTTTAAGGATTGTGGCACAAAATATTTATAATGCGATCTTATTTTGGTAAATTTTACCAAAAGCTGTCAACTCACAAACATTAAACACTAGAATGGGCAAGGTGCAAAATCTTGCCTTTGTCATCTCGTAGTTGAGGTAAAATCAAACGGCCGATGCTTTAGACGAAGATCAAAACGATAAGGGTTGTTCACTTTCAGAGAGATTCGTCGTCAAAAGGACGCGGCCACTTTGATCGGACCGATTCCTTGAAAATACCTACGCAACGTACTAATCAATCGTACGAGGGTATATCGGAAAAGACATTAAAGGCAATAGTTTCAGCTTGCGGTGAACTGTTTGCGAGAGCCGAGAGCGGGGTGGGTCTGGGCGAGCGCGGGGGAGGCTCCGAGGGCGCGCGGGAGGGACACGTTCTCGGCGCACATCAAAGGCGAGCCGAGACAAAGCCAGAGGAGCCTTTTAACTTTATTTAGCGGAGTGGTAAGTTTAGCCGGTCGCGAATCGCGCAGGTTAAAGAGTAACACACTCACTTTGAGCTAGGGCTGCGGGGGGCAGGGCTGCCGATAAACAATTTGTATCTCAACTTAATATCTTCTCGATTAACATAAAAAAAAGAAATCTATACTGAAAACAAAGGGATTAAAATTGAGGTTTTGATGTGCCCACAAGATGATTATAACGCAGGAAGATTCCTCACCAGGTAAGTCAATTAAATGAAATATTCACATTGCATATGCAAAATTTAAAGTTTACTATGAGGAATATAAAAACAGCGCTTACAGCGCAGCCTGAAAAGCCTTATGTGTATTTTTTCACATTTCCACTTAAAATGAGTGAGCGAGTGGCAGAGGCAGCCCTAGGGAGGGGTGGAGGCATCAAAGCGGGCCGCTAATGCCGGCCGCGGCGGCGCTTTGTCGGCGTCCTTTGAGGCGCGGACACCGCCTGCGCTTTGGACAATAAACCATCGCGATTGTCGCACCACCTCGCCCGCCCGCCCTCCGGCGCCGGCTAGGGTTGTCTACGGATTATTCTGATGCTAAAATTAAATCTGCAAAATATCCTGAGTCGCATCTGTATTAAATCTGTAATTTTAAATTTTTCTTATTACGCATACAAGAAATGTTTCTCTTTCAAGAGCAAAGATTTATTTGTACATTCTTCTACACATTCTTTATGTTCTTTTCGTTTTTGTAATTCATATCCACTTTACCCTTTATTCAGTTAATTAAGTTAACTAACTTTATTAGTACATTTATGTTTTGGACAGCTTGACCAAAGACTATTAAACATATAGACAACGAAGCAATTTATATTACAATTACATAAATTATTTCGGCCGACAAGACCGTTGCCTTGCACACAGCTAATCGATGAATCCGCGGCAATAAGGGAGGGGGTTGAAATGCAAATTATTGCAAAAATTCTAGCAATATCCGTTTGTTCATTTCGTAATTGAGTTCCCGTTCGCTTTGACGCGCGCCGCGCTTTTAGACCATCCCTGTCTCTGTTGTCAAAACGATTTTTTATGGTTCCATATGAAATGGCTTCTCTTTAATTTCATACCCTTTGCTGTTCATGGCGGTTGTGTTCCCGCATTCACGTGCAAAACTTGTAGTTATTTGATTTCGCTAACAATACATGTTGCAATATCTTTTCAGAGAAAGAAACTGTCACACTCTAGAGTCGCTTAATCATGACTAACAGTCCCTAAGTGATGATTCATATGAAAAATGAACACTAAAGAATTCAAGACATTGAGGGTTGCAGTAAGACCATTTCACTTTCGCCCATATCAACAAAAGAACAATCGTTTTACATTAATGTGATTGCAAATATTAAAATAATTTTATATTTATTTAAAAATAAAAATGATATCAGACATTGAATGAACGGGTAGAGATCAAACTCGGTCCGATGAAATCAATAAGTACTTACCCTGATTACTCTCATTTTGTATCGGCGACGCGACCGCGACGCGGCATGCCGACGGCGTGCCGTCGTGTCACACGATGTATACACTTGTCGATATTGAAATTGAAACATCAAGAGACTAGCGATGAACTTTCACTGGAAACCTTTCATTGCGAAACCTTTCAACGTCAAATAGTTGTTAACTTTGTCGATAAACGGTAACATGTTTCAGTTCGAACCTATCACGTCCGCGACTAAAGGGGATAAGTATGTGTATGAACAAATTGCATAGTAAATATGTGGCATTTCGATAAATATAATCGATAAAATCTGCAATAGGTATGCTGATGTCTACTATATTTGTATCGCTACAAATTCTTGTCAACACATAAGTACAAAGTATCGGAAGAAATCGAAATACTTGGAACATAGTATTTTATCAACAGTTTTAACAGCATTCTGAGATGTCTTCTGAATAAGTAATATAAAACCTCTTTATATAAAAGTACTGCATTCGTCAAAAACTAATTACATAACTCATTTGAAAGCCACTAGACTCGAACATGTAAACACGAATCGTATGGAATGTTGCAAATTACCTTAGAGACTTATAGTTGTTAAATCTCGTCATTAAATTTAAAGCGTCCCCTCCCCCCACCTCCTGCCCCCCCTTACCCCGTAGCCCGCGCTGATTACCATAAGCTGGCACAAAGGGCCGCGTTGCCTTTGACGAATTAGCCTCACTAACATTACCTATCTCTGACGTGGATAAAACGCAACGCTCCCGTTTCCCGCCACTCGTTCGGGAGAGACTTTGCTCATTGGCGATTTCCATCCCGCGGTGGGGCACAAAGCGCTCCTCAGCCGTTTGAACCGAGGCAATTAACTTCGTATTTAGTTTAATGTGCACGGTTGCTCTGCGAATAGAAAAAAAAAAGTATCCGACTCGACAATCGCTGTAGGAACGCGCGGTCGGCCCGCGGGACGTAATCGCCAGATTAAACATATTTAGCGATAAACAAAAAACTACAATTCCAAAGCGTGTGCTGCGCTGCCAAGGAAATTCAGCTTTGTGTCTGCTCAATGACTTCATTTACTCACTCAAAGCGCCTTTGTGGACTTGCGCTATAATTTTTAACTTAAACTTACTTGTGTTTGTAACGAAAGTGAATTGCAGCGAACAAAATACATTTATTCATTTTTATTTTATACATAAAAGTTAAAAACAAACACGCGGCTACCCACATTTAAATCACCACTACTTATATACATGATTTATAATGAAAATCAGAAGCGTTAGTGTTTTTATTAGTTTCAATGTTATTAGACGAAAAATTTATCTTAGAATCCATAATAGGTACGAGCATGTCAAAATCAAATATAACCTGATTAGTTTAAAAAGGAATGGGTTGACCGTGCTCATCTTGGCGGGACACTGCCGCGCCTACAGATAAGGAATAATTAAGAAAATAAAGACCGCCGATTACTTATCAGACAAAACGTAGACTTGTTAATCTAACTCTTTACATATTACGTAACGGATGAGTTGCTAATATAAGTTAAGTTATAAAATAATTACAAAGCAAACTAAGGGTGACAAATCAAAAGCCGAGGTTCTTTGAGATCAAAAGAATCAAATTTGTGAATTGTCAAAGGCAAAGTGAGGCAATCTATTTGTCTGAGCGGCTCGGACGCCGCGCCCGCTCTTACAAAGCGAGGGAAATGTGGAACTTTCACTATAAAATCATTTCTTTTGTGAATGTTTCAAAAATATTAAAATCTTTCTTCAAAGTTTTTTTAATTATTCTAATTCAAATATTTCTGTGTATATTTCTTTAAATGGATGTTATTTATTCTACATTCTTATACCTCATGTTTTACACAACATATTCGTAATAAAATAATAATCTCTGTATTTTATAATAGTTAATGTTGCGTAAAAAACAATGGAACCTTATAAAAACCAAATACAAAGTACATATTAAAATCAAATAAGTGTCAACCCTAATGAATCGAGACATGAATGAGTCGAAAATTTCGTCGAGGCAAACAATTAAAACAACGACTCGTAACTAACTGCTTCCTGAGCAGACGAAACAAAACAATCGACATCGCATCGAGTGAGTGAGTAATTGGTGAATGGTTACTCGCGAAACTCATTCATTCATCAAAGTCAAATGTGCAGGAATGCTAAGGAATGCAGATAGCTGTGAAAATGCGTACGTACAATCAGTTACACGCTTGTCATTCATTGCGGAGAAAGCGATGTCGTGTATTGGGAATTTGGTATTCAGTACCCAGTACTTCCCGTCACGTTTAATTCATTAGTTTAATAATTAATTGAAACTGTTTTCACGGAGTTACTGTCTTTATTTACTAAGAGAACCTAACATTTAATAGTTCAACCACTAAACGATTGTCTTAGGTTTCAGATCTCGTATCTCAGTAGTAATTAATTTACCTTTATATGTGTTGACATTAACGATATTATTTACCTATATGTAGGAGAATGGTGTCTACTTATTTTACGAGGAACATCAGCGGCATACAAAGGTAATTAGCTTCGTTAACCAGCACTAACTAACCTTATTACAGCACTGCTCCGTGAATATATAAATGATGAATACAAAACAGGTGGCGCTGTTCGTCAAAATTAATATGATTGGTATACGTGAGCAGTAGGTTTCGAACTAATACTACGTAACTAAACTTCTTAAAAATTTATTTTGTGTTGCGGACTCCGCCGTGAATTATGTGCTCATATTTATTACGGTTTTGTTCTTATTTACTTTAAAGGCGTTGGTGTGTTATGTTTTTGCTATTTTTGTAACAAAGAAATCATTTAAATATAAATGTAATGTTGCAACACAATTCATTATCATCAGCTCACTAAAAGTCCCCACCGAGGGGCTCGGAGCCTACCCTAAGTTAAGGGTGATTAGGCCATAGTCAACCATGCTGGCCAAGTGCGGGTTGGTTGACTTCACACATATCTTTGAATTTCTTCTCAGATATGTGCAGGTTGCATCACGATGTTTTCCTTCACCGTAAGAAAGTCGGATAAATGTACATATGTAAATCGGAAATAGAAAAACACATTGGTACATGGCGGGATTCGAAACCAGGACCTGCAGATTGCAAGTCAAGTGCTTGACCACTGAGCCACCGACGCTCCGCAACTCAATTACTTTTTGAAGTCCAGTTGTTTCACAAGTTGTCCAATTTAAACATATACCATAATATGAAATATTTCATATTTATAACAACTGCAATTACCGTATATATCCTTTAAAACATTTAACTTCACGTTTCGTAAAACAATTTAATATCAAGTGTGAAAATGTCACGCATCGTTGGCGGGCGCCCGCCCTAATGCAGCGCACAGGGCGGGCGCCGAGCTCAGGGCGGTATTCCGTCCCGTCGCGGTGCACTCGACCGGCATTTTTGGCCGCACGCATCTTGACCGACGAATGCAAGACATGTCTATTCTTGGAGTATTCTGCATAACTGCCGACTGGGAATTTTTGAAATCTAAAATCGCTAAAATCGTACGGTACCTACGATTGGATGAAATAAATTTATCGGTTCATATAATCGAATCAGAAGACGCATTTTTAATGCTTTACGATTCCCATATTAAAAAAAGCGATAATCTTCTTCAAAATGGCAAGTTTTTTTATTAATATAAGAACTTCCGCAAAAGACAGTTGTCATTATTTTGAGTGGTGGTATAAATGGCCAGACGTTGTCATGGACTCTTACTTCTATAATTCTTACTTTCTTAAATCTTCATATGAAAAAGCATCAATACATATAAGTGTTCAACTGGTGACCAAGCGACGTAATTTGCGAGTTTACCTCTGAACATAGGAAATTGTCCGGCGCACGTGCCACGTGTTCCCAGCACGTGGATACCTGCGTGATTTGCCATTATGTCCTCTAACAAGAGGGCTTAAGGCTTAGACGCCCATTAATCGTAGCCATAACGTGTAGGTTCCCCTTTTTTATTAAACATTTCAGGACAGAGTTACGATAAATACTTTTAAAATAGAATAAATGAATTTCAGTGGGCACAAGAGGATTTTAATGATTTTATACTAATTTAAATTTAAACGAAGATGTAGATAATATAAAATACAACGTGGAGAAATGCGTGTTGTTAAGGCATAATAGTAGCGTAGGAATGTTCAACCGGAATTGACCAATAAACAGATAAATCTATGATAATTAATTGCAAAATCAATGGATTCTATTTGCCTTCGAATAAATTCGATTAATTTTTAACACTTGTACAGTGATACAAAGGTAAAAAAAGTCCCGAATTAAATACCAAAACGGATGGTCGTCCTATCATTGGATAGGCCACGTGCGTATGTTCAAAGGTGAAAAGATAATAAACGCACGGTTGAATTTAACTCGGAAGAGACCAATTGTTAACATTAAATGTTCTTCCCCGTCGCAGATCAACTTAGTGCTGTGATTATAGATTTTAATCCGTACAATATATACTTAATCTTGTGTTTAGACTGAAATAATAAAAGAACAATGATCTTAATTAACACACAAACAGCCGAAACTCCGCCTGTCAGAACATGATGTAGCTCAGAGGTATATCCCGAAGGCACACGTCACCAGCCATTGTTTTTTTCCATTACAGGCCTGATTAAACGTCTCAACATTGGTACAGGTAGACTGGAACGAATGCAAAGCAAATCAGCCGGAGAATAGGATCTGGCGAGCGGCCCCCGGTGCCCTGAATAATGGATCCCCGCCTTAATCTTGGGGAACAATAAGGCCGTCTGCTCGCGACGTTTTGCATACAATGACCTGCCACGAATGAGTTGGAAAGGGGAAAATGCGGATTCGAAAAGACGGGAAAGCTTTTTTAATGTACTTGATAAATGCAGTAAGGTAGCATCCGCAAAAGTACCTACCAGCATATTACAATTTATAGAGGAATCCGTGAACTACCAAAACAAAACATTTTTTCCGTCAAAGAGTATAAGACGGATCATAATATGTTTTATTCTATGTTTAGACAGTGTAAACCCACACTAAGTACGAGCCAGTCAAATATGATTCGGAATAAAAACCGCACATCGATCATACGACCGACAATCCGTTGCGGTAAAAACTGATTTAGTTTCACAAAAAACGTATCGACATATTCGACATATCGCCACCGCATACGGACAGCTGTCTGTCCGTACTCGAAACCTTTCTACGGACATAAAAAAAATAATTGCTTTTCTGTCACCAATCTATTTTAGGCGAGGTTTTGGAAAAAAGCATTTATTTTTGTATGTACCAAAAAGACACTAAAGGTAAAATAGAGAACTAATACACGTTAATTAACTGTGAAAGACGACTTTTGAATAATTTAATTATTTTAAGTACTACACGGACATCGTCTATTGATGCATTTTAGCTGTCAACTCATATTATCAAACAGAAATGTCATGGCAAGTGGTTAATTAAAAAAAAACAACATTAACTAACGTTACAGAATTAAATGCAAATACCCTTTTTCAAATTAAAATAATTTAACGTAAACTTAATTAGTCTAACTGTATATAATTATTGTTAAAATCCATTAGTTACTTAGCGATAAGGTATTTCTAGAGAATATTATCCAACAAATTTACTTAATTAATTTTACTTTTTTCTTCGAAGGACCGTAAGCTTAGATAAGGACGATAAACGAAGGTTTTTATGATAAAAAAAGATATCGAAAGACAGCAAAGGTAATAAATAACAATTAATTATCTATATAAATAACTGTATGACAAATATTCTTATTTCCTTATCTTTTACAAAAGTTGGCTATCATGCGGACTTGATTGCTCAGATTTATCAAGCACTAAAAATTGTCCAACAATAGGATTCGTCTTCGTCTTCATATTAAAAGAATATGTTTTTTTTATATTTTTCATTTGGTTATCGCTTCAGATATTTATTTCAATAAATAAAAAGATGATTTAAATAGCCTGTAGAGTAGACAATTCAAAAGCGGGGAACTATATGACTTCATATGTTTGAATTATTTATTTTCTTATACACTAGCTGTCGCCCGCGACTCCGTAATATTTTTTGTTAAGCCAGCGCTTGACCACGATCCCACCTAAAGTCCGTCCTAGCATTATCAAAAAATCTTAATAAGTATCTTGTGTGTGCTTCCAGACTATATTCTACACCTACGCACCTATGCTTTCTGGAGATACCTTGAAACAAACATCCATCCGTCCATCCAAACATTCACATTTATAATAGTAGTAAGATTTGATAATCAGTCCCTAAAAAATCAGAATTTATTTACTTAAAAAGATGAATCTGCTAAACGACCAAACTCAATCCAAACATCTTGTTAACATTAAATGGAAGCAGTTGTTAACTAAGCCAATAACTTGTGGTCTAATTGTAATTTCGTTCCATCTCTCTTGCACAATTTGAAAAAAAGGTTTGAGTAAAAGAGACGGTACATTTGTAAGCATTGCAGATTTGGTTTTAGTTATTCTCCGGCGCCTTTCAACGACCACCCGTGGGCCCGGATGATTGGATCTATGAATAAAAGATACAATTCAATTTGTGTAATGTAAGGCGTACGGACAATTATTCAGTATTCAATTATTTTAGCAACGTTGCCGATTTGGCTGTTTTAAAAATAAATCTGGTATTAGACAGTCAAATATCAACGTCGCTTTAATAGAATACAATTACAAGATTAACATAAAATTGATGATTACACCAAACAAAGAATCATTGTAAAATGTATATGACAATTTAGGTTATTATATTATGTCAATATATGGCGGAACATATTGTTAGATCGCGGTACAGGCGTGAAGTGGAAGAAATTCCGCGTTTCGTCTGCTGAGTGTGCGTCCCGGAGGCCTAATTTAGTCCTCTTTCCCTTCCCAACCTTTTCTTATAAGGAAAGGATGGAAAGTGGAAGTGGACTTTCCGGATGAGAGGATGCATGGAAAGGGAATATATTTTCTTTCTGTGCATCCTCTCCTTCGTCGATTAAAGGTAGGCAACGCATATGCAATTGCGTATGTCTATGGGCAAGGGTCACTTCGCTATTTCAGCGATTTCAGGTGGCCGCTCGCTCGTTTGCCACCTTCTGATATAAAAAAAATCAATATATTTAGTATATTTATCGACTTGCCGATCGCATTTCATTAAAGTTGACTAGCACCAAGATATAACCAGTGTTTCAGTGTGACTACTCGATACATCTCCAGTGAGAGGGAGACTTTTTGAGACTGCTTTACAATCATACTGAAATATTAAATTGACATCAGTTGTTTCGCAGCGTAAAAAAATCCAAAAACTAAATACAATCTTAGATGCGTATACAAACTTATTAACAAACAAACAAACTTACATTGTAATATATATTATTATAACACATAAAAAATCCATTCATTTGTTTATTGAAACAACATTGAGCCGCATAAATCTGTGATAAGGTTTGCGGAAAAAATTTACCCTGTCCGATTAAAAAAAAAACAAAATGTTAGAGTTAATACCAATATTTTCAACACATAAATTAAATCAAATTAAATGTGCGAAATATTTATGAATTCTTAGTAATTACTAATATTTAAAAAACTTATCTGTAATTGATTTAAAAATGTAACATTTAAGTAGCTACATTTAAAATATTTAAATTCATTAAACAATACGTCTAGTATAACAAAGGGTAGGGAGCCTGTCGTGGCAGGGAGCCTGGCGTAGTCCCGCCGCGATGTAAGGGACACGCGCCTGCAACTGACGCGGATGACGTTCATTGCTCAGATATTCATATTTATTGTTATAGATAAATAAAGAACCCTACCTGTCAGCAACAACCCTTTTCAATAACAATAATGTTGAATAATTATTGTTCAATGTTAAAAGTATGGTCAAATTTTCAAGCAAATAGAAATTTGTTGACAAAGATTGTTTAGTTTAGTCTGTGTTGCGTCTATAAAAGTAAAGGTTTAACAGCCATATGGTTGCTTCCATTTGTCTTACGTTGTTATATTTTTTTCTAAATTCAAAATTTGTTGAATTTGAATTCCATACTATGCTCTAATCTCATTTGCAAAATGTGTTGTTTAATGTCAAGACATATAGTTTTATAATTTGTTGGTACGGTTTTGTAAGTTTTTATTTTTAAGTTATTTCTGGAACTAATTGCGTTTCATTCGAATTTCCATTCAATTTGTAGAGCCCCGTCTTCGTAATTTAAAAGTATTCCTGTCCAATCGAGTTGAATAAAACATTTCTTTTTCAATTTTTCCCTGTAATGCCAATCTTTTAGTGGCAGCTGCGTTTCCTAATAAAGACAATTCCATCTAAGAAATGGCTTCATTCTTTCGAATTTAG
This sequence comes from Papilio xuthus, assembly GCF_000836235.2. NCBI lineage: Eukaryota > Metazoa > Arthropoda > Insecta > Lepidoptera > Papilionidae > Papilio > Papilio xuthus. The sequence continues at coordinate 8,184,299 of NW_013531704.1, read as the reverse complement.
CAAGCGGTTATACGTAATTTTAAATGGAAAATTTACCTATAAATTCAATATCTTTTAACAGAAATAATATAATACAAAAATAATTGCTGCAATGATAACTTCTCACCATTTATGTGTATAAGCGGTACTAGTCACCTGTAAACAAAAAAATTAAACTGTCCTGCAATTGTTGGTTCTCGTGGTAAATAAATGCATAGAATTATCTCGCGTTGTGGCCTGAAGCATTTAAATAACCTAATCAACATACGCTTTACACGCTAGGACCACATTATGATGCCCCGCACTGCTCGCCGTTACAATTGCAAATCCTATGCACGAAAACCAATGAGTTAACTGATGACAAACTCTATTAGATCAGCTTATCATGAGTAACGCCTACAGTAGACGACTGGACTCTACAATTAAAGGTACCGCCCAATACATTTGCATCGATTTTTTTAAATGCAAAAGCCAGACTTCTTATATGGTCTCCACTATAAATTTAAGGTCAGAAATCAAAATGTATAGATGTCAATTAAATTCACGAATGGCAACCGCGACCACCGATTTTGTAATCCCATTACTTCTACGCGTTTACTTTTAAAAGAGGCAACAGTATAACGTTATTCACGTGACGGGAAAAAAACGAGGGAATTTTTATATTAAACCAGCTCTCGTAGGCTGCATTCACCTGAGGAGGCCCTAGACGGCAAATTAAGTGACATTAGAGGCATAATGCCGGTCGAGGGAGACGTGAATGCCGAGTGCCGTGGAGTACAACCCGCGCCGCGGATATATTAAATCCGTCGGCGTCGCCCGAGGGAATTCTATCCTTTTCATTGCAATGAATAGGGCTCATAATGGCACATATAGCATTAAGTGAGCGGGTGCGATTGTGCGGACGTGTGTACGGTAGGCGCAATGCAACGCAAGGCAAGGCAACGCAACGCTAGTCTCAGTAGAGGCGCAACAGACGGCCAGGAGGCGGCTGCCGATTAAACGCCGCGAAATATTGCAGCCGGCTCGGCTCCTCGTGCAACCAGTCAAAAGCGCTTTGTTGCTGATGAGTGTCGTTTGCGAATACAAATAAAAAGATTTTCTCTTTACTTTTCCTCGGCTTTCTGCTTGTTTTGAATAAGGCGTTATACTCTTCTTCAATTAAATGCTGAATGAAATCTGCAGACTCTTTCACGAATATCGTGTTAGCAAACTACGAGAAAAGAACCTGCTTTATTCGTTATTTTAAAGACCTTTAAAGCATGTCTGATATTAAAATATATTTTTTAATTATACCAAAGGAATACTTTCATTAAACTAATTAATCTTAAGGTAAATAACAAGTTAAAGGTTAATTTATATATTTCATACAACCACTCTTGCCAATTCATTAAATCCAGATGATTCACGAATAAGTAGAACGAAGTCTTATTAAGACAAAAGTAAACATAAATCGAAACAGAACAATTTCAAAATTGTAAGTAACCTTAAAAAGCCAGCATCATGTAGTAGAGTTCCCCCACATAACATTAAAGATAGGAAATATCTAATTTGTTACATAGCATTCGAGGAGACGTTCCCCGTAATCATATTGCGGTCTGAGATATGAGAGTGCATATTTCTTAACTTAACTACATATCCTCCATACGCTGTCTGGGTAATCCACGCATTTCTACGTACAGTCAAAGAAATAAATTCCCTTTCCACTAAGAATCGAATTTCATATTATTATTTAGTACGTATGTTTGTTTTTTCTCAATTGTATTTTGAGCGCCACTAGAATGGGTTGGAAATATATGTCTTCGACTATCCTTCAGTTACGCTTTACAGGTTGCAATTTCTATCCTATCAATTGTTCCCATTCTTTAGTGTCCTTTCTATCAAATTTTCTTTGTAGCATTAATAATGTCTATGAAAAGCTATTATCTGACCATATAAGTCTTACGTCCACTATACGACCGCACAATGCTTTAATCTGTCAATCGGTTATTGGATGAAGATCTTTAAAAAGTATATTGTTAGCTCTTCCATTTACCTGGTGGTTATTATGAAAGTATCGATAAAAGTGTGTGTATTTCTTAAATCAAAAAATATCATAAATATACATATGAAATTCCTTTTAAATATGTAAGTAATGAATGCAAACGCGTAACCTGGGTATTACCAAAACGCTTTAAGGAAAACAGATTATGATCCCTCTATATCTTACTAGTATTATAAATGCGAATGTTTGAAGGTACTAAATCACCTTCTATCCTATGACTATTTATGTCGCGTTGTAATCCACAAACTCACATAAAGAATTTAGCACAAACGTCAGCAAAATTTAGTCAGTTTAGCAAAATACCATTCAAAGAAATCTTTCATAGTAAGTCACGAGCGAACTTAAAAAGAAATTAATTTCCTAACAGAAACTGTGCAGTCAGCAAATCAGAAAAACAGAAGGCAGCAGCTATAAGGTGATGTTTCACCGGCGAAATACTTGTACAAAAAAAAATGTCAACTCTCTCACACTCCTTACAAACTCTGAAATAACAATATGTTTTTGTACGTGCTTCATCAGTGGAAACTCACATTTTTAGGACTAACGAACAAAACAATCGCCAATCTACTCAGCACATTGGAATTCGGTGTTTCGTTACAAAAAAAAATTGCCGACGCGTGGAAATATTTACACGAGCGGAAAGGTAAACGTCCGTCAATCATGCGGCAACTGAAGATGATGGATTAGTTTTGTGTTATTCTCAATACGAGCTAGTAGGAGAATTTATAAAACATTTAAATTTTATTACCTGCTTTCTTAGACATAGAATGTTCAATTAGCATTATCTCTAGAATAAAGTACTAAAATATGTAGACTGATATTAACATTCTTTTTTTTTATCATAAGGTGGCAAACGAGCGAGCGGCCACCCGAAATCGCTAAAATAGCGAAGTGACCGTTGCCCATTGACATACGCAATTGCATATGCGTTGCCTACCTTTAATCGACGGAGGAGAGGATGCACAGAAAGAAAATATCTTCCCTTTCCATGCTTCCTCTCATCCGGAAAGTCCACTTCCACTTCCCATCCTTTTCTTATAAGAAAAAGGGTGAGAAGGGAAAGAGGACTAAATTAGGCGTCCGGGACGCACACTCATCAGACGAAACGCGGAATTGCTTCAACTTGACGCCTGTTTTCTGTGTGGTCGTGGTATTTCACCGGGCGAGCCGGGCCAATTCGTGCGAAGATGTTAAAGCGGGCTCTACCACTGTTAAAATTTGAAAATACTTGACTTTTATAGAGTTTTAGGATTCTATTATATATTAAGGACTAATTGAATATAATTTTTTTACTATAGCTGTGTTGATTAATCTAAAAACATTAATGATATGTGGAAGACAATATCTACTTACTTTTCCCTAATATTTAAAAACTAACTGTCGCCCGCGACTACGTCCGCGCGGAATTGAAAAACTTAATAAACAACCTATGAGTTCTTCCAGTCTATGTCCTACATCTGTGTTAAATTTCAAAGCCGTTCCGGAGATACCTTCTAACAAACATCCATCTTATTTTTTGCATTTACAATATTAGTAAGATTATATAGGACAACAGAGACACTTGGGAGTTAATTATCAAGATACGTAATAAGTAATACGGATGCATAAAAAGTAACTCACCTTTATAGTTAGCTAAACGGTGCCGTGTATGAATGTAAGAATGTCATCCTGGAACAAAAGGAAACAATAATTAATAATCACTAATTTAAGAGCGTCGGTGGCCCAGGAGTCAAGCAATTGACTTGCAATCTGCAGGTCTTGGGTTCGAATCCCGCCGTGTACCAATGTCTTTTTCGATTTCCGATTTACATATGTACATTTATCCGACGTTCTTACGGTGAAGGAAAACATCGTGATGCAACCTGCACATATCTGAGAAGAAGTTCAAAGATATGTGTGAAGTCAATCAAGCCGCACTTGGCCAGCGAGGTTGACTATGTCCTAGTTACCCTTAAATTAGGGTAGGCTCCGAGCCCCCTCGGTAGGGACATATAATGAGCTGATGATGAATATAATGACAAAGTTTAGGCATAAAGGATGAAAACCTTACAATTTAATAAGCAAAGGTTTCAAATGGAATACAAAAAAATGCGTTATCACATTAGTAGCCTACTTTAGCTTTGTATGTTACTTTTGTATTTTGTACTTTTTTTTCGTTATACAAAGTCTGAAAGCAGCGTCAGTTGTAGGGAAATTGAGTAGCAGAAAGTTAGCATAATATCGGTATGTTATAAAGAGGGAAGAATAGATATAGGAAGATAGATCGATCATCACAAAACCTGATGAGCTGACCCTACAATGGATAGAGTGTGAGTGTTCGTTTATTCGTGTGATCGTTTTATTCATGTCGTTCATAAATCTATTCAGTATAATTTAGATTTTCAACAATATTCTTCTTTGTTTAAAATATTGCTACTTAACTATAACCGTGGATTAAAACGTTGCAGTTATTTAATTTAAGCTTCAATGTGGTACAATAAATGTTGAATCTGTAGTCCTGGTCGCAGGTTCAAGTTGCAATTGAGATTGTGTAAACAGCTTGCAATAAGCTAATGGCGTCAGGATCGCGGTGTATTTGTGGAGCCCTCGCGGCGGCGGCGAGACAACAGGTTTGTTTTGTGACAGAGATTATGCCGGCTCCGTGTTGTGATAGAGGATTTGTCCTGCACACACCGCTGCTGGGATACGCTTTCTTATTCAATTAACATAATCACTAGTTCGTTTTCTATACTCTTTAGTAAGTCAAGAGAAATGTGATGTTAATTTTGTACTTTGTGGTGCTACCACTGGAGTTCTTGTCGTTTAGGAAGCTTTTAAGACTTTAATTAACGTTTCATCAAGAAAATACACAAGCTAGGGTCAATAACTTCGTTTAATGCACAGAAACATATCTAAGCTAGTAAACCAATCCATGATAATACAAAACGACAGCCTGTCATGAGTTACGAGTCAGGATCCCTTGATAAAATACAAACGTACTATAGTCGCCAACGCCTTGGCATGAAAGGCTACTTTTAAAATATAGAATTACATCAAATATTTGCGAGTTGTCGTTTATCTTGCATCGAGCAGCGGGCAGCAGGCGTCGGCGCGGAGGCGGGAAGCGGTGGCGCCGTCGGGCCGCGGGGCCGGAGGGCGCGCGTGGGCCGCAGCGCCAAACGGCCGCGGCAAAAAGCCGCTCGCACCGCGGCATTCCACCACCGAACCGGTCCTCGCTCAATGGAAGCCGATGCGTCGCTCGAAAGGAAACATATCCAAACTAAAATCGGACTTGATAGTTCATATTTAAAGTTCAAATTCGTCTGGATAAGAAATCAGTGTGGCAGATGCGAGAAAATTATAATCATATTAAGAGAGCAATACGGTACAAAAAGTTGAATGATTGCAACGAAGCGGAATATCAAATGGTAGGAGAGCGACGTATCAAACGGCCGCGATATGATTGATGGATTGTTAATGAAAGTGAAACGGCAAGCGACCGTATTGTGCGGTTATACTGCTGCATGCTGACCGACTCGACAGGCTATTTTTAGCGAACAAAATATTTCATACTACATGGTAGCAAGTAAGGAGGTTATTATTTGTCAGATGACATATTAGAGCCGCTCGTAAAAAGTGTTTTAAAACTTACGTGAAAAATATACTTTGAAATGAAATATACAGCATAATACTAGCGTATAATAAAAATATATCACTTAATCCGAGTTTTTACTACGCGTTCTATATAAAGCTTACTTGGACCAAAAATTTCAGAACGAATAGCGAGCATGTAGTTAAAGTAATTACTTTATCACGTCCTAATAGGTAAACAACATTTAGAAAACATTAAGCATTATCAGCACAAATAAATCTCCAAAAAAAAGTTGTCTCGTATCCATATTTTTTTAAGAAAAGCTTACTTTTAAAAACACTTATTAAAGTGGTCTACAAAAGCTTTGATCTTGGCTTACCAAGCAGCTAAATTAATTCTACATAAAATAAATACCTTTTCAACCTGTTATTTTATCTAGATAGTCTTTGCTGTTAATATCTTAAGAAACCAAGGAAAAACTAACAAGGAGGACATCAATAATTTTAAAATTTAAAATCATTTAAGACGATACAAATGTAACAATGTATCAAAATGTTAAACACCTGTAATATAATATTACTGTCCCTTGTAATGTTCACAAACATGTTTCAAGGCAATAGAAACTCATGGCAAGACTGACGTCGTTGCAATTTAGACTTGATACTCGTTGCACGCATTTTCTAGTTTCAATTTTTAACGAGACACGCGTATTACTATTTAATGCTGTAAACTAGGCGCGTCGTACTGACAACTTCACACGAGGACACAACAGAGAAGTAGAGCAGTAAGCATTGCAGTACTGATATCGTTTGGACCAACAGTTAATGTCAAAACAGTAATCTTCTGTATCTGTGTGAGTTAAAATAACACTATTGTAGAGTCCATTGCTCTGCTGCATTGTTTTACCCAGGTGTGAAACTAGCCTGGTACAATGGCTAGTGCGCGACGCTTCAATGTAACATAGGAACTTTGCACTCGAGTGTACTACGCGTTCTAACAACGGTTCCCTAGCGTTCACTCTTTAAAACTTGTTAGAACAATTGAAAGGAACGCAATTGTGCTTGTACACAACTACTGCGTCGACACAAAACTACCGAGGGCCACTCATTTAAAAGAAACCAGTTAGAAATAAAAGAAATACGAGTATCGCTTCATTAGCTTTTAAAGTTACATGGACTCGATGCCTCGAGCCGAAAAAGCCATAAATTTTCTTTACTAAAAGTTAATTTATTTGCATAGTACACAAAGTAAACAGTTTTTCAAGTTATTTTGTCCTCCGACATTTGGTTATAACCGACATTGATCCGTGACTGAATTTCAAAACACCTTGTATATTCCTAATAGAGTTTTTGTGCTTACATTAATAAAATACCTCTTAGTAACGATTTAAAATAAAATTCTAATATTAAGAGAGAAGAAAATAAATGTAAATTATTTCACGTGTTAGATACATTTGCTTAAGATGTGGAATTCTTGCGTTGGTATTGGGCGGCGCGGTGTGACGTCACTAAAGGACACCCGCGTAGGTAGATACCGCCATCCCTTCCAGGAATCAGGGGCTCGTAAAGTCCGCGGCACAATGCCCGCGCCGCCACACCGCCGCGCCGGGCCCACAAACAACCGACACTCGACCACGTTGGATTCCACGGTCTCATTTTTTTTACGATACCATATTCTGACAGTACCATTTTGTCAATATTTAGAAATACTTTCTAATATTAGTTTAAAATGTCTAGACATGACCGTTTTTAAATCAGTATTTACTTATTTAGAGGCATTAAAAGTTCTAAATAATGTTGCTTTCACCCTGTTACTATTTTTGCCTACCTGACAGAAAGGTAGGCATCATTTTTACCTTATATTTTTCAAAAAAAAAGGAAGTAAATAGTGAGCCAAAGTAGGAGTAAGCAAAAAGTCAAATTAAATATGAAGATGTTTATTTTATAGATTTATAAAAGCACGGACCTTTCGAAGTTTCAACTAAAAATAAATTGAATTTTCCAAAACAAGAAAGTGGCTAAATTAAGCTAAATAATGCATAAAATAAATACATTTAGTACATTTTTTTTTACTTTCTTTTATAATTACTTCTGTAGCTCATTAGGCTATATGTTAAAACCACAAACGCTGTGTGACATTCAATAAAAATTATCAAGATTAATTAATGGTTAATATGAACGTAAAAAAACTAAGTAATAATTAATTTCTAATGTCCTAAGGTCATACAGAAAAGTAATATTTCAAGTTTTTCTGTTTACAATTTTTTCCGCAAACTTACTAAGTGATAAGTTACTAAGAGAGGCCATTATAGTGAAATTTCATTTTCTTTTTGTTGAATCGTGTTAATTGTTTCTTAGAAGGCAAGTTACTACCATAAAGTTGGCAAAAATATTAAGATTCATCATAATATCGTAAAGAAACAAGCACAGGTACAAAGACGTTACGAAATTAATTTCGGAATTACATTTCGTTTTTAAGGCTTCAAAAAACTTGAAGCAACCTAACCCTCTTTACAAGTTTATTAGAAACTTTGGTTTTAATTTACGAAATGATTAGTTCAAAATTCGGGCGGAGAGGCAAGCCAATAGTTGTTGTTGCGAAACGTAAAGAAATAATATTTTAATTGGTTTTAGAACTATAATTGCTAAATGATGTAATTTCGATTTGAGGATGTTTGAGATGAGAAGTCGCAAGTCCGACAACGCACGTAATTAACGAGGCGGAGGAGGAAGTGCGAGATTAAAGTTTGCTTGCCTCGCCTCGCCGCCGCCGTGTGCCACTGCGAGCGCACATCACTCTGCCGGGAGTTAAGATAGGGCATTCCGTATTAATTAACTAAATAACTCCGGCAAAGCGAGGTCGTGAACAGTGGTGGCGACTTGCAAGTCGTCAGTCGCGTGTCAATAAGACAGCGCGGCGCGGTGGCGCGGCGGCGGAGTGGGCCGGGGGCGGCGCCTCCCCGGTGTGTGGTTTCCTTTTGATGTCATCTTCGCGCAAACTTTGCTACGGATCGGCTTTGAGATAGAGAGACGGAGAGTGACTAATTTGGCCCAGCATTTGATCTCTGCGACTACGATGTCGGCGTCCCGCTCACGCCGCCCCCCGCCCGCCGCCGCCGGGGAGCTCTTTGCAAAATTTCGCTTTGATCGCAAAGTTAAATTATATGGGAATTGAGCATTAAATGGATACACATGCGAACCGCGCGAGTGCGAGTGCGAGCTCGGACCGAACGGCGCACATTGTCAGAAATAAATCCCGGGAGAGCTTTTTGACGATTACGACATCTTACATAAATAATGAGCGCAGAGTCAGTTTCAAAGTTGTAGGTTTGCGAGAGCCGCGCGGCGCTCGTATTTAAGCTCGCCTAATTTGCCGCGAGTACGCAGCACCTTTGTGAGCTCGTTTTTACTAGTTTACGAAACAGATATTTGCGCCCGCCTTCCCCTTTGATACGGCACTTTGTGGAGCATTTTACACGAGTTTCTTTTGAGGCCATTCAGACGGTGAGTAACGAAAGGCTGTCTTTGATAAACACGTGCGAGGACTCTTCACTACTTATTAGGGGCTGCTTTCTTTGAAAGTGCTTCTTGTGAAATCTATTCGCAACGTTCAGGTCGGAGCTCGGGGCGGCGCCAATGAGTGGCGCGATAATTAAACTGTCGCTAATACAATTATATGAAAAAATTCAATCAGCGTTCCGTTTGTGTCTAAAAGCGTGAGAGCTGAGTGCGAACAAATTGCTTTGGTACATGGAATATCAAATGCCTAGGCCTAAACATTACTATTTGTTAGTGTTGGCGTACTCTCGTATGAATTTGAACTAGGAGAGCTATTAGTAGGTTATTAATGTTGGTTACACACTCCCGAGACTCAAAGTCAAAGACGACTCCGCAAAGTGGCGCCTTTGTAAGCGCCGCCGACGCCGCCACCGCCGCGGGAAGCGCTCGTGTGCTCCAACTCACTCCCCGCGACAAATTCTTTGTCTTGCGACGCCTTCACAATGCTCCCCACAAATAAAGTACTGCCACAATAGCCTCCCAATCGAAATTAATACTCGAATTTGGATTTGGACAACTTTTGCCGCCTTTCACCTATGCATGTGTAGATTAAAGGAATAAAACGTGAATTAGTTGTCATATTTTGATATGAGTAATACCAAACAATAAGTCGGAAATATAATTCGCATCAAATTGGTTCTGCAATGTCTCGGGACATAATATCGTTTGGTAGCCGATTTCTTTATATTGATGACTTATTTGAGATCAAAGGACTCGCGGCTTTGATGTTTAAAAGTAAAAATAGCGGGCCGTGTCTTTGTGGAGCGGGTTTGCTTTGGCGGCGGGTAACGGAGTCCTCTTAACACGACGAAACTTGGGACAAAGGGGACGCCCGAGACCCGGCGCCCAAACAACTGATGAAAAACTAACGAACGAAGCTCTTGCAATTACATCATCAACTTGCTCATTACAAAACAGGTTTCTCAAACTACAAATTTACATATGTATCTAATTGTTTAATTAAATGAAAATGTAAGTACAGGACAAGATAAATAATTCAATACAATAGTAGGTACTTGCCTGCGTAGGTATACCTCCACCTCGTCGGGAGGAAATAAAATCAAAGAGGCACGTAATTTATAATTTGCAATTACACCGGCAGCGGGCGGACTTTAAGTGAAGACAGAGAAAAAAAACGAAACGGACAGATTACGAACACTAAATTTAATTACAAAGCGAACTCGAATATAACAAATTGAAGAGGATAAACGCGACAAAGTAAAAGAGAAAACACACCCAAAAGGAAACTCGCAGCATTGATATAAACGAAATTTAAATTAAGTACAAAGGGAAAGAAGATGAAAAAAATCCTTTCATTGAAAGCTCTCATCCCCGGAGTCAGAGGGCCGGGCGGCACATCAAAGACACCTCCCGGCTCTAGCCTTATCTGTGCGAAACCGAGTTTGGAAATTAGCGCAGCGGATCCTTTACTGAGACTCGGCCGACGTTCAAAGACGCCGCGTGCGCACCCTTTCAGCCGCTTTCACCTTTTAGGATTATGTTTTCAGAAGGGGTTTTTTCGTCCGAATGTCACTAGGTCCGGGGATGACATTATAATGTAGCTAATGAAGATATTTTATTCAGTTTTAAAGCACCGCGGCGGCTACATCTCGCCGCGCTAATGTGAAGGGATAATGCGACGCGGGCGTATCAGGATTTTCGGACGCGATAATGAAATGTAGGTGAATGAGAAATTAAATGTAGGATAGACGAGGGGACCATGACTGATGTAATTAAATTCATATAATTTAAATTGTTATGAAGTGATTTTTAGCTGTTGCTGGCGACTTCCGCATAGTCGAATAAAGTTTTAGTTACTCTAGATAAGTACTCTATACGATTGTAATTTTAGACATATCTAAACATTCAATTCATTTAGTTTTTTATAGTAAGGAAATAGTGTGATAGTCTGAGACATATTTAATAATTATTATACGGCTAAAGAGTTGAAACGGATCACACTACAAAAATAGTTTTTTTTTCAGATTGTTATAGACTGTATATAACAATTGAACTTTGTTGAACTGTTGTTGAACTTGAATTGAAGTTATTGCACAAGTCAGGCAATTTTACTAGTGAACAAATATTATATTATATATATTTTTTAAATAGCAGTTTATGAAATGATTTGTTGTTTAAATAACTAATTGAAAAATTGTAAGATGCTTAATTGTTATTTTTTGTTTCATTAGTCACAAAATGTATTATGCCTATGAAAATATTTTTTTTTATTTTTTGCACTTATATGTGTGATAAAGAAAATCATATGATTCATGTTAAACCTTTAAATGTTATGTATATTTATGCTTTAATATTATATCTTAGGTCTAACTAAACCATTAAATTAATTAATTTGTTTTAGTATAGAAATACTATTTTTACGATTTTTATTATAAATAAGTGTTACATTGTTAGAATGTAGTCCTTGTGGTAATAAAGTTTACGCGCGCGTTGAAGTCTTTTCTTTTAAAGTCGGAAATCACTTTTGATAACTCAAGTCTTGTACTTGTTTGTTAATATTACAATCAATAAACGATAAAACATTTATTAAAACAATAAGATTTTATAGCAAAATAATAACAATGCAGCACTAAAACTTTAACAAATACACTTAAAGCACTAGAAATTATTTTATTTACAAAGGGTGCAACTTTGAATCGAAATCAAACAATGTCGACGGGCAAAATAAAAAGTAACAAAAGCTACGTAAGTAACAAAAACAATATCCCGACACAGAAAATTAACTAGCGAACTAACACAACAACAATGGAGGGCAAGTGACCGAGCCAAAACAATAGGACCATTCTAATAAACATCAGGCAAGGACTCTAGAGCCCGCAAGACAATGCTGCCTACCGTCAGGGACGTCGCCGCCGTCCACAAAGTAACTTTTGTCGTTTAGTACAATTTCGAAGAAAAAGTTTCTCAAAGTTCAAAACTCTACCTGAACAAATCAACGCGATCCTATTATTGCACAATCCATCGAACACAATCGCACTAAACGCACTTTAACAGTATTAAAGTCACACTAATTTAATGTACAATTTTTTATGAATTAATTGTTACACGAGAAGTTCACTATATCGTTAGAAACACGTAAAATGTTAGCGAAATCCTGCTACATCTCCGTAACCAACGAAGGTTCGCTCACGACTGACAGATTTTAGAGTTCCGCGTGCGCGCGACGCACGTGGCCGTGGGACTGGGCGGAGCGATGCGGAACCCGGAGCAGCGATTGGTTCATGCGACGCTTTGATCAGCCGCCGACAACTAACAACATCGCTCAGCGCCTTAATCTCGGTAGTAACGTCCTTTTAAAACAGGTAATTTTATTACAAAAATGCGGATACTGTTTCTGGTCAGTTCGGCTCCCTTCGGCAGGGGGATAATATTTTACATGAGTACTGAATGCAATCCCGATCGCGTTACAACGCGGTCAAAGGCTTAACTAGCTACAAAAGCTTACTTTTTGAGAACTATTAAATCGTTTAGTGTAGTACTATGTTGTGACTGCGTCAAAGCTATTCGTCGTAAACTACATATTTGTGTGGATTGAAGCTAAATAATTGTTATACAATAAAGAGCAATAAAATAAAGATACTGTATGTAACATAAAACCCCACAGGTTAAGTTGTACGAAGAAGATGGTAATTAATAATAAGCAGTTATAAGCAAGTCGAAAGGTAACGTGAGGGTATTGTTCTTACAACATTCACTATACTATAAACCATTTGTTTGCAAATAAGACAAAAAATAATCATTAAAAATATTTTTGTTTAACCAATAATTCATTTTTCGTCATTTTTTCATAAAAGCTCATAGATTTACTAAATCATGTCGGCTATATACACAAAATAAATAGGTCGGGTAGGTAGATAAACTACTATCAGTATTGAATAAAATTGATTTGAATATAGCACACACATTTGTGAAATTGAGAAACTGCATAACAGCAATATGCTGGATCGGAAGCCACTGTAAGGTTCGTATAAACACGGCGAGCGTGCATTATGGGTATCGAAATGAGCGAGTTGATATTTGCTAGATGTTCATTAGGGCTGCGGGCGGCTGCGGGCCGCTGTCTCGCTGCGGCCGACACGACATACACAGCGACGGCAATAAGACGGCGCCGGCTCGTCTCGCGATATTGCGGGCTCGCACACAGCCGCACGTGCCCGCCGAGCCGCGCACACACGCGCCGCCGACATATAATGTCAAAGGGTGAACCCGCCGCCTCACAAAGCGTAAGTGCAACCACTAAAAGCCAATCCTAAGTTTTTATTGATACACATTGTATTGCGACAAAGTCTCGGTCGGAGCGGGCCGCCCACCCCACAGCGCGCACAAAGACAATATCGCGACGTCAAAGGAGCGCCGCCCGCCGCCCCGCGCCCCCGCCTAGAGGAAATGAAAAATTAAATTGTCAACACATTTAATATCAGCGAAAACGTGCACGGCGTCGCCTTTGAACGTGTCTCCTTTGCGGCCTCTCCGCGGCGACGGCTTTGCGTATTAAAATTTTCAGTCATAAAATTGAAATTCTGTTTAAGTTTAATTAGACGTCGCCGGCCGAGTTCGAAGTTGCATTAGATCGGCGGCGCTAATGAGGCCCGCGGTGAGCACACGTCACAGGTGCGGGGCGGAGGGGGGCGGCGCGTTTGATCGGCGCCGCTGCTTTGACAATTATTAAAATTCGCCTCGTACCGGGTCTCATCTTTTTCCGTCGCCTCGATTACGCCACGGGTTTGTCTCATTAGGGCTTTTGTATATCGCAGGCTCCCCTTTGATGTCGGGCCGGGGCGGGAGCGGGGTGGGGCGGCCGCGGTCCACCTGCACTTTTATTGTTCCCGCTCGGCCTCGAATTTGCACGCTTCACTTTGACTCGTCTCTTTGAGATTAGTGTCCGCCGGCCGCGCCGCGCTCTTTGCCCTCTGACCATCGAGACGTTAACGCAACTGTTGGGAAATAAAAAGCCGTTTTGTCGTCGGATGGAGGACGATTGTAGAGTTGTCAAAGTGGCTGAAACTTCGGGCAAAATATAATATTTGCGAGTTGTGTGTCGCGGGCGGCGGGCGGCGCGGTGCGGCGTTGTTTGCGCGCAGGGCGGCCGGGCGGGGCGGGGGCAGGGCGGGCCGCGTCGCGAGCACTCGACACCCCTTTATTACTTTGTGCCCTTTGTGAGCGTCATCATCATCGAGTACGAGGCTCGAATTAAAACTTTATACGGCAACGATTTGCCGCTTCATACGTTTTTATTGCCGCCCAAAGCGAGCTCGCGCGCCGCGCGCCCGCCGACCGATCAAATGATCGAATGACGTACTTTTTGTGTCACTGTATACAAAAACGTTTCCGCTTTGTTTGAAAACAATTTAAAGTGGAGCCTTTCTATTTTGACACAACATTAATTGGTCAATTATTTCTATTTTGTCTGTTAAACTTATTCGGCTTTTCAATGTATGTTATTATTTATAAGCTGTTTCATAGATTCGACGCTAAACAGTAGGTAACGATAAAGGTCATAGGAGCAGACAGTTTTAAAAAATTCATTGGGAAACATAAGTTTTACTAGAAAGCTATTTTTAATGGTACTTTTAAATACAACGAAATAACTTAAAGGAATTCATAGAAGCCGCTAGTAAAATACAGTATTTTTAACATTCAAGTATCTAGGTGTATGAGTTTTGTCTCATTAATTTTTTTATGCTCGTGGCGTCAGAGGATTTATAATTGCTATTTGAAGAGAATCTAAAAATCAATAGACGCGACTGAACTAAAATACTTACTAAATGATGATAGTGAGGTAAAATTTATGAAATAAGTCCTTAAAATGTAACGTGCATCACAAAGCAATGCGAATTGTAGACGAGTTATCTACAGTTTCCTGTAATAAGAGAGCACATCGCCTCTGCTTTGATAAAGCTTTGCGCGGCGCCGACAAAGGAGACATCTTGTCGCCATAATTACTTGTACAATTTTTCAACAAGTAAACGCAAAGTGGAACGGATATCCGATTTAAGTCAAATAATACACACAAATTGAGACATTTCCTGACTCGGTCATTTAATATGCTATTAAGCTTAGCATTTCTTAAACTAAATCAACACTAAGGAGAGTATCCAGAACCTCTGATCGATCTATAGAATCAATAGGAATAATGACAAAAAAAATCCCAACAGTCCAATCGATCTTTAGGCCGATCGGTCCAACGGAAAACATCCAAATTAAGATACAACACTACTTTTACTAGGTTTTAAACGATTTAAAGTATTATAATTGTGATGATTGAATGGCAATAATGTAAATTGTTTGAATCATAAGCGATTTAAACAATAGTTAATTTGATATGAAAAGTACAGAGAATGTCAGTTCCCGGCGCAGTCCACAGGGGGTCGTCATTTATTCAGCGCGCAACGGGCTGGACAAATTAGCTCCATCTCGTTAATAATATCATTCACTTTTTTTAATATTGTATAATTCAGCACCACAATCCCATCTGATATTAAGTGATGATGGTCGAAAGATAAATGTTCACTATTTCACTTCCATAACCCTTATACGATTAAACTGTTGTTAAAACAAGTTTTTAGTAATAAAACTATGTCTAATTTGTGTAGCATGGTAGGCTTACAATATTGTCAATTAAAACTTCGTTTTTATATTGTAAATCTAAACAGAAAGAGATATTTGTGGACGCGCGCTCGTTTGCCATCTTATGATATAAAATAAATTCCAGCTCGATACCTTCACGCGTTTTTGGGGAAAAGGGACAGACGAACGGACAGACAGACGGACGGATGGACAACAAAGTGATCCTATAAGGGTTCCGTTTTTTTCCTATGAGGTACGGAACTCTAAAAAATCATCAAGGCACAGTTGCCTCGTATTCTATTTGAGTAATGTAACTATGTATCAAATATGTAAGCTGGCAAGTATTTTTTTTTAAATAAAAGAATGGTCAAGAAACACATGGACAAGGGTTTTAGTTCATTTGTAATCAGAAGGTAAGATAAAAATTAAAATTACGATTCAAAGTGAAGAGAGAATTAATTCAAGATTTCCAGAGCTTTCCAATCCAATTGTACTAAGACAAACCCCTGGTCATTAAACATGCATAAATAGCAAATCTTACTTAACGTCTTAATTGAAGTCAATACCTGTACCTGAGGGTAATAAGAGAAATTGTGTGCAAATTAAACATTCATTGCAATGGAGACTTTAGATTACTTGAAACATTGTCTGGCCATCGCAGCGGCAGGTTAATGTTTAAAATCTTAACATTTCCTGCGTCTGAATGTAATGAAACATTAAAATGTTACACAGACGGCGACTACGCGACTTGTTGGTCGACTAGTTGGCGGACTGCGTCGATACTTTATCCTTTAAAACATTTAGTCTCGCTTTTCTCTCCCCCGGGTTTTGAACCTTGATTCTTCTTTACACATTACGAGTGAACCATTCATATCTCAGAATGTACATTTTTTATGCGGAAGGAAATGAGTGGCAATGAATGGGATAGCGTCCGTAGAGTTGTACGTCGGAGTGAACCGTGGTGGTTTTATTATAGCATATTATGAGGCTCCCAAGTTCACAGTTACTATAGGTACTAAACGTAATACCCGTCTGTATCAGCTAAGGAACCTTTGAAAGGATTGGGTTAAAAGATAAGAAAACTGAAGTTTTAGAAGTTTGTTAAGATTTTGTGGCCATTTAGAAGATTTCGATTTCCATTTAAATAATTGCGAAATTGTATGCAAGTATTATTTTTTTCATTATGGTTTAATTTAGTCCTCTTTCCCTTCCCACTCTTCTTCTTATAAAGAAAGGATGGAAAGTGGAAGTGGACTTTCCGGATGAGAGGATGCATGGAAAGGGAAAATATTTTCTTTCAGTACATCCTCTCCTCCGTCGATTAAAGGTAGGCAACGCATATGCAATTGCGTATGTCTATGGCCAACGGTCATTTCGCTATTTCAGTGATTTCAGGTGACCGCTCGCTGGTTCTGGATCTTTGACGTGAGATAAAAAAAGTCGTGTTTTGTTCTTTAAAAACTTAAAAAATAAATAACAGGATGATTGTGTATCCAAAATGTATGTATTACAATAAATATCACCACTATAGATATACTTTATTAAGTTGCACGCATGCAACGCGTGTTACGAAGGTTCCGATTGAGAAAAACGCACACGTCCGGGTCGGGACGACGTTAACCCTTGACCGTGGCCGGTAGGGCGCGAGGGCGCCAGGAGACAGCTTTGTAGTGCCGGCAAGGGTCTTTCATCTCGCCGCCCGCCCTTATCGCTCGGTAGGGGTGAAACCTCGCGAAAAATTCATAAACGAACGCTATTTTTACGTTCCACGTGATCCACACTTAGGGTTATGGCTCATTAGTGATGTTTATATAGCATTAAACGAGTGAAAGATTTAACAAAGAGGGACTGATAGGTGTGGTAATGTTTAATTTTGGATATTTTTTTAATTACAATTTGTGCCGCGTATTTTTGTATCATAAAGTAAAATATAATAGAACGAATTGTGTGCTCATGTGCAAAACAAAAACTAAATATGTACCATATCTACATTACTAGTCTTAAATTAAAAATAAAAATTTATATTTTTTTTAAATAAATTCCTTCATACAATTAATATACATAATTAACATGTGACAACCCTGCGGTGCTGCATTGGGTTTGATGTTAAGCGTCGTGCAGACACAAGGCACTTTTCTTTTTGCCAAAAACTTCCATACAACTACTCGACTATTCATGTGATTTTACACGGCTCAGCTAACACAAGGTGCTGCGGCCCGAGCCAAATTAACTTAAAAGCAAGCCTGTACGACAGACTTACACACAACAGGTGCATTTTTATTTATATAAACTTTACCGCGTGTTTCGTGATACCTATCGCAAACACTCAGAATAAAATAATGTACAATGAAATAGAAGTCTAACTGCTCATTAATTTAGTATAAATTTTATTTATGGTTATTTACTGAAAAGGACACATGTCTCGGGCCAACTACGCAAAATGGAGAAGAAAGGTCTTAGAGGGGAGACCATGAAAGGATAACAGGAGTATGAGGCGTCCTCCGGCGTACTGTAGAAGGCATTCGGAAAGCCCTATGGCCAGCAGTGGGCAGATAAAGGCTGTTGATGATGATGATGAAATAATAAGTAGGTAACTTAGTATGGTTCACTTATAATTTTACACTGCAATATATTTTATGTACGCAGTAGTAACTAACGCAAAGTTGTCCTTGAAAACTTTAGTAACGTAAAACTTAGACCTCATTGAACCATGTACGTATTTAGATACGATAAAAAGAGTAAAAGTTAAGAGAAATTTACGTTTAAATTAACTGCGTGCGATTCAACAAGGTATAAAACACATTCGATACCTGTTCCATTTTTTCAGTCAATAAATTTTACTATTGGTAACATTAAATGCACAAAATGCGAGCTCTGTAGACAAGCACCCTTATACA
This sequence comes from Papilio xuthus, assembly GCF_000836235.2. Taxonomy (NCBI): domain Eukaryota; kingdom Metazoa; phylum Arthropoda; class Insecta; order Lepidoptera; family Papilionidae; genus Papilio; species Papilio xuthus. The sequence goes on along the minus strand of NW_013531704.1, from coordinate 8,165,666 downwards.
GGTTTTGCGATATGTCACACCGTTTTGGCTTTTCAACAAATTAAAAAAATATATGAGAAAGCATTTTTGTTACATGTATTAAATAAAGTTGAAAATTGGCTAATTTTATATTTAACTTGAAACGCTGTAGACGTAGACCTATTAGTGCCTAAAATTTTTAAACCACACAATACAAAGAAGGCGGCGAAAAAGATAGATTATAAATCTCTTTAGTTTGGAGCAATTAAAATTAGTAAATTTAAACTTAAACGGGTATTAAATAACCTAATAATCTTATTATAATATTCTCCGTTAGAATGTTATTCAATTCCACTATACCTTTTTGAATTGCATTGTTTTAAAAGTAATAAAATGTTACCCCTTCAACAATTTTATTGATAGTCTGGTATTGCCATCTTGCCGTACATTGACAGTAATAAATGTCCGCCGTATTCAATATGCCTTATTCATATTGTTTTATTGTTGCTTTGAATTTTTCTAAAATAAAAAACAATAAAGAAAAAAATTTACTGCTACAATTAGAGATTAAACTTTATCCATGTTACTTATTATTATTATTTATTAGTATTAAAAACAAATTTGATAAGTAGTCTATGTGTTCTTCCAGACTATGTTCTACATATATGCGAAACTTCAGCGAGATCCAGCCGTTTCTAAGATACGTTCAAACAAACATACATCCATCGAAACATTTGCATTCAGTAGCATTCTTAATATTAGTCAGATGTAGTTGTAATTTAAAAACCTTTATATTTGTGTTATAATCCGACAGAAAACTTTACTAAACAAACGTTACATACACCAAATACTAACAATATACATTCTCGTAGTCAGAGAGCAATAGTAATTCGTACGTCGTCGCTAAACAAATTCTGAGGCAGACGCAGACGTCGAGGCGAAGGCGGGAATGGAGACGAGGAAAATATTTTCCCTCTATTGTATCATTTGTTTATTCCCGGTACACAATAATATTTTTATCCGTATAGGGTTATATTGCCGTTGTTTTACTTGCGGCTGTCAACATTTTGGAGACAATCTTTTCAGCATAATGGATTTCATTGTTTTATAATATAAAGATTTTCATCCATGATTGATTGATTGAAACCCGAACAAAGATCGTGCCATCGCTCCTATTATGTAGAAGTGACTATATATATTTTGTGAATAGCTGTCGCACTCGACTTCGCCCCCGAAGCATTAAAAAAAATAATTAGAACGCTATGTGTTCTTCCAAACTATGTTCTAGATATATGTCAAATTTCAGCAAAATTCATGCAGCCGATCCGGAGATACCTTCAAACAAACATCCATCCATCCATTTAAACGTTCGCATTTAAAATATTAGTAAGATTTATTATTATAGCATCGGAGGGGGCACAAAGTATGAACTATGTGTCCCCCCCCGCATTAAATACTTTCAATAACCCTTAGGTATTTTAGAAGTAGCTTTAGGATACTTTAGAACAAGGTTGAATTGAATGTCAACCCTTACACTGCTCACTCGAGACTCGCAAGTTCCTTCGAGAATGAAGGAGCCCTAGAAATCCTTAAATACTAAGTCGATGCAGTGATACATTCGTGCTTTAACTAAACTTGCATAGTAAAATAAACCAAATCAAAGTTTAAGTTTTTTATAATATTAACGACTTTCTACTCAATTAAATAACAGAAGACTTTTTTTTTGTATAAGAACATTTCACCTTTATATTAGACCAAGGACATCTAAGGGATTTTAGCTACTTCTACGATTTATATGCATTCCCATCTCTGTTCTAGAAATTTTGTTATATAGCTTACATTCATATATTTGAGTATAAGAAGGCTATTTAAACTTACTTAAGCTTTAATGTTACTAGTAATTAGCCTCGACTTATTTTTAAGTCTTAATAAATTGAGGTTGCAGTAAATTACTACATTGGAATTTTAAAATTTGTCGATGTCTATTCCCCCATCATATCATTCAGATCTATTTTAAATGTATTTATCATGTAATTTTTCAGTAAATGACTAATAGTTTCTCAATTCCGCGCACTTACTGAGCCAAATATTTAAAATTAGATATAATATCATAACATGATTGTCACTGACCGATTCGTGTGATTCAATTCATTATTCCCTTGGCCGGAATGACATCAGCCAGACATATAAAAATATATATTAAAAATAAATCGAGCGCCTACACCGACGTATAGTCGAGGACGTTTATTTCCTATCCATATCGATTAAAATGTCAGTTAGACGCTAACAATTCTATGACAACATACATGATGATGAGTCTTTCTTTTCCTAACAACTGTATTACAACAATTATTGCCATCTCTTTCTTCCTCTTAACAATAATGTCCACAAGTGTCACAAAATATGACATCACGATATTCCAACCAACATTGGGAAGGGAATTTAATTTCTTGAGTATATTCTGGTTGTCGGCTTGAGGCAGATGTTTCCCTCGGATTGAATGGCGAATTCGATAAATTCGGTTTGCGGGCGCCCACCTACACTCGCGCGCCTACAATCTGCATAATGCATCCGCCGCAGGTTGCCTGCGCCTAGAGAATTGCATTGTCGTGTTACATTTTCGCTATTTTCACTTATTTAAAAAGATTGAACCGAAATATGTGAAGGAAATAGTCTTTTAAGGTAAACATTTATTTATTGAAAAGTAAGTAAATACAATTTAAATTACTTTATAAAATGTATAAAAATGCATTTAGAAATTATTTATTGTAAAATATTTTTAACCCCTTCTAATAATACATATGCGCTTTGAGTTTAAAACTCAACAAATTAGCATTTCTAAAATTTAGAATTTTTATACTCGACTAAAGTTATTCATTTCAATAAAGCTACGTTTTTCAAAAATGTATACTACATTGGAGTTTTTTTTTACTATGAAAGCCATTATTCGTCATTACGGAGGTTAAACCACTTGAGCACAAACTTTTCACAGCTTAAAAAATAAATAAAAAACTGTATTCACGCCATTTTTCTGGCGCGATGCCAAATATCGATTTACCTAAAACGAAACCAATGTTGTAGCGCAAAATATCGTTATTTTAAGAATAACCAATAAAATATTGTTGGCATGTATTTTCACAGAATAATTGGAAACAAATGCCAGCAGGCATATTTATCTCTCCCAACTTTTTTGGAGATGTGGTAGCACCTGTAAAGGTAGAGGTAAAGCGACAAATAGGCTGAAATTCAATCAAGTTGGTAAACGTACTAAATGAAAGGGATACATAAGTCAAAATTATTTACACCATCGCTTCCTACATCAGAATGGGACAAGACCAGCTTTTTTTCCAGTCTTTAAATTCGTCGTTTTACTTTATTTATTCCTCCGAGCTTTAGCCGGTCTTGATCAGAGCGCGAATGTAAGTGCTTCCCGCGAATTCAAAGGTAACACAATATGCAGGTAATTTGCTGATACCGGGGAGTCATGTACTCGTAGAGAGGAAGCCGACACCGCCTCACGCCGCTCGTCACTTCATAGCCCGACTCAAAAGGCTCACTTAGCCTTAGCGAAACTCAATAACTTTCACTTTAAATAATAAATTTTCCTTTGAAACACGCCGAACACAACTGCTTTAGGGTTGGCATTAATTTGTTTTATTGTGAAATTTCTTTGTACAGAGATAACTTTTATAATCTAATATTTGAACTCTACACGCAATCTACATACGTTTAACACAATCAACTATAAGCCCCCTTTGCCATCTAAGTGATGATTTTCACTGAAAAGAATATTAAAACCTATTGTCATCCATCACAATATCTTAATAATAGAGATAACATACCTTGATTTGGCTCACGAGGTTACCGCCATGTGGCGTATGAAATCGACTACCATTATTCCGATAGTCGTATCGGTAAATGGACTGATAGCGAAGAGCTTCGACCAACTTCTCAAGAAGCTGTCGCTAAACAGTTGGATTAAGGGCCCGATACAAAAGGCAGTTATCCTAGAAACCGCGCGCATCGTGAGAAGGTTCCTGTCTCTGCAGCCCTGACCACTGGTTGTTTGAGTCATGGGATTCCGCAGCCGGTGGTGTTCTCTTTTTAATATATGTTTTGTATATATATATTTTTTTTATATGAAATGTATTATATTAGAAATGTATATAAATAAAGAGATAACATAATATTATGTTCTAATACGTGGGCTTCGGCAGTGGAATTTAACGGTTATAAAGAACATCAGAGGAAGCCGTAGAGTTCCGAAAAGTAGCCGACAATATATGAAGCTTTATCTTACATCGTAATTATTAATTGATTTCATATCTTAAACGATTTTAAATCGTAATTTATCTTTTATAACTCTATTACTTTACATTCGTAAGTCTTCCGAAATGTAAATTGCTAATTTTCTTAAAAGCTATCTTAAAAGAAGGCTCCAAAATTAGACAGCCCTGGTACAAACGAAAATTGGCACGATCGAAGTAGGCGGCGGAATTTGCGCAATATAAAGAACTGATTGAGAAGAAATGGCGAAAGTACCATTGAGCCTTTATTAATTTTCTCTATTGGATAATATTGGGAGGGCAAAGTTTTGAACTCGAGCTACTTAAATAAATAGACATCTTTATTTTTCACAGGAAAATGGAACTCTTATATAAAAAAGTTCCGTTGAGTGAACAGAAAAAACAAATTTAAATTATTGTTATTACAACTTTGACTTATTTTATCCATCATATGTCCTTAATAGATGTTTGATGAATAAAGAGAATCGATTAACTACTTTTATGCACAGTCAGCGTCACATAGATCGTAACAGACAAGATATGCAAATATATAGGTACACCAAAAGTAATCAATTATATCGGTACAACAAAAGTCCTCAAATTGATAGATACATTCACCCTGCTCAAATACATCGGTACAAAGAAAGCGTCAAATATATGAGTACATGCAAGGTGCCCATAAATATCGCAGCAGCCACAGCGTCATAAGTAACTAAGCAGTCAAGGTGTGCAAAAATATCGTAACATTTGACAAAATTGAACTCTATCTCTATATACTTGTTATACAATTTGGAATAAACTACTTCTGTTACATTCATTTGACACTTTGTATTTACATTATAGGTTGTCCGGAAAGTTCGTTCCGATTTTCGATAGGAAGCTTAGAATAGACTGTAGCTGAAGTGAATTCATTTTCGGATTTCCACTAATTTTTAAAATTTTAGCCAAAAATAAAAGACGTTTTAGGTATAGAGTCGTACCAATATAATTTTAAAACATTTCCAAAAATTTAAAAGAACAGGGTTTCAATTTTCCTTCCAAACTTACTGGGCAACCCAATATTTTTCTTCTGTCATAACGCTTAAATATAAAAGTTTGTCACGCCGAATATGACAGATACGTAATAACTAATATCAAATTTTGCCTTGTCACAATATATACTAGTTTGGCGCAGTATTTTTTTTTATAATTTTCGCTGTCGGGTAGAAAGAAATTTAAATAAAGTTAACAACAATTAGGTCAGACCATCGCGGGTGAAGTGAGTGGGCGGAGCGTGGATTGTCTTTACGGGTTTTAAGAATGGTACGCGCGGAAACTATACGTACAAGTGTTATCTACATATGTGTGCGCGCCCACGCACACTGGAATGTTTATTGCAATCGACCAAAAAATTGTTGTAGTTCATTGACATTCAGTTTTTTTTTTCTTTATTTCTTAAATATAATCAGTATCAGTAAAAGGTAACGTGATATTTTTAGAGGTACAAGTTTAACAAACATGAGTAATAAACAAATTACATGCCAATAGCATCGCTTTATCTCCTTCATTTTTGTTTGAAATAGAAAAGTACTTTAACTGTCAAACTCATTAGTACAAAGCAATATCAAAAAGTACCTAATAACTACGGCAATAGAGTTTAATTTTACATATAAGATACATGTGCTTCGATATTAAAATTAAAAAGCTTAAATATTAAAAAAAAATAGTGGCTTGGGATTTGAACCGCCGACCTTACGTACCAACGGCGGCGAACGGTAAGGCCACGAGACCAAACTAGCATATATGATGACAAACTTAAATTTGATCGATATAAGATCACAACATTTGACTATCAGAGATACTGATTCATTGGTGTACTCGTCCGTCTAAGTTGTTCCCTATAAAGTGCACTACATATACATGTACAAGCGACAAATTAATTCCGGTGTATCGAAGAAGCAGGAATTGAATAATGAATAAGAAAAGAAAATATCGAACGATCACAATGATAAAATAAACATTACTTTAGTACGAGGGTAATATACCCACGACATATACCATTATTGTCATGATTTCGACCAAAAACAATAATTAAATGCATTTTTAAGAGTGTCTTCGACCTATGATTAACAAATTGTGTGTAGATGGTTAAAAGCATTCGGCGATGTTAATCTCGGTCAACCTTATGTGTCTACGTAACTTCAATAACAAAGGTACATGCACCTCCAATGAAGTGTAAGTACTTTCGCACGAACAGCGGCGGTTGTTTAGACCATATAAAGCGTCGTATGGCAATTACTCGGTCAGTCGATGTGAGACCTTGGAGCCGGCAACTCGTGTCGGTGCGTGAACGATGTGGAGAAAGAAGAAGAAGAAGAAGAAGAAGAAGAAGAAGAAGAAGAAGAAGAAGAAGAAGAAGAAGAAGAAGAAGAAGAAGAAGAAGAAGAAGAAGAAGAAGAAGAAGAAGAAGAAGAAGAAGAAGAAGAAGAATGATTCGTTTGGCTAAGCCAAATAAAAGTTCATAGTCTCGTCGATTATAATCGAATCGAAAGTTAAAGTTAAGATTTTCATCCTAAAAAATGTATCCCTTACTTCAGTGGTTTCATGCAAAGTGTCAAATGAATTTCACAGAAGTAGTTTATTCCAAATTGTACTACAAATATATAGAGATAGAGTTCAATTTTATCAAATGTTACGATATTTTTGCACACCTTGACTGCTTCGTTACTTATGACGCTGTGGCTGCTACGATATTTATGGGCACCTTGCATGTACTCATTTATTTGACGCTGTGTATGTACCGATGTATTTGAGCAAGGTGAATGTATCTATTAATTTGAGGACTTTTGTTGTACCGATATAATTGATTACTTTTGGTGTACCTATATATTTGCATATCTTGTCTGTTACGATCTATGTGACGCTGACTGTACCACTCTTATAAAATCGACAACACAAAATGTAAAAAGTTAACACTACGATACAACGTTAACGCTGTTAAAAATACAAACTACCCGCTATCAAAATTTGCAACACAAGTTTACAAACTCGATCATCCGGGAACTGACAAGTTTGGTAAAGCAAATTAGACAACAGACATCAGGACTCGAGAACGATAGTTCGGACGTCAGCAAACTAGCGAAGTTCCGGTCGTTGTTACCGAGCGCGGTGGACTCCACAACAATTTCCACTAGCCGACGGTGAAGAGTTTCATACAAACAGAAATCGCGCGCGGCAGTGGACGCTTAGTCGTTTAGTGAAAATAGGTCCTTAATGCCCGTACCCACCTCGGTTTACTCGTAATTGGTTTAATGCACGCCACTCGGCCGCGACGCTCGCTATCGAATTAACTCAAATTGCATTGTCAAGCCAATGCGAACAGTTCATGAGCCCCGCTGACTGCACTCTAGCTCTGCACAACAGACAATCTCATTTGATTACTAAGTTGTATTCATAAATTATATCTACCTTAAAACGTATTATTCAATTATAAAGTTCACAATTTTCAATCTAGTGATTAAGAACATTCTTGAATTAGTTTTCTAAATCTAGAAAGAAGAACAAACTGTCAAGTATACTATGCTGATTTGTATCAAAGACATATACGAACCATTCCAAACAGATACCAAAGTATTCTTAATTTATTCCGTAAGCCGACAAAGTAGACAAAATAAAAATGGCCTGTATTCCTTTACAAGAAACTATCGATTCGAGGCCGCAAATGGAAGGCACGCGCCGGTTCAGGGCCGGCGTCTCATTCTGATCTTCTAGCAAACAAAGCTCCGGCGTCAAAGGCTCTGTGTAAAAAGGAATCCAGTGATAGAGGCAGTCAACAATGGGCGAGATAAGATGTTTGGTACAAATTCATAACAGGAGCGATTATATCTTGCCTTGTTTAAATAAAGTTAGTAGTTACGTCAAAGGTATCTAAAAGCTATCCAAGATGTCAGGAACAAAAATTTTATAAACTGTGCAATCATTTAAAAGATCGTTACTAACGACACTTAGAATCACAGATAAATATCTACTAATTTGTTTAGCAAAACATACAACAAAATGTCACCTGAAAATGACGAAGATTTCGACTAGCTAGACATTAGTATATTGAAGTTAACCTCTACTGTAGACAAAAACAATACACGTTTTGACAATACAACTTTTTCCGAAACTCGCTATTCTTTTATATCTTAGGTCTGTGCGCGGCGAGCGAGGTGAGCTTCCGGACTCGCTTTGTGGCGCATTGATACAGCGCCGCCGATAAATATTGTGGCGAGCTTTGACTGCCGATATTATTGCACTACTCTTGACGGCCTACCCTTCTCTACCCCACCTCCCTTTACACGGTGTTTTGTTTTAACAGCACACTTGACTGCCTCGTGAGGGTGTGTGAAAGTTTATATTGAAGCCAGGCGCATATTAAAAATAACAATTGGTAATTCATAATAGCGATTGTAGCAAATTAAATAAATTGGTTAGAGTAATATTTTTGTTTTTATCATTTAATCTATTGATAGCTGATACAAGGATTTATGTAATACATAAATATATTTAATGTACATAGGTTACTGTCTACTACTGATAATTCAACTTAAAGTTAACATCACTTAATGAAAGAAGTACTTATCAATCACATAATGAGGTGTACAGGTGACAGGATGTGGGGCTTAGCGTAGCCCGGCGCTAGGCAAATAGTTCGGCGGGCAGGTACGCTGCGGTGTGCGAGTCACGCCGGTTTCAAGGCAAAAATCATAAATCGCGGGGCTCAAACAGCCCGCCGCAAGGGCTGCACGCCGACTGCCTTTGTACTTGTTTACCTCTACCAATACATATCACTGTTATTATTACACTACTAATGTGTAATTTTTATGGTCACAATAGAAAGAAAGATTGTACGATGCTTAATAAGTGTTTTATAATGTGCTCACATTATTGTCAATACGTCACAACAAGAAAAACTTTGAATTCAAAAACGGTACACTTCTATATTTTGTCTCTGTCTTTTAGGTAACGAATCGCATCTGCAATTATTTTAAGTTTTCCGAATATTTATGATGCAATGATGGCTAAGATCAGGTGAACCAGCTTTCATTTTTCGTTCGCCTTTCATTCATAAAAGAAACGTTGAAAAAATTCAAATGAATTAGAGCACAAAGATGAAAGATAAAAGGAAATGTAATTTGAAATATGAATTACAACATCAAAGGAAATGAGAGATTTTTAAGAGATTTGAAAATCAACGGAGCACTTATCGTAAGTATAATAAATAGATAGATATACGTAACGTGTCGCGTTAGAGCTATGAGCCGTGACCGCTGAGCGTGCAGCCACCAACATCGATTATATGGCGACTCACTTTCTGGCCGCGCAAAATATAACGCAGGGCTGTCCAAATACAATAACATTCAATTATATCAAAATTGATTTTTTGAATATTAATTCCCTTTCGTATTTTATAGATAAATTAGTCTAATATAAAAATACTGTTTAGGTCGAATACATAATACGCACTACTTCTACTTACTCCTAATAG
>NW_013531704.1:8014985-8155466 GCF_000836235.2 Papilio xuthus | reverse complement strand
GCTCACATTATTGTCAATATCACACAACAAAAAAAAACTTTGAATTCAAAAACGGTACACGAAACGAAACGAATCGCATCTGCAATTATTTTAAGTTTTCCGAATATTTATGATGCAATGATGGTTAAGATCAGGTGAACCAGCTTTCATTTTTCGTTCGCCTTTCATTCATAAAAGAAACGTTGAAAAAATTCAAATGAATTAGAGCACAAAGATGAAAGATAAAAGCAAATGTAATTTGAAATATGAATTACAACATCAAAGGAAATGAGAGATTTTTAAGAGATTTGAAAATCAACGGAGCACTTATCGTAAGTATAATAAATAGATAGATATACGTAATGTGTCGCGTTAGAGCTATGAGCCGTGACCGCTGAGCGTGCAGCCACCAACATCGATTATATGGCGACTCACTTTCTGGCCGCGCAAAATATAACGCAGGGCTGTCCAAATACAATAACATTCTATTATATCAAAATTGATTTTTTGAATATTAATTCCCTTTCGTATTTTAAGTCACTACTGTGCTACTTCTGACCTATACCGTTCTAGGGACACCAGAATTTCAGCTCATAATACAACACTATTTATTATTATAATTTATAGATAAATTAGTCTAATATAAAAATACTGTTTAGGTCGAATACATAATACGCACTACTTCTACTTACTCCTAATAGCTATAGCGTAGATTTTTGTATTTAAAATGATGATAAAAATGTAAATCTTGTCAACAATCGCCATTATTCATTGACAAGTATTTACATTTGGTAAATATTATCTTATATCAAGTTAAATTACATTTCTTATTTTAATTAGTGAATTGATTGTGTCAGCCCTGTGCGGGCGCCGGCGGGTCTCGTTTGATCTCGAGCGCTCTCACGCCCCGCCGCGCGGCGCGATTGATTTCACGCCGATAGTTCATTACAGCTCTAAACAAACAATCATCTTGTTGCCTTAAACTTATTACATTCCTACCACTTTGATCTGTAATCAAAAGAAATATTAATGACATTACATACCAATAGCTTTATTTATTCTCGTTTTATTTTTACGTTTAAAATAAGTAACCCATTGATGTTTCAGTTAAAAAGTCGTCTCAGTATATTTTAACTTTATAGACTGTCATTCAAATCAATAATTTACTCAAATAAAAAAATGGCGTCTACGTTTTTGAAAACATTAATTCATTCACATTCACAATTTTATCCTCTTGCGTACGTCGAAAAATAAATCCAAAAATTACAATACATTATATTAAATAAAAAGGTACTGTGTCTGTAACATCTGCTTGCAGAGTTTAGAGTATTGATGCGAATAATAAGCGTGAACAATCATCGCAACAGATGGCAGCGGCTCCTAACGCAGACAATCTGCGTAACGCATTACCAACTCGCCCGTGTATTTTGTAATAAATTATTATAATATAGATGTGTTATAAACATACGCAATGATATATTGTGAAAGTCCCATGACTAATTAAATTAAACAGATGCCTAATGCTTTTTAATGCAGTCGTTGCAAATTTAGATATAAATTATCATTGCTAAATTGTTACATCTAACAAAGAGTAACATATCCTACATACAGCGTGATTCATTAAGTTTTTGGTGCTAATGACATGACGTACAAAGGTTTAGTTTTTAAAAACTATAAAAATTATATTGGAAAAATTTATCAAAGCTCAAGTATAGTAAATGTTGTGTTATTCAAACGCTCTTGAACAATAATATCAGTGTGGTGATAAAAGCTTATAGCTTAGCTATAAATTTAATTAAAATTTTAATTAACACGTGAGTTGTCCGCTCGCCGGCCACGGTCCACACGAAGCAGGGCGGGCGGCGCGAGGCGAGAGGTGCGAACGTCACTCCGGCCGTGAAATCGTACAAATAAATAGCGGTAAAGATAACAAATTACAGGGAAATTGCTAATGATGAGCGGAGCGCCCGCGGCCGGTGCATTAAGCCGCCGGCAAACATCAAAGGGCCCTTTGACCGCGCCGACACGCCCACACCCTGCTCCCCCGCGCCCCCACGCGACCCGCGAGCTACTAATACACTAATGTTAGCTAATAACGAATAAACGATATTACCTCCTATTGTTACAGTATAATTACGTTAAATAATATAAATGATAAACTGCTGCTTTACTGTACACTGTGAACACAAGCAAATGACGATATTTTGTAGTCAAGCAAAAAGCTGACAACAAAAGGATAGAAAAAATGCTAACTTATATCCTTCGCAACCCGATACCAGGAAGTGTCACTTGTATTTCAATCACGAATAATGTAGTTAATATTTGCACTTTTAATAATAAAAGACGTCATTGTATGGGATTGTAAAATGAAGATTTTCCTACTACTTTCCACTTTTATAAGAGGTATATTATTTACGTCTCTCCACTCGGCCAGTGTAGGCAATTAATCAGCGGACACCATTTCGGGCGCCTCGCTTCCGGTCTTATTCTTTGTGGTTATTTTTTTACACGTCAAATGATTTATAACGAGTTAATAAGAAAGTGAACTGACTAACGCAAACTGTAAGCAAACTTCTATATTTTATTAAGACAATTTCGAACAAGATTTTCTCTTGTTGTTTGTTTTACCTACCACAGTGAGTTAGTATTGGTATTCAGCAGTCCCTTAGTGTAAATTTTTTGTACCAAATCAACACTAAATGAATCTAAATGTGACGGATATATGCAAATTTGTTATGGCTTTATTCCAGTTAATTCTGTATTTGTAAAAAAAATTCCTTTCCAGGATAGTACTTGACTACAAGTCCACCTGATAAAAAGTAGATTGGAAAGTGTACTTAATAGAAGCCTATTCAGCCTTCTCTTGGCCACTACAACGAGATGAAAACAATTATGCAACGTGGCTTGTGAGATAATTTGACTAAATATTTAATTAAGAAAACAAAAATGTGTTTTTGGCACTGCTATAATTCCATCATTTATTCATAAAAAATCCAATACGGGAAAAAGCTAGCGCTTTTATTTACGAATCTTCGTAGCTCCGTGGCGTCGCTGGAAGCCGAAATATGCACTAAAATTGGGCGCGAGCATTGCGTCGCGTCGCGCCGCGTCTCTCAGGACTTTCAATAGCTATAAAATCGTTTATATCTACTTATGTAACATATTGCCACATTTTATAAAGGGTTACATTTTAATTAAATATGTTTTGTCAAGTCTAATAAAGATCGCATAGCGTCTATATAGATCGCATATCATAGCTCGCGCATAGAGAAAATGGTATATTTTTGGCAGAACATTATAGAAAGTTTTTGACGTAGGTACTCTAAATTAGGTTTGTTTTTAAAAAAGTTATAACTGTGAAATAAATTCAGAACCTCCAACAAACTACTCCACGCTCTTACCTTCTCTAGGCTACCTTAGGCTATGGAGTCGTAAATGTTTGCTTGAAAAATTAATATTAAACCGATTCAAATTTAAATTTCAAGACGATTCAAACGTAAAAGATACATGATTTATAATATGTCCGATACGTATAGGTGATGCGGGGAATGCCGAGGCGGTGCGGGGCGGATTGTGAAGGGGTGAGCGGGTCGCGCGGGGCCGGCACTCGAGCGCGTCGTTACGTGGTGTCGGAGAGGCGGCGAGGGCCCGATAACGAGCCACTCCAGCCGCGGCGCCAACGGTAACTGTCGCCCTGTCAGCCGTCAGCCGCCAGCCAGCCCCAGGGACTGAACATTGCACACCTAAATCATATTACACTTGCTGAAGAAGCCATTCCAATCATACTATCAATATTCTGATTTTTATCTCTCACATAAACAGTACTCTACCCAGTTGAACAGAGAAGAACTAGGGACAGATTCTTAGACTTAGTCTACCATACAATGATGAATATGTCATATATTTGAGAATCATAAAATAACCCAGAAATACCAATGCGTATCTACACAATGGATAATCTAGTCAAAGTTGATAGAAGAAAAATGATTGAAATAAAAAAATCGCTTCCTCCTATGCCTCACACCTGTTAAGGTCACGTTTGAGCTGAGACAAAACACGTCCGACTCCTCAAAGCAGCGAGAGCGCTCTGAAGATTAATTAATATTCATTAAGTTGATAAAAAATGTAGAATCACATAAAAATCTTTTGATGACAGGCTTTATAATTTACGATATATTCTCACAATTCACAAGTATCATTCATGACATGCTCGTGTAAATAAATCTGGCCATAAATAATGTTACGATAAAATAATAATTATATTTGAATTCAGAAGCGTTCACATATAAATATTCCTTGTGTTATCTTTCCCGCCAATTCCTATTAATTATTCTTGTGATAAGTAATGGTGGTTAACGAAGAAACAAAAAAAAAAGCAAATACTTTTATTAAAAAAAAAACTGTCATGCAGAGTAAGACTTATAATCAAATAGAAGATAAATCAAAACTTTATTTTATTATAATAATATGTTTCGTAATTTACCTTCAAAAATGTACTTGCAATATATCAAAGTAAATGAAAATCTGATAAAGTCGTCCCAATAAAACATAATAACGCAATTATTATTCCGTACTTCAAAGAGTCTTGTCACTTTTTACCAGTATTCTCATTTTGTTTCTAAAGGTCGAGAAAATTGCCTGGCGACAAAAAATCTTCAACTTAATAGCTTAAATAAGTTGGACGAAACGTTACATAAAAATACTTAATTAAATTTATTTGAAATTGGTTCACTTTTATTTAGCACGCGAGGTTAAGTGGAAAACATAATAGCAACCAGAAACTCTATGTAAATTCGTAGTTTGATAAAAGCTATTACTTTTATATAGTTGATACGGTGTTTCCGTTATCGAAAAACCTGTACAAAAACATCTTGTCATCTCTCTTAGTCTCCGAAAAAACAGAGAAAACTATGTGTTGTAGACTTCAGCAGTGAAAGACCACGGTTACAACAAAGGTTCACGTTGTGTCGCTACAACGCTAATTACAAAATCGAAACCGCAACTATAAAGTAACCTCTAAAGTCTTCAAAGCGGAATCTTCTCAGACGACACTCAGCCTTTGTAACTGGCAAGTCTCCTCTTCACCGTGCCGAAATGTGAATTAGGGTGCAGTGCACCGAAAGGGGGTCATAGCAGCCCGAAGAACACTGCATTTGGGCGTCGTGGGGTGTGGCAGAAGAAACAAAACGACCGCCGGTCCGTGTCAAGACGCGCTGCGCTGCCAATGGCGATCGCAATCTACTTTTTGTCGGCGCCCCGCAAACGAGTCGATGGCGTCTCCGGCCCTCGCATTATGCCCGCTTTGTGACAAAGGGAAGAAAGGTAGCACTCAGCTTTGCACTAGAGACTAAATTTTTAAATCGTACTAGAGATTTTATTGCTAGTGAGCTTTTACGAACTTTTAACTTACTACTGTTGATAGACTCTAGGTAATGCTGGCTGTAGGCAGCCTTATGTTAAAGACATTATATTTTTAACAAGAACATGCCGATGAAAATGTGTATTTATAAAACTAATTTAACTTTAAACATGCAACGGTATGGTTCATATCACAGGAGCCATAAAACTTATCTATACAAGAAAGTAATTTGAACAGAACAGAATTAAATGGAATGTTGAGCAATGGACAATAATTGTGGAGGTGAACGCACTGGCAATTTGATTCGGCACACGAGCAAAGACAAGACAAGACGCTGTTCTAGTGCAGAAACACCGGGTTACAGTGTAATGGATGGGACAGAGGTAATTGGAGCGGCCTTAAGACATGGAGCAGGGTTGTGTCTTGTCATCTATCGATATTGCAGGATAACTTATCGATTAAAATCGACACTGGTGAATTATCTTCATAATAAAAATTGTAGTTACTTTAGCATAGTTTAGCGACGTACAGCACAATATTTTTATTGATAATTTATTCTTCATTACTAATATTAAATTCAACATTTTTAAATTACTGAAATGCAATACGCTATAGTTGCAAATTTAGTCGGTCCCAGCCCTAATGGTACACTCGACAGCAGAGACAGAACACCGTAATATTAAGACGTTGCCGGACTGACAGAATAACATTCGTAGTGTCGTAACGGTCAATATATGAGAGAACGAGATCTCGATTCGTCAACAGAGGCGGGCACCAGGCATCGAGCATCGGGTCGCGCTCTGCCGGTTCACGGCTCTACGCCTCGAGTGACACTAGACGCATGGCTCAAAGGCGAGTGTTTGCCCCTTTGTCTTGCCGGGCAATTAGTGCGGTCCGTTCATTTAATTCTATCGGTCGATTAGCTGTAGAGCCAGGTGGCCATTAATTGTGACGTCGGTTCTACGGGCCCCAGTGGGCGTCCGCGTTTGTTATACGAAACACTACCCTGCCGTGAAAGCTTTAGATTCAAATTGCGGTGCATCGCAAAGTTCTTAGTTTGAACATCCACCTTGCTACGTGCTACGAGAAATGGTGAATCGAGTTATGAGACGAATTCGAATAATATAGTTTGTAGTGAATTATTTCATAAATTAAAGGATATCTAAATTGTTTTCTGTTTCATTTAATTTAGATCGCAACTAAATGTAAAATTTTAAACAAAAAACCTGATACCTCTGTAATAAGCCTGATACGATAGGAACAGTATTACATGTCACTCGTCAATAAGGGAAATAGCGAAACATTTCAAGTCAGCAATTCCAACAAGCATTGATTCGACGCAGCAGAGATTCGCATTGAGAGGTGTATTACTTTGAGCTTAGGCGCGTAGCCCGGGGCGAGGCTGAAAGGCGGCTTTTGAAGCGCATTTACATGTGACGCGCCGCGCCGCTGCCAATGAACGAGCCGGTGCAAGGTTGTTACAACGCGCCTCGCTTACGTCACTGACGCACTGAATGGGTCACCACTCACCACTCGCTTTGACACACTTCTCACAAATGTACTCACCATTACATTTCATTCGTACTCGTCCAAGATTTCCAGGCTGATGCAGGGATTATCACATCTATCTTGTTTACACTTAGCAATGCGTAGCTAGAGTTTTGTGTAAAAGCGGTTAAATAAGGATCCATTTTTAAATATTAAAAAACCTTTGCTATCATACAAAAACTTTTTAAAAATGTATCTAATAAGGGATTAGTATTACATTCTCCATAGTTTTATTTAAGTTGGCATCGACCCGCATCTTGGCTATAGACCCGCGGTTCTTAAATGCATCAAGCAGTATTCAAAGTTGAAGAAATTCTCTGTTTACCTTCCAAGACGAGGATCTGGAAAAACTTGGTCGGTCGAGCGAGCACCCGCATGTTAGAGCCGACAACTTTACGTCAAGTTTTATATTAAAGGATTGAATGGGGAGAAACTTATTGGATACAGTTTTGATGCACGTTTGGAAACTTTGCTTAATCTATTAGCTGTTTGATCTTTGAGCCTTTGAGAGATAATCTTTTGAGTGGGATCCACCTTGAATGGAAATGTCGTTATTTAAATAAATTGCGACAGCTACCCTCTCATTTCATCGGGCCAAATTTTGCACCTAAATGGGTTTCATTTTGTTTAACAATTATTTTATGACAAAAAGAAAAATAGTAGAAAGTGAGTGTTATTTGTTTTGTCACTAGACTTTAAAATTAAATACAACATTAGTTGTTACCAAAGAAAAACGTTATAAAATTTCAAACTAAATATTAGTAAGAGCTAAAATCTCGCACCTATTTTACTTTGAAATAACTAAAGCAAAGAAAAAATAAATAAGTCTTTAGAAGGCAGATATAATCCGACAAGCTTTTATTGTTGTCTTTTTTTAGCGCGCCTTAGCACCTGCAACTGCAGAATCAAGTGAACTTCACACGTACTTTAGCTGAGACAAAGGAAGCCTTTACAGCAGGCGTCGCCGCCCGCCCGCCCCGTCATACCTATCGAGCCTTATGTTCTACTTACGTCCAAGTGTTATGAACATGAATATTTTATGTCTTCACAGTCATTATTATAATCATTTATTATCAATTTGTTCGATAATGGTATAAAAAGTAATAATAGTAACAACAGCGGGGTTAGATAAAATGCATTTGCTTCGAAGCGATTCCATAACGAACTTCAAAATTGTATGGAAATGACGCGCGACAATCACGTGACTTATCTAAAGTTATTGGCAGTTTTATACATAAATTTCATTTGATAGCCACGATCGACATAAGCATGAACATTTTAACGTGAATAAAAACATCAGCATATTCATCTAAAAGGGTAAACTAAGATAGTCTGACCGATGTTTAAATATTCTCTTTGGCGCTTATGTTACACGGAGGTCAACAATAGGGCGTCTTAGGCAAGCATTCGTTTTGTTGCGCCGAGGTCCCTCAAGAGAGGCGGCTAGGGGCCAGGGGCCGCGGTGTGTACTACCCGGGCAGTCTAACGGCGAGCCCCACTCGAGCCGACACAAATCGACCTCCGTCCTGTATGCAGCGCCGCATTGTTACTTCGCATCTAAAAGAGACTTAATAATAAGTCCCTAGAATTTTTAATGCGCCTTCTTTTCTCTTTTACTAACGCCGATGAGTAAAGACAAGTAAAGCTTCTTACGGCAGAAAGTAAGGCTTGACTGTAATAGACATGTAGATGTAAGCAAATACTTAGTCTCCTTTCTAGATTAACGAGAGAATACATAGGTAGGTAAGTGAAGGCTTAATATAGAGATTCAACCTAGTGTGTCTTACATAAAAATGTTTAAGTACATCAATAACTTTGAAGTAAAAAATTGTCATTGTTGTATTTAAACATTTTCGTATTAGGCAATTTTGTTAAAAAAAAAATGTCGTGTGTATCCATTTTCAAATAATTATGACCATAGATTTCCACAGTGCATCTGCACAAAGAAATCTAAGTTTTTTAAAATCATGACATTTTTTTTGTCTCTTACGATTACTCGAACAGTGGAACTTTGGTTCAAATTTCTAGCAGTCCTTGTAAATGAGATATGTTACGAACCCTTACGAAATCAACTTACGGTATCCATCTCCATTAACGAGTGAAGCTAACAAAGCGTTTGCAATACGTTTGTGTTCGTCTTTGAGTCGTCTCCTAAGGGACGCGCGGGAACCTTGCATGGGAATTAAAAGTCGCCGGTCAGACGTGACGTCATGCTTTACTTACCTTATTACGCATTAGGCGGTGTGCACACGATACATTTTCTGTTGTTTATTTAATTTAATTTTAGACAAGTTTATTACTGTCAACGTTACCTTATTAATTCGTAAATAAGAAATAATTTGCCTCTAGTTTTTTTTATCACATGCTAAGTTCAATTCTTAATTTAATCGAGTTCGCTTTATTTATCTTTTTTCACTAAAAGTTCAAAGCAAAGAGACATATAATAAGACATATAGTAGACATTCACGTACTTATACATTAGAAACTTTAAACTTCTAATAAAATAAAGTATAAAGAGAATAATTCGTATTAGAGGCATGTGTGGAAAACTTTTTATGCTTCTCACCTTTAAAGTTCAACAACCAAGCAAATGTCGCAGACAAATAAAATTTTAACGATTCAAGATCTCTTTGGAGGTTGTACTGAAGAGCCTCTGAAGTAGTCTTGTCTACACTCCACTACAAAGCGCGATGATTTTCATATCACTAAGATAATGATAAAGATTCGCGGGGTAGGCGGGGGTGGACGGGAGTGGGTAATTATAAAGCCCTCTCTAAAACGCTTCACACTTGAAAACAAATCCTAAAAGGCGCTTACGACGTTCCGCGCCGCGGCGCCGGCATTAGCGCACTGTCGCATCTTCAGAGGGCGGCGAGATCAAAGGACGGGTACACAGCAACCGCTCCCATTGATGTCGCGCACAAAGGGAATTGATTGTTGCAAACCTCTTTTTCACAAAAAAAAAATATCGAACGAGATAAAACGACGGTTTGATCATACATCTGCTACTTTTATTATACGGATTGCTTTTACCGTATTGTTTCTGTGTACCGCGATGTTTGCGCGCTTTTATGATACGAATATTATTGATACATGTGCCCAATGTACATAAATATATACTAACATAATAAACAAAACTAAAGGGTATGAAAATACAGAGAGAATTTGAAACATTTTCTTGAAATTGAAATTTATAAATAGGTCATAGACTTCTTAACTTACATATTTAATATGATACTGCAATTATTAGTAGCTATAGCTAAAAAGCAAAAAAAAACATAGAACACTGCTATAACAGATTTTTAAATTTCTATAACCATTTATGTTAAAAAGCCAATAGTTATTTCTTTCCCTGCATATTATATAATACAAATATCTATTTGTTTAAACAATAAATTATCATAAACATAATGTGACAATCACCATTTTAGATGTATGTATTAAAATCTATATATCTTACTTATATTGTTAATGAATATGATATAATTTAGACATTTGTTTGAAGGCACAAGGGATATTTGGAATAGATGTAGAACATATTCATATATATAATAGAATCTGTTACCGGTTTTTGTATAATATATATTTATATTGCCAAGCAGTTATTATAATTATTTTCCTGTCATTTCATGTAAATTATCTTAAGTTAAGTCTTGTCAATTAGATAATGTCATAGAAACTAAAAACTGACCGTCAGTGAGCCTAAATATTTTAGGGGTCAGTAACACAAATTCTAAAAAGAACTATGCTGCCATGAGTAATTATGTTACTGGAAATCATTTTAACCTAATTTAAATGCTTGTTAAAATAATCAAACATTAATAATACAAATTGAAATTGCAAAATAGGAAAATTATTTTTTTTAAGTTTGTTCATTGATTTATTAATTTTGACTTAATTATTTTGCTAACACAATATTATAACAAGGAAGTATGTAAAACTTCAAAGAAATTGTAATGTAAAATAAGCTAATTAACAAGTCTTAATCCAAAAAAATAACCATATCACTCAATGTAATTAATTAGTCTACCAAAGAGATGATCTAAGGGTTAGAAAAGAAGAACAAAGAATATTTGAACTTTATTGAAAGAATTGCTCGAGAATATTAGGATTTTGAAAAGCAGCAAAAGGGTCTAATACTAACACTCATTCATATAAGGTCCAAAATACTTTGATAGACAATACTAGGTCAATAGGTAAACACTATTCCAAAAGTTTGTAAACAAATAAACTTACGTCTATCTACCGAGTTGAGCCCGGAGGACGACAGCGAGTTCTAAGAAACAAAACATCTTAAGCGTCAAAGATCTGTTTAAAATTCGAGTAGATGAGACATAACCTTTTAAAGAATTATTAATAACCGTTACATGAAATGTATACGGCAGCGACAAAGTGACTTGAGCTAATTACAAAGTTCAAGAACATTAAAATACCCTTTGAGATGGAAAGCGTTAATTTTAGAAGTCGTAATCTTGAAATAAGCTTTGGTACCTTACCTCGTTGACACCTGAATACTCAACTGATCCCAGAGTTCGTTATAACTTTGCACACAAAACTTTTTATTTTGAACTATAAACTGATACACTTGATAACGGGTAAACACTTCGAGAAACTTAACAAACAGTCTTTTAACTTATAAACAAACAAGAAACAGCAGTTCGATGTGGAAAACAAAAATTTACCCACACACGGTTGACGTCGCTTTCGCCATGGTGTTGATGCACTTGAGCGATATCTAGCGGCCTCAAAGTACATTAAACTTGTCATTCCTCTTCACGCAGTAAAACAGTAAACAGATGAAAACAAAAAACTTACTCTTTTGTTTATAATAATGTTAATATTAAATTTTTAGGTTTAAAAAAGGAAGTTTTTAATTAAATGTTTTTTCACACTAATGGTGGGCCATTTTAATAGATCGCATTTGACACTTCATTGAAATCCAACAACGTAACCTTGTAACAGCGGTCATAAAATATGATTTTTTTGAAGATAGAATGCATAATTGCTTACCTTTTATTCAAACGATTAAATATTTGTAGCAATAATGTAAATCAAACGCTATAATTTTGCGGCAGATTTATTTTATATACAAGGATCGATATTTCTCAACTGAATTCGATTCACATAAAAGTTCAAATCGATGCATTAATTTTAATCGATGTTCTTAAAAAGCTGGCAAAACAAAACTATGATAAAATACCTTTTTCCGTCGTATAAACTCCCTCCACTCACCTCCTATGCGCCTCCCTCTAATATGAAATAACCCGGGACATGCGTTTCAGAAAAGGATTAAAATAAAACAATACTTTTACGTCAAATTTAATACAAGTATTACATGTGAACAGAACACTTTTTGTTATAACAAAACAAACTAATGAACATCTATGCACAGCAACTGCACATTACTGTAGACATACAAACAAAATAACCATCAATTAAATGATAGTAATAAAAAGAAAAATTAACTTAAATTACATCACACCTTACTACGAATTGTCAACTTTGTAATAATTTGAATATTGTTATCTAAAAACATTTTAATTGACGACGTAGTTAGTGTGGGTTTCGACTGACGACTGTTACATGGTTGTCTGTATTATACAAAGTGAATGTTGGATTGACAACAAGTGTCAATACAGTGGAAACCCATAATTATATTTAATTTGTTGACAACAACACTGCAAAAATAGAACATATTTTAACAGCTTCTTTACTCTTTGGATACAATTATTTGCATTGCATCATCCTTGGTAAAGTCAGGGAAATATAAATCAACTAAAACGTGTACAAATTTTTCGTCGTTTTCACTTGAGCAGGTACAAAATAGCAAAAACATAAACCCAATTACATGATAACGTCTTCCGACGCGACCTAAAACTACTAAAATGACTAAGCAATATGACTGTCTTCCTTAATTCGCTACATAATAAATTACGAAAGTAAGAAAAATCCAAAACTGAGGTATTTCTTACAAAAGGAACTTAAATAAACGTTAACTAATCACATAAAAGAGGAAAAATAAACTAAATTCAGAATACATACGTTACAAACCTAATTATTTCCATATTACAAATTAGAACTCTTGTTATTTTGGCATAGTTATCCCTATATTAAATATATATTAACAAGTGAATATTTAAATTTTAGTACAGTTAACACTTTAAAGTATAAATTTATAGAACATTGTTTAAATAATTTATAGTACTAAAACATTGTAAGGCAAAGTTCTAAAGCCAATGTCAGTACATCACTACATCTTAAAACTACGTGATTAATGAAGCCTCTATTTTAGTATTCTCCATAAATATATTGAAACTTTAATAGTTTATTTCAAAACATGAATTAAACTTTATAAATAAGTAATTGTCATAAGTTGGACTCTATTTTACATTTTTTTATACGAAATAGTGTGAATATTTTGATATGAAGTGAATTTGTGTTATTTAAGAATTATGTGAGTTATCATTTAACAATATTTATCAATTATGTTTAATAAAAACTGAATAATTTGTGTATATATTGCAAGTATCAGCAATCAAATCAAATAGAATAGTTTTAAATTTATAAAACAACATCAATATATTAATACCGTACAATGGTGAACATCTTCAACGATTGTTGATCTGTACGATTATTACGCTAAATATTTTTCATTTAGGGCAAATAGACAAAGTTCTTATAGAAAAATAATTGATATCCCGTACCAAAAGAAAGCCTAAATCTTGTAAACATACAAACATAAGTTCATTCATAGTTTACAAAATTTCGATTGGAAATATTTTAAATGTAAGTAATTTTTTGTAATAAAGTGAAGTCAATGAGTAAAATGTGGATAATAAATGATAGGGTAATGTGAGAAAATATTTTTTCTACGCCATTTTTTGTTTAAAAATATTTGTTTGGGAAAAGGAATAATTTAACTCTTAATATTATTCAAGCTCTTAATAAAGTTGGTCATATCGTATTCCTCTTCGTACAACTTGTCGTCCCATAGGTCGGGCAGAGCGTCCAGTGCGGAGGCGGGCGGCGCGGGCTGCGGTCGCTGCTGCTCCGACAACTGGAACAAGTCTAGCAGCTGCTCAGTACCCATGGTTTCCATGGCTGCATTTTCACTGCTAATTACCGTATTGGCTGTCATCGTTTTAAATTTCTGCAATCTGAAAATTTTAAATTTGACATTTAAAATGATTAAAATACATAGGTTTTGTTTATAAACGGTTAGGTTACATTTAAGACAATATGAATGATTTATTTGCTACAACAAACTTATTAGCTAGTTGAATAATTATGTACGCATATTGGTAGTTCTGTACTGACCCCATGATCTTCTCCTCGAGCGTGTTCCGTGTGATAAGACGGTAGACATTGACGACCTTGCGTTGACCGATACGGTGAGCACGGTCCATCGCCTGCAGATCCTTCATCGGGTTCCAGTCATGCTCCACGAAGATAACCGTGTCCGCACCAGTTAGATTCAAACCGAGACCGCCCACCTGCAACATAATACAATATTAAGTTCTTCAGCTGCTTTTGTTTACATCTTACTAATATTGTAAGTGCGAATGTTTGCATTGGATGGATGGATGGATATTTGTTAGAAGGTATATCCAGAACGGCTGTATGGATCACGCTAAAATTTTGGCATAGATGTAGCCTGGAATAATATAGGATATTATTACGTTTTTTTTTTTATCAACGCAGACCGAGTCGCGGGCGACAGCTATAATACATCACTGTATAAATCTAATAGATAACGTTACAGGAAAAAAGGTCCTTGTGCCGATAACACTAATTACAATACTAAGGATAGTTAAGCGGTTACTAATGATTACTTAGGTCTCCCTCAATTTTCCCCCCTTAGTTACCAGTTAACAAGTCTCCGTGTAACAAGTTAAGAATAACTTACAGCAGTGGTGAGTAGCAATAGATCAATAGAGACATCAGTATTAAATCTTGTGACGATGGCGTGCCGCTGGTGCGGGGGCACGCTGCCGTCGAGACGTAGATGAGTGACGGTGGGCAGGTGCGCGCGCAATAGATCCTGCTCCACGATATCCAACATCTTCTTCAATTGACAGAACACAAGAGCGCGGTGCTGCGACACCACCGCGCTGTTTTCTGCGTCCGAGGCACCCGTGCCGATGCCGCAGTCCAGTAGCAGTTGTCTGGTCAAGTGACAAGTAAATTAGCGACATAAGTAAATTAGAAAAATAATAGTATTTCTAAAGTAAAATAAACAAATGTATCTACCTATAAAAGAAAGGTAGTTTCATGTCTACTACTGACCCAATTCCTTTCCTTGCAAATGTACTATTCAGTACATTAAATTCTACCAGATTCTACCAGCCTGTAGGAGGCTAACTTTGTAGACGTCTTTGGCGAAGTTTATATAACTTTAAGTAAGTTGTTTGTTACTAATGCATAGATTAATTACTTGAGCGCGGGCAGCTTGGCGGAGTGGTTTATATCGTCGAGGGAGGAGCGTTGCGCGGCGAGCTCGGTTGCGATGCGCGCCGCCTCCGGGTGCTCTGGTGTCAGCACCAACTTGGGGTGGTTGCACACGTTCTGCAGGTAGTGCAGCGCCTGCACAACACATAATAATCAATTAATATCCAGCTCATTTATGTTCCACGATAAAAAAAAAATCAATTTTTACTGTGTACCATTACTTTAACGTTGTAAGTGCTAAGCGTACCTGGAAGACGTGTGTCTGCGAGTGCCCGAGCGCGTGCTGAGGGGCGTGGTCGCGCGCGAAGTGTTCGTACAAGCGGCGTTGCAGCGGGCTCAGCTCGCAGTAGTAATCCTGCGTTATCTTCGGCGGTAACTCGCGTAACACGTCCTCCTTCACACGGCGCAATAGGAACGGCAGAACCTAACATAGAGAAAAAAATTGTAAAGACTTGAAAACGACTAAGTATCTGCGACGCTTTGTCGTCTGGCCTTTGGTGCATTTTGCCAACAGTGAAAAAAACAAATGTATTATACATCACTGCGTACAATAGAATGTTGACGAAACGCTAAAGCATGCGCGACGCAATGAAATCGCAAACAGTTTCACGTACGAAAATAGACAAACAAATCATAAGAAAAGTATACAAGCATCTATGGTTGAATCTAATTGCTTGAAAATTTAGTTCTATGATAAATTACTCAATCAGTGCGTTACCTGTCGGTGCAATGCTTCGCATGCGAGGGCGCCGGCCTGCAGCTGGTGCGGCGTGGCCTTGGCGTCGCGCGCGGCGAGGATGGGCCGCGAATAGCGCGCAGTGAACTGCCGCTCCGTGCCTAGCAGACCAGGCATCAGGAAGTCGAATAGCGACCACAGTTCAAGCACGTTGTTCTGTAATAAGACATATATTTATATTCTAGTGTTGGAAAAGTGATAATTTCTACGAGACATATTAAAAAATAAAAAAAAACAAAGTTAATAAATTTCACTAGTCTAGCCGTAATATTAGTTACAATTACAAAACCATTACTAAAATGAAATTGTAATCATTTTTATCCTATTTCAGATGGAAAGGGTAGAGATAATAATATTTTTAATTTAAAGCAATGAAAACCCACGGTAAAATTTAAGGAAATTGTATTTTTACCTGTATAGGTGTACCGGAGAGTATGAGCCTGTGATTGGCAACTATTTGTTTGATTGCCTTGAACGCTTTGGTTTTTCCATTCTTGATAACATGACCTTCATCAAGAATACAATAGTTCCACCTGGAAAAAGTAACTATAATTAGGTTTTAACCACATTATTTAGGAGGGATAAGTTGTATATCCAGGCCATTGTTACCTCCTGAAAACCACTGAACCGATTTGTACAATTGAGGTGTCATTTTAATCCTATTGTATCATATCGCTATTTTTTTGGTGTGTCGTTGTATTGCCTACTTGATAAATTGTGCTTACTTGATAGTACTAAAGAAGTCGATGTCTTTGCGAACGATATCGTAAGAGGCGACGATAAGATTGTATTGGTCAGTGCGGGCGAGTGCGCGCAGACGTTCGCGCTCTGTTGGCGGGCCCACGTACTGTAGCGGCCGCAGAAACTCGCTGCGTATGAATTTGTTCACTTCGAACACCCAGTGACCTGCATAACAATAAACCTTTAAATAAATTATTACTTTCGTAACTTAACACGAAGACTTTAGGTAGTCTTAGGACGGTAACGACTGCTTTGCAAGTCATGACATGAAGTAAAAAAAAATATTCATTTTCTTAAAAAAAAATGGAAAACTGTTGCTAGCAAACTATCGCGAACGAAGAAAATACAATTACACTGACCATAGCCAAATGATAAAAGCAATGTAATGCAAAGTATTATTGTACACTATATTAAGTGTGTACATAGTGTATGGAATGTGTACGGCGTGTACAACAGTACCGGTGAGCGTGGGTGGGCAGACGACGAGCGAGGGCAGCTTGTCGCGACGCTGCTCGGCGCGCTCCCAGTGCGAACCGGCCACCACCACTATCGACTGTATGGTCTTGCCGAGCCCCATATCGTCGCACAGCACTCCGTGTAACCCGTACTCGTATAGAAAACGCAGCCAGTTCACACCCGCCTGGAATTGTTTTAAAAAAAAACAATGAAACAATAAGCTGATGATTACGATAATATTTTAAAGAAAATTAGTAATGTTAGGTTAAAAATTAAATCAGGAAACTTAGGATAAAAATGAAACGAAAAACTTTATACAACAATTAACAGAAATTATCAATGGTAAAGATTGGACATTTAAATATTTTTAAATACACTAATACGTACTTGTTGATAACTTCTCAATTCAGCAGATATTAGTACTGGTATCTTGTAATCCTTAATAGATTTTGGATTGAAAAGTTGTTCTAGGAAATCCTTATCGCGCTGCCTGCGCGCGCGCATCTCAGCACTGAGGCCGGCGGGCTCAGGCACCGCGCCATCTAGCGGCATTAACTGTATCAGTGTCGCGAAGCACCTCGTGGACATTGTGCGCACCGCCTCGCAGTGATCGCTCATACGCCCTGGAAAACAAATAAAGAAATTAAAAATTCAAACTGAAGTGAAAATTGACTGCCTTACTGAAAGCTCTTTAATGCTCAGTGTGATAATTAGTATGAGAAATCTATATCAAGGAACTGACGAAATAAGCTTTAACGGTTGAGTAAAAATCTCTTATCTCATTTATAAAACGTATAGAAATGGACCATTCATGCAATATAGTTATTGACCCTTACGTATGTTTAGGATTAAGTGTGTAAGGGTATAAAGGCTTATGATACAGACCTAGTAGTGGTACGACGAGCAGCACAATGTATGGCACGACGTGAAGCTGCAGCGTGTCCACGAGCCGCGCGAGAGTCTCCGCTGCGCCGCACCGCACGCGATCATTACGTACGTCGTCTAGCGAAGCGATCAGCTAAAAAATATACAAAATATTTTTACAAATGATTCTTAAAAATATTGCAGCATTAGACATTAAATAATATTCCATAACATTACCATCAGAGTAGTATTCTAGCTACATGTTAAAGCTGTGTATTTTACAGACCTCGTGTACTAGCTCGTGCATAACCGCGTGCGGGTCTCTAACTGCGAGTGCAGCGAGGGCGCGCGCCGCCATGTGCCGTAGCGCGGTATAGAGGGCGCGGCAGAGCGCTGCACAGGCGTGGGCGCCGCCCAGCAGCCGCGGCCACAGCGCGTCGCCCACGCGTGCGCCCACCGCCTCCACCACCTGCAGCCGCGATATCAGCTCCTCCGCCGCCTCCGGCTCTTGCGCTACTAACTCTGCAACATGTCCATAGTATTTCAAGTCATATTGCCGTAATCAATCATCTAGTGCTAAGGAAAAGTCTTAGTGGAGATAAAAAACGTAAAGTAGACGCTCCCTTTAAGTAAACATTAAACGATTTAGAAAGCAATAGACATTTTCTATGCAGATTGTAAATTTTTCGGTCAAGTTTAATTAACTCGCATTTTGTATTATCTTCTTTCTCAATTTTTAAAATTCCCGTAATTCAATATAGGAACAAATGTGGAACAAAAAAGAAAAGTATTGACAGATTATAGTAACTACCTGCATCATTCATAACTTTGGCGAAAGGTTCAGTGATGAATTCCCACAGTTTGGGCAGCTTCTCTGGGAGTTCGTCACCGAAATGCCTGGTGAGACTTGTCAGTGCGAGAGTTGCTCCTCTTCTCTGGATCCTTAAAAGCTTACGCGCCTGTAATATAGCAAAGCAATAATTACATTTATCACTAATTACGTTTTCTTTTAATACTAATAATTAGGAAAAATCTTTGACAATTTAAGCATCACATGTGCAAAAAACTAATTTTTAACAATTAGTTAAAAATGATAATTTGTTCAAGACTTACTTCATCCTCTTGCTGGAAGAGCGTGTCTAGTGTAAGGTCGTGTGTGGCGGCCGCAGCAGCAATGGTAGCGGCGGCGGGCGGGCGGCCGCGGCGTGGCGCGCTCCGCTCTGCATTGCGCTGCTGTTCTCTCAATGTCAATATGCCTTTGTATTTGTCCACTGTAAATACAATGCAATAATTCATTTCATCAAATTTAACAACTTCCCTCCGAATAACAATTTAATAGCCGGTGTACATCACAACGCCATCTATGGTCAAGTAGCTTAAACAACGCCAATAACGGCCAAAATTTATTTCTTTCTTGCATTGAACCATTACTTATCAGCGGTTTTTATAATGATTATTGAACATTTTTTATTAATTATTGCTTTGTAGTCAAATACTTTTTTTACTTATAATACTAACGCGTTGAATTCGTCGATTGCACTTCCTTCTTGGTCTCGGAACCGCTGTCACCGCTGCCGGAGTCAGCCTCGTCCACCACCTCAAGCGATATACGTGGTGTGAACTCCGGATCACATCTATAATAGGCCCAGAATAAAATGAAAGTTTCATAGAACATAAAAATATATATTATCAGCCGAAACTAATTTGTAGTCATATGGATAACCAATATATTAACATTAAATAGATAAACTTTGTACACGTACCTTAGAAATGCCTTCAAATTAACCAGCACTTTATTATTAGGGCAGGGATCTCTGTCTACGAGCTGGGTGAGTAATTCAGCAAGTGTTTCCGCGGAGTGCGTCTGCAGCTCTTCCGAGGCCTCTTTCTTGATGCTCTCCATCAGTGGCCGCACCACGGGGTTCAGTCGCTCCGGCAGCGCGTGCATGTTGGCACACGCTCCAGCTAATGCCGCTTGCACTCTGAAAACATATACATTTTAAATATAAAATATTTTTAAATGCAACATGTCATGTTGATTATTTTGCGTAAAAGAAAATATGTAGATTCTTCTACAAATTTTCTAAAAACAAAGTCCTATTCAAACCCCTCTGTCATATATATAATTTTAGAAAAGTTTAAAAAAGAAATTTTATTTTCACACAAAATCTATATATTTTCGAGAGCATAATGATTATCTATATATGTATAAAAACATACGAGACGTTAAAGGTGGCTTGGTCGAGTGCGCACTGGTTAGCAGCAGTGAGCAGACTGGCGCGGCGCTCCTCCAGTGTCTGCAACACTCGCTTCAGCTTCAGTCCCGCCACCATCGGCTGCGTCACGTTACACATGTGGACCACCTGCATACAATATACATTTACTAATCGCATTCCCTATTCCATTATAAACAGTTATCAACACAAGCCTCTTTGGTGTTGTTTGGTTTTTGATTTTAAAATAATCGACATATTTTAAAAACCAAAAAAAGGTTTTGCAATTTTTTTATTGAATTAGTTGTTTTCGATGTCCAAAATCAATAGCAAAATATTTTGCTTTTAAACACTTAATAATTATAAACACCGAGCTATATCAAAAGTTACCTGTTCTAATCGCAATATATTGTTGAACTCTTCGCCGTCGACTGCCAGCTTGTAGTGCTTCATCATAGCCAACAGGTCTCGAGCCTCTTGCAATATCCTGCATTAAATTATCTCATGAAAAATCACCAAGTTAAATAACATTTGTTGCAAAATTAGCTTTATTTGAAAAACACATATGAAGTGTTGCTTACCGATTGCAGTTCAACGCCACCTCGTCGTAATAGAGAGCTTGGTTGAGCGCCGCGTGCAGTGTACTCGTCAGTAACTCCGGTGCTAGTGATGATATATCTTTCTTTTGTTCAATGCCATCCTGAAAAAAAAAATTACATTCATACATACGGTACATTTTTTCGTTTATTTATATAAATGATTGTTATCATACATATATTTATTCGAGAAATCGGTTAATTTTTTTTTATATCAAAAGGTGACAAACGAGCGAGCGGCCACCCGAAGTCGCTGAAATAGCGAAGTGACCGTTGCCCATAGACATACGCAATTGCATATGCGTTGCCTACCTTTAATCGACGGAGGAGAGGATGCACAGGAAGAAAATATCTTCCCTTTCCATGCATCCTCTCATCCGGAAAGTCCACATTCACTTCCCATCCTTTCCTTATAAAGAAAAGGATGGGAAGGGAAAGAGGACTAAATTAGGCCTCCGGGACGCACACTCATCAGACGAAACGCGGAATTGCTTCCACTTGACGCCTGTCTTCTGTGTGGTCGTGGTATTTCACCGGGCGAGCCGGGCCAATTCGTGCGAAGATGTTAAAGCGGGCTCTACCACTGTTAATCTTAATACCTTTTTTGTAATACCTTTTATTAATTGTTGAAGTCGGTGAATTAGTGAAGTCTTGTAAGAAAAAAAAATTAACTTATCACATCAGTTACTTAGTTCTTTAAGATAATATTGGTTTTCAATACCTGATCACCATTGACACCGTTGTGTGGCAATTGTGGGGGATACATGTTGTGCTTGCGGGTGTGTTTTGCCCACGCCGACACCACCAGGCCCGCCACCAGCCGCTGCAGCGCGCTGCCCGACCGCAGGTACACTATCATCACCTGACAACATATACATATTACTAGTAGTTGCCGGCGACTTCGTTTGCGCGGAATTATGAAAAATCTACATTCGCCAAACATTTGGTATGGCAATTTAAATCATTTGTAATTTATTTTTTAACACTTGATAATGCTTACCTTGACATAGCAATGTATTGGGCTTTCATTCTCTGATTTATATTCTATACCGGGCGCCGGTTGCACAAGGTAGCATGACAAATGTCCTGGAAATATATATTTATTAGATTAACTGTAAATCTGAAGGTCAAAGAGTTTCAAATATATTTACATTTTTAATTCAGTGACTATTTCTTAATAGCATAATTCCAAACAAAAAAATCCATCTAAACGCTTTCGCATATATAATATTATTATGATAGTTATTATCA
The DNA here is from genome assembly GCF_000836235.2 of Papilio xuthus. Taxonomy (NCBI): domain Eukaryota; kingdom Metazoa; phylum Arthropoda; class Insecta; order Lepidoptera; family Papilionidae; genus Papilio; species Papilio xuthus. The sequence goes on along the minus strand of NW_013531704.1, from coordinate 8,133,275 downwards.
AATTTTTTGGCGGCCCAACGCCCGTAGTGTACTTCCCCGCTTCACATAAAATTGTGTTCTGCGCAGCGAATCACGCTAAGTTAATGTTTAATCTTAAACTACCTTAGGATGATTTCAGATGAATACTTGTCATCATTGCTTTCAACGAAATTTCCAGAAAAAGCAGGTCATATACTAATCGACAAGTGTAAAAGTTTTGTTACCCAGTATATCAGCTGCGAGGCACCTAGCGCGGGTAACGTTGCGGTCGCGCGCTACTGCGGGCTGTGATTCACTGCCGCCGATAAACCACTTCTGTGTGGGACGCACCTCGGGCGGTACTTGCTCTGACTGTAGAGAAGTCGATCGTGTCCGACGCTCCTGGAAAATCAACACAAATATTAGTAATATGGAACTAAAAAAACACTAAATTAGTCAACATTAAATGAATCTTTGAAATCAACTGATAGCCCGACGATTATATTTATTCTTACGTAATTTCAACACAGTAAAAATATATTTTTCATAGAAATGTAGAGTTTCGAGTGAAATCATAAATAGCAGTTTTTAAACGCTTAGATTCGAGAGGTCACCTTATGAGGAGTATAGAGTAGCAATGAGGGGTCGACCGGCAGCCTCGGTGGCTGCATGGCGAGGCACATCCACGTCGCCAGCATGGGGCACGCCGCTACCAAAATCACCTCTAGTGCTGCGTGCTTCAACAGGTTATCCCATACCTGGAAATATAAGTATTATATTTGTTAAGTAATGATGCATCTGTTTATGTAGTAGTTCTAAACATTAATATTTTGAAATAAGAGTAGAATTCCTAACAGACAAACCCAACAATCGATCTCGAATATTTTACCAAAGATATTGTCAATATTTTAATATAAGGAGACTTCTAAGCAAAATAAGCTATATAGGAAAAGATATATCAAAAATCAAATCATTGTTTATTGGGAAATGGTCATAAAAATAATTTAAATTAATAACTTATTCGTTAGTTCGCACGTATATCTTTTAAATTATCTATGCAATATTAAAAAAGTACATACTTGCAAAGCGACTTCTTGTATTTCATGAACATGTTCAAACAGTACTCTTTGGTATACATGTCTCATGGCATCTTGCAACAACTCCGGGGTCCAGGTCAACAGCCCGCTGTCTGCTTTGTCTGTGCCGTTCACTTTGACGTCTACCACTTTAGTGTCACTGTTACCATTTGTCTTGGTGTCATCAGTGGTCACCAGAGGTCGTGTCAGCGTGCGTAATGTCTGTAGCGTGGCCTTGCGAACTGAACTTGTTGAGTGGTCGAGGTACGGCCACAGGCGAGGTAATACGTCTGATAAATCGATGGGGCTGTGAAAATTACATAAGATTGTTAGACTATAAAAAAATAATTTTATCAGACCGGATAGCTTTAAAATTCTTATTTCTCACTCCGAATAATAACAGATTATAAAAGTTTCCAATACTTTTCTATTGTATCCATATGGATGACACAGAAGTAAATTATTACTTTTGTGACATCCATCGAATTTAAGATTACAAATAAGATCACGTATACTGACTGCAAATGTTTAGCGGCTTGTGGCAATGCGCAGAGTGCAGCCAGTAACGCCATGTAAGCGTTAGCCGGCGCTGCAAGGTCGTCCTGGTCCCTCAGCAGCTGCCAGAGTCTGGCTGCGACTGCCGGCAAGGCGTGGGGGCGGGCGGAAGCCAGCGCGGCAGCCGCGGGGGCCAGCGCGCCTGCCGCCACGCCAGCCACATCCTCAGCTACGTCCTCCAGCGCCGCCACCAAGTGCTCCAGCGCACCCGCTGCACACGCCACCTCCTGAAAATTATAACAAACTACAATTACAATATGATTCGTAAAATATATATTGCCATCTCTATTTTGTTCTTAACAAAAAGATAACAATATAAAAAGATGTTTCTGCGTTTCAGTTTACCTGCCTAGCAGCGAGCAGATACTTGAAGGCGAGGAGTGCCCCATGCCTCGCCTCCCACTGCCGCTGGCGTGCCAGCGTGGCCAGCGCCTCCGCCACCAGTCGCACGCGCGCCTCCCGCAGCTGCGCCAGCGCCACGCCCAGCGTCTGCGCGCACGTCTCCCGCACCGGCGCCACCACCTGCATAACACCGTGCTATGTCTTACTTGGGCTTCATTCATGCGACGACAGAGGCTAATTACCACACTGAGTCCTTAATTGGTGACCACGGGAGCACTTAACAACACATACTATGACAGCAAAATAGCAAAAATGATTAGAAACTATCAATTTCACTCACCTGGTCCGATACAAAGTCTCCAAATCGATCCAGAGCCAAGACACAGAGCAATCTTAATGCCATATCCTCTAGCCATTCTTGATGGGCGTCCTCCATCTTTAAAAAACAAACAATCATTTATGTTCTTTTCCTTATACTGAAGGCTATCTTGATCCGAGAATATGTACGTATGATCCTGTACTATTATATTTAAATGTTTATTTTTGTTGTCTACTGATAGACACTTCACTCAAAATTTATGTCGCATTATTTATCAAAAAATGAGATATGAAGTACAAACCTGTTGTTCAGTAGTAGCGGGTCGCCTGGCGGCGCTGGCACTGATGCGCGCACGCAGCAGCTCCCTTAACGCACTGGCGGCGCCGTGTCGCGCCTCCCACGCACCATGGAACAGCTGCGCCTGTAGCGCCGCGCACCAACCCTCCAGCGGCCACCGAGCTGACGGACCCCACACGCCTAGACCATCCGGCACTGCTGCCTCACTGTCCACTGTAAAGTGAACACGGTTAAATACATCTCCATAAGCTCATATTCATGAAGAACTTGAGCCAACCCTAAATAACCAATTATTTAAACAAGATCCAACTTCTGACCAATATTTGTTAAAAAACGAATTAAATGGTACCATCAAAATCATACAGTTTAAAATACACATTGCCTGCAAACAAGTGGTGCCCTTGCTCATTTTCCATCTTCTACAAAACAATAAATAAATTAAGTACATACCAATAAAGTCCTCAACTGGTTCCAATTTAATCTTCTTTCTGTCTGGCTCCAGGGAAAGTGACAGTGAAGGTGTAGGCTGGGTAGAGGCGGCGGAAGGTCCCTCGTCGCAGTCGCGCGACTTCTGTTTGCTGTATGCAGCGCGCGCTCTCCGCTTCGCTACATTCATCTCACGAGAACTTAGCGGCTTTGTTGCTATTGGTACTAGTTCTTGTACCGGCCTCTGGAATACATACATCAAGTAATTTAATGCCATACTCAAAGCCGTTTAATGATAATAAGCATTTTCTTAGTGAAGAGTGTGAGAGAGTTTGATAAGTCTAGTAGTAAAAGTCTACCGTGAAGGAAGTCCGCTTTGTCGTGATTTGTTTATGAAATGCAAATTACAGTTAACAAACCTTACATTCAAATGTTTGCCACTTACCCTTGGAGGCTCTGGTTTGACTTGTATCTTGACAGGGCAGAGATCTTCATTGGTATAAACTGAAGTGAGGTCCACTCCCAGTTTGGACGCCACGTCGAGACCGAGTCGAGCGTTGAGTTGTTGTCTTTGTTTAGCTAACCTTTCCTTCATATCTGAAATAAATGATAATACCGTTTAGTATAACTATAATACAGTCTCGGGACTCGGCAAAGTTTCTACCAAGACTAGCATAGTTGACCCAATCTTTTCTTGATGCAACTCAAGAGAATTTTTGACACCTTTGTTGCGTATGAAGTATACATCTAGTAACTCTCACCTCCAGCCGAGAGAGCCACTTCTTCAAGGTCATACTCATGACCCTCGGAGCCCATAAGGTGTGCACCTTTCTCCAACACACGCTCGATGTCGAACGTCTCGCATCGGAGTACACCGACCTCTTCCGTCTCCACCTTCTCCTCTAAAAAGAACAAATGAATTTCCACTGTCGAATTTGTTCAAACACATAATGTAATCTCTGTTTTAACCTTTATAAAAACACAATATCGCGAGTGACGAGCATTTATATAAATAATATAATTAAGATATCAATTGAATAGGTATATAAATATATAGGCATTATAATTCCAAGTTAATGATGATTGCAGTGTGGGAGGAAGTTTTATATCATTCAAATTCATTATAATGTAATGCTTCTCGCCCACAAAACACTACTTATTTATTAAAGCCATGTTCAGTAATATTACAATAGAAATTGCCCGCGACTTCGTCCGCGTCGAATTGCACCCCTACTTTAGACCTTTACAGGATGAATTTTGCATAAATATTTTATAGTCAATTACGTAGTAATAGAAACCTATATGCATATCAAGTCCCTATGACTCATATCTACGCTTTGAAAAACAATACACTTTGACACGCCTTTTTAGGCCTTAAAAGTATACATTTTTAAAAAGCATAAAAACGTAGTTAAGTGTACAGAAAAGCATTTATCTAAATTTTCATGACATTCACATCAAATAATAAAGTTGCTCCATACAAACTTTTTACCATTTTGAACTCTTAAGTGATGGATTTATAAAATGCTTACTTAGTGGATGCTTACTAACAGAAAAATTTATGCAAAATTTAAATATGTAGACAAAGACATTTTGACTGTGCCTTAGTTGAGTCAGTCAGTTTATTCTTTTATATACATATATTTAAAAGTAATTGCGACAAAGATTTATCAGTACGGGAAATCCTGCTCTTCGTCGCATCCATTGCAGACAGAACAGTGTCAAACAGTAAATTCATTTATTTATGCTGTAACCGCGAAATTCCACTGCTGACACTTTTGTTCGACATATATCGTTTCAAAGGCAATGAGAGGAATGACCATATTTTTCATATAGTAGACAGCCTAGCCTAGTACTAGACTGTAGACAGTGGAAACCCATCGTTATACACACAGCAATATGAAATTTATACATTTTTGTGTCCGCTGTTTTTCCATAAAACATTTGTAATATATATAAAAGAAAATCGTGTTAGTTACACTATTTATAACTCAAGAACGGCTTTACCGATATGGTTGAAAATTGGTGAGGAGGTAGCTTAGAGCCAGGAGACGGACATAGGATACTATTTATTCATTTATTTTCGAATGTATGCCTTTTTATTTAACTTACTAATATTATAAATGCGAATGTTTAGATGGATGTGATGTGGATGGATGGATGAGTGGGCTACACTAATTATGTTTTTTTATATATCCCCGCTTACGGAGTCGCGGGCGACAACTAGTTTTGGTATAAACAAAAGTCATATAAAATAATATTGCCTTAATACGAAGAGTTTTTATTGTATAATCGTGAAGAAGCGATTATACAATAAAAACAAAAGCATTACCCGTCAGTATTATGTAACAAAATATTTTATAACATTACATTAGTTTTATTGGCACTGGTTACTTCGGCATAAAATACACTATTACATTTTATTAGCAACTTATTCAAAGAATACATGAAAAATGCATTAGAAACGAGTCTATGATTCTTTTATTGTATTGTTGCCGTCAGTTCTATAAATGCCTTACATTCAAATAGAACAGAATAATAACATCTCTTTCATTTTCTTTGATAAAGACAGTGATGCAAGATGATTTAAATGTACGTTCAATTCAATAGAAATTTAGAAAAGCACATGGGCTAGACTAATTATTTCGTTGGCAAACAATCAATTAAGGCAATAAGCACTAAGTTGATTGGAAAAAATTGGCTCGTAAACTGTACGTAGGTGTGCCGGCTAATTTATTAGTCATGAAACACCACTAATAAAAGTGGCCACTCCTCATATTTTTCTATTATGAACTAGTTGTCGTCCGCGACCACGTCCGCGCGTAATTAAAACCAAAACTTAGTAGCCTATGTGTTCTTTCACAGTATATTATAAATCTATGCCAAATTTCATCGCGAGCAATGTAACCGTTCTGGAGATACCTTTTAGCAAAGAGCCATCCATCCAAACATTTGCATTTATAATATTAAGTAAGAAAACCAAGCGCTTACCGCGATAAAACTAAGCTGTCATGATAAATACAATGTAAAAAAATGATTTATTTCCGCTCATTCAGTTTTTCAAACAATTTTTCTCAAAATATATAACAAACTTATCTAGCCCAGAAATGCTATTGTCCCTCTTAGTTCAGTCAGTCGGTGTAATTTAGCCGTTTTGTCATGTCATGTCACATTAAACGTTAGTTTGTTTTTTCGCAGTGGGCCAGATAAGTTCATCGCACTGTATGTTAGTTGTTTACCTTTTTTCACGTTGCATTGCGTGGGATGCCATTCTGGAACATTCGAGAGTATAGCTTCGACTGCCTGTAGTGAACAGAAAAAACATTTTATGTATTAAATTTTACTAGTAACTTCCAGATATTTTGGTTGACATATGGTTCGAAAGTTATATAATCATAACATTAATTAACCGTAGGTTTTTGAGTCTAAAATCTCCGTATAAAACATATTTATATGTTGCCAAAAATAATGACAGGGATGTCGTGATGATGTGTTTTAGATATTTTGGTATCAGAAACCCACAGTTAGACTTGCAACCACGACTGTTATCTTACCACCTAGACCAGTGGACCTTAAATTATATTTTTTAATGTATTCAGCAAAAACCGGTTCTCTTTAAAATTCGAAAACAAACATGCAACGTTATCAAAGGTAACGTCTCGCTTTCACCTCTTGGGCATATAATTGGGTGTAAAGCGAAGCGTTATTCGTACAATTATAAACAACTAGCTATCGCCCGCTACTCTGTCCGCGCGAAATTAAAAAAATAATAATGCGTAACCTATGTGTGAACACATAGGCTACACATTATTAGTTTTTTTTTGAGATTATTTTTTAATGTCGCGAGGACAATCGCGGGCGACAGCTGGTCCATACTAAATTCTATCGAGACATACCTTCTACCAAACCTCCATCCAACCATCCACTCAAACATTCGCATTTATAATATTAGTAAGAAGTAAGATAAAATCCATGTCACCATTTCATTTTACTCTGACGGGGTACTTGTTCATCTTTCTTTCAATCATGTCGGTACACGATGTACAAGAAAGTGTCATGTCACATGGTGTACGCCCAATTCGGACCCTGAGCCAATTTCACAATTATACATGACCGCATTCTTATTACTCAATTAACATTTAAAAAACATATTCATCTGTTAGTACATTATGTATATTTAAGCTATGACACTCCCATGTGTACATAAATAAATATATTACTTGTACCATTAGCGGTAGAATTAATTTATGGTTAATAACATTCGAAAATTAAGTAAGGACAGTTTAAGAACACAGTTATATTATTCAATTAATACCTCTTTGAATCTGACCTAAAAGTTGAAACTAAACTTTTGGGAGTTTATTTCGAAATGTTTCATTTGATTTTATGAAAAATGTATGCGTTCTTAAAGAAGTACATACTTTAATTAGTAGCTTAAAATATTTAGAATATTTGTGCCCAATTTAGTGCACTTCATTGCTCCTATGTCCGATATATTTGACCTGTGTACTATTATTTGCTGTAGTACTATTTGGGATAGTTCACCACGCGTTCGTTATTTGTTAGGCATTGTGTTGTGTTCTATACCTGTGCAGCGGCTATCCTCGTCTCCCATGCGGGTGAGCGTAAGTATTTCATGAGGCGGCCGAGCAGCCGATGCAGCTCTTCGGGATGCGCCTTCTGCACTTCGCCCAGTTGACGGGCAGCCGCGCGCCGTGTCGCCGCGCCCGCGCCCGCCTCCAGCAGCACGAACAGACGGTCTAGTCTGCGTCATAAAACAATTGTTGCCTTTGTGAATCTTAACAGATATATAAATCTTTTCAAATATGGCAGCTCAAGGTCATTAGCGCGCTGCGCAGAGGCTACACGCACACCGCTAGGCCCCGCTACACTTAAAAATGTGTTCTACGCAAAGACACGCGCAAAATAAAGCGCCGCCAAGATATATGAAATGATTTATAACTGCCGCATTCATCGTTGAGGGGTCAATAAAGGTCCCTTGGTGTTGCTTTTATGAGTAATCTACAGCACTAGACTATTTAACTACTATGAATGCGGCAAGAAAGTTAAAAACTACCATCATACTAAATCAGCTTTTATGATAGTGTTAGGAAGAAAATCCGACCCTGTTCCGGTGTATTGGCGCAACACTAGCTTTATTAAAATATCAACGTTTATGTCCCCTCACTAATCATTCTGACACTTGACTTAATAACGAAAGCGCGCCATTCGCTCTAAATGATTCTAACTAATAATGTCCAAAAATAGTAAAAAATGGTCGATTGATCTAATGTTTATTTCATTCTCCTATCTTTTTCTTTGTTAAAAGACTAGAAAAATTACTCCTACGTAAAGCATAAGCATGCTATGTATAGATCTTATATTGAAGTGCTATTGTTGAGATGGCTCTTGATCTTTTTTACGAGCACTTAAATCTCGGACATATTTATATAAACATTACGCTATTAACTTTGCTTTAGTTGGCCAAGTTCCAATAAGAGTACGATCGATGAAGGTTGTGGGTGTCAGGTCGGGCATTGATGACGTCAAAGAATTATAGTATCTAGTATTCGATATGGCACATCGGGAACGAAAGTAGTCTTCTGCGCGACGTGCCAACTCAAGCGTCAATCCATATTGCATGCCGGATTACTTAATTCTATTTTCGTACATCAGCGGTGAAACATTCGACAATTTCACAATAAAAGGACGACAACGAACAGACAAAATTATAAAAATCAGTTTTCGTTATCAGCAAATGATGGGTACGATTTATGTTTTGTTCTTACATAGGGACACTCCAATTTAATGTTTAGATTCAGCATTCTAAATAAGTCAATGTTTGTGCCAATGAATGATTCACTATAATAGTCACAAGGCTGATTGAAACCGAATATATTATGTATTTCGTTCTGTAAATTAGCTAATCGTACCATAAAAAAACATGAATAGAAATATTTTAGAACATACCTTGACGTCATACTGTAGTCGTGGCCGCCAACCTCTTTTTCTTTGATTTACTTGCCCTGAAACAAAAGAAAAATTGACACTAAACATGTATTCGATATTTAGCATTTCTTTATGCATTTATATTATAACATTGAATTAATTCCGGACATACCGCTGTCTATAAATATCTTAGTATCAGACCAAGCGTCCGGGACTAACAAAGGTCAAGTTTTCGGGAGCGTTTTTAATTATTTTAAAGAAAACGATAGAGTTGAATACAACATACATTCTTAACTAACTAGCTGTCGCCTGCGACTCTATCCGAGGGGAATTAAGAAAAAAATATTATGCCCAATTTTAATGACATTCATAAAGCCGTTCTGAAGATGCCTTGAAACAAACATCCATCCAGCTAAACATTTGCATTTAAAACATTAATAAGATTACTCAAAAATGTGGTGTGTGAAAGTGCATGACCCATGACAATGGACTTAAAAAAGGGCAAAGGTTTCCGCGGTTATCAATGTTTTTATGTATGCACGTTTTTATGTATCTAAATTCTATCTCCGACCTTCTCTAGCCTAAAAGACCTTCTTCCTTTCTCCCCTTTTTTTCAGAGGGGAATGCTTTATGCATACTCCGTCCCCCGGGGGCGGGGGGTAGTTACGTGGGATTCTCACTAAACGCCTCTGTTCCTCCTACACATCGTGGCGAGGCTACGGGCGGGCTTTCGTCCGCGACATCGCCTGCGTCAGCTCCCACTATGGGGGAGGCCCCTCTTCCTTTCTCCCCTGAGTGTCACAGGGGAGAGTTAGTCAGTCGATTTTTGTAGTTTTTAATGAACAAATATTTATCATTAACCTATTCCGATAAATCCAATACGAATTACAACAATTTGCATACGGATCTTAACTGACAATTGTAAGCCATTTTTACTGATGTATTTATATCGATTGAATGATACGCATAATCATGCAACGTGTATAGAAAATTTAAAAACCCATCGAATTTAAAGTGCATAAAACACGTATTTTGTTTATTGTGACATCTTTTCGAAATAAACATTGAAAGAATTTATTTAAATGCACAACATGTATATTCTAATGAGCTAAGCCAGAAACAAACGCATACTGTTTAGGTGTTGTATTTTGTTATAAAAATCGCTAGATACATGCGAAGAACCGTACTTACTGCAGTAAGTACGGTTTAAGTAATATATATATATATAGTTTTAAATAATATTTTTATCGATTAGAATTTTACCTTCTCATCATTATATTACTAATTTTAGCAAACTGTAGGTCTGCACAACACATCATGAGACACGAACCGTATCAGATACTAATATTATAAAGCGGAAGAGTTTGCTTGTTTGTTTGTTTAAACGCCCTAATCTCAGGAACTACTGGTCCGATTTGAAAAATTTTTTTGTTGGATAGTCCATTTATAGAGGATGGCTTTAAATAACATACCGCTGCGCCCAATAGTTTTTTTTTAAATCCGCGCGGACGGAGTCGCGGGCGACAGCTAATTAGATATATTACGAGTATATCTGAGTGTCGACGTTGTACAATATTGTCTTTTGGCAAAATAATTTTTTTCCATACATTACACCTAGTCATCATGACAAACGATTTGTACATTTCTGTGTTACCGTTCGTTTTCACTGATGAAACAGTTTTACAAAAAAGGAACACACCATTCACTCTCATTGAAAAACAAAACATAAGTGTTTTGGCAGTAGAACACGACTGTGTGTGTACTATTCCAAGGCAAGGCGAAGGTATTGATTCCGCACTAAACTTTAGAACATTTTAGAAGATAATAAGGCAAAAGAAAAACTATACATGAATAAAATATCCAACACTAACAAAATAAATAAAATTTATGTAGGAAAAATAATAATCATATTGTTCACAGGATATAGAAGGGGAAGAGGAAGGGTTAAAGGTCAGATTATCGTCAAATGCCGCCCACAGCTTTACTGGATCACGTAGAAAATCAATGTTTGAAAGGTCTTCGGAATTTTCCATGGCATAATTATGTTAACACCCAACTTTAATAGCTTTATCCCATGCCAAAAAAAAACATATTTTAATTTCAAATAGTATAAATAAAAACAAAACTTCGCGTCAATATAGGACAGCTTCTTAATGAGAAATAAATAAGGTATTATTCAAAATTTAAAACAAACAACTTTAAGGTTACGTTTATTTCTTCTCCGCGTTATAAACTGGATTTGAAATCATTGTGAAACCAAATATTTTAAACGTAAATAACAAGTGGCCGGTATAGGTAACAAAGATTAGCACAGGCTAGTTCAGCCGATAACGCTGCACTTTACTGCTTATACTGCAAGTTTAATAAATGAAAGTACTAACTTAAAAATTACTTTTTGCATGCCAGCCATGCACAATTTTGGGTTTGTATGCTTGCGTAAAAAAAAAAATTCAAATTTTTTGTACGTATTTCTTAGGTTCTTAGCGTTTGATCTTGTGTGTACCTTTAGAAACCTAACTATTTTGATGAATTGTATAAACGAATTCAACACATCCAGTGCCACTAACTAAACCTAAGAGTTGAGTGTAACAGGGAAAAATCATTGTGGCACTGAAAGTGTTTGATTAAATGAAATAAGTTGCTTCATTTCGAAAACAAATTCACATCCTGTTATGATAGTATGAAAGGCATTTGAATGCTGATAGCCTATTCCAAATCTGTCAACTTCTTTTAAGGGTCAACGTGTTATCGTACTTGCACATAGTATGATAAAACACGTAAATATGACAATCGATTCATTTGTTATTTTCAATATACACTATGTCACCCGCGAACTTGTCTGCGAGGAATTTAAAAATAGATAATACCCGATTCTCAGAACATGGAGTTAAATTTTATAAAATTCTGTCAAGTCGTTTCGGAGAATCGTCGTAACTAACATTACGACACGAGAATTTTATATTATAAAATAATAACAAAGTCATTTGCAGATGTTCAAGCGTCGAATACACGTTCATTATTTGAACCTACGGATGTTTGTGATATATTCGGCTTGGGATGTACCAAAATTCTCTACTACTGAACGAAGTATTTGACCGGGTATTAGGAGATGTCTTCCTTGCTCCAATTATGACGAAAGAGCTGACAAAGAATGGTGATCACTTAAAATCAAGTTTCTAGTTATATTTGCAAACACTTATTACCTGCATTTTTTAAATATTTCCTGATTCAAATGAATGCAAACTTTAAAAAGAACTTGTATATAAGGCAAAGTTCAAATAGAACTAACAAAGTTCAAGCAACTTGTCTGTATTTTTTACTATAATATTTAAGCTTTTGCTACTTTTATTTAAGTTTTCTAATTGAAAAATTAATGGTTTTTTAGCGTTTTTACCTCGAAAATGTCAAAACAACATTGGGATAAGGAAAAATTATTTGCAAAATTCATAACGGAAAAAGCAACTTTTAATCACTAAAACTTCACTTATTTGTATATTCCTCACAATAGAACTAAATCCCGACGACTTTGTCACTGTTTTAATAAGGTATTTAAACTATATGCGAGTTTCCATTGTCAAAACACTTAAACACACACATAAAAAAAACATATTATTACGACATGAAACAAAACACGGTAAGAATAGCACTACCCCGCAGACTAGACAACTGTCAGTGAGAGGCGTCATAATCGTCGACACAATCAGGATCTAGCGCCCTGGTTCCCGCGCTAGCAATCAACACGCCCAATGCAGGACCCCTGCACTGCATTGCATTCAATTCAATTTGCAATACCACAGGTCATTGTCCATATGAATATGTCATTCGGACATAATTCACAAATGTGATTAAAGTAAAAAACATCAGCCATTCTAGTAACTTCATCTTGAATTGCAAATGTGGTTTTATGCTACACTGGTAGCAAATGATACAAAGGTCATACACACGTCGGCAAAAGCCCATATACCAATTAACAGTTAGAGCCTACCCCCGAGTGGTGAGTAAGCTTATAACCACACTCACTCTGTGCAGGTTGGTTGAATACATATACATCTTTAAATTTCTTCGCAAGAATATCGAATCATTATCTAGTCAACTACGAGAAGTAAGAACTACATTAACACTATTTGTGTTCTGTTGCAAGTTTAAACAAGCAGGACCGTTGCAACATTAATACTCCATTGTGCCACACAGAAGACCCAGATGAAGTAAAAGATACCCTGTACATAAGTATCATCCTTGGAGGTAGGTGAAGAACAAATCCCTATCTACATCCAGTTAATCCCACATAATGTCTATTATAATAAAGTTCAAATTTTAAATAATTTACCTCACTGCCGAATCAAACACTATGTTGCATTGAAGTTGAAGCACTTAGTTTTATATTTGGAAGTGTTTTTTTCTTATAACATGTTCACCAAATTATCATCAAAACTTATAATAATGTCAAATATACACTTACATCCTAATTAATATCAAAGAATTGTACTTTGTTTGAAACATCATCTTTCTAGTAAACATTTTATTTTGTAGCTGCATTTTTGTCAGTAAATATATTACTATTATTATTTTCTAGTACTATAAGTGAAATTATTCTACATCGGAACATTACTGTACAGGCTTTGCATAATTAATACTTAAGTAACATCAAGTTTAATTGTTTCTAATGTCTTAAGGTTTAATGTATTGTTTTACACTTTATTGTGTTTGATAATTTTTTATTTTTTCCAACTAAGAGTGGTATAATTTTCTTTAACTTGGAGCAATCAAAAGTTATTTAGTTTTGCTAAGCACACAGGTAAAATTTCCACCATTAATGATTGTAATCCACATAAATACTTCTTACAAAAGAGTTTTATGGATTACAAATAAAAATTTATGTTGACTGCATTTAACATTTGTGGTCATAAAGGACAAACAAATTACATTTATCTATAAGCAAGATGATATAGGGTATATATAATTTGTCAAAGGCAAGGTACAGTTTTTTTTAATACTTGACATAGTGCTATAAGAATGTAATGCATTCTAATCTAGTAATTATCTTGAAATTTATGCCCTGCCTTATGGCTTTTTAAAATATACCTATTTTAGAAAATATCTTTCACTATTTATTTCTGCATTGGAATGTGTTGATCAAATGTCGTAAATAAAAAAATAACAATTACTATTGACAGTATGCCTCTTAATAAGATTAACATAATCAAATCGAATCGAAGGGATTTTTCTTCAACTTATCAGATTTCCAATGTCAAAAGTTTGAGCATTTGATTTTTGCATTTTCATTTCTAAAAGTTTAATGTATACGTTTACGGAATCTATGCGTGAGTTTAGTTAAACTTAGGAAATAAAATGAATAATAACGGTAGTATGTAACACGAACCGTTCACTCGGGCTAACATATGGCCGTGCGACATGATAGTATTGATTTTTCAATTAAATGCATTGCCACTCGCTGCCTCCCTCTAATTGTGACCTTGCTATAGTTAATTAAAGACAACCAAACATTTCCACTTACACGTATTAAGATTTCAAATGATTTTTTCGATGTCAAGATATAAGGACAGATTTATCTCATTACTATGTTAAATTTCATATTAGTTTCTAAAAGTGAAGATTAATATTCCATGTCTTACCTTGCGTAACAAGGCAATTATCACGTCACAGCACCTAAATCGATCCATTTTATAAGCCACACAAAATCACACACGATAACATTTTCGTTAAATTGCACAAACAAAAAAAACCAACGTGACGAAAGGAAGCGCATCGTTCAAGCTTCAAATTTATACTGACAGCCATGCTGCTGATGAGTCCGTCTTTATTGTGCACTTGCGTGCTGATTGGGCGAGCAATACCTCAAAAAAAATTGTAATTTCAAGGATCCGCCAATCATATGTGAGTATTTAAAAACTGTTGGAAACGAGCCAGAATTTGCACGGGGAATTCATTAAACAGTTTAATAAAATGTTATAAATGTTTTTTCCAGTAATAAAGGCTTATCAAGGTTTAAGTTAAAGATTTAGATAAACTGCTACGGATCTCGAAGAAAATCTTAGAGTTAAGTGCTTGAACCACTTAACACCACAAACTCGCATGAAAATGCATAAAATGTATTACTGTTTAAGTGTCATTGTCACCGTCACGCATCTGTCACTATCATAACCTATTGTTGAAACTTAGGTTATGTTTGGGTATTTGTTTGTATTTTAAATAATCTACAATTTGCACCCTTTAACAAAATGGGTAAAAGAAAAACGAAAAATACTGACAAAAAGAAGATTAAACTAGTTTTTGATGAAAGCAAAAGGAAGTATGGTTAAACTTTTCATAAAGCTAAATTGCTCTTTGATTGTTGGTCAAAGTAACCACCAATCATCTGGTGGTTCATTATTTAAAGAATAGTTAATGTTAATGTTATTGTTCTTTCCAGAGAATTTTTATGTGGTTTTCGTAAACGTAAACTGGAAAGGAAAAAGAAGGCGAAAGAAGAAATGGAACGAATGTTGAAAGAAGAAAAAAAACGAATAAGACAAGAGGTTAGTAGATCTTGAAAATATTTAGTGTAGAAAGTAATTTCTATGTTTGTACAAAAGTACATGATTGTGAACTTCCATAGATAAGTTTTCATATTATGCTTAATTAATATTTAACATGTGTTATTATTTCAGAATAAGGAATCATACAAAAAACTCGTGGTATCGAGCCGCCCTATACCTGATATAGAGCAGCTACTTCAGGAAGAATATGAAGATGAGGATGTCAATGTAAAAATAGTTGAGCTGTCAGCAGATACACTGCAGAAAAAAGACATAGTCATAGGAGATAACAAACCAAAACAAACTGTTGACAAAGTTACATATATAAAGAAAAAGAAAGAATTACCACAAAAAGTACCAGGCATGGGTTCCGATGAGGAAAGTGTTGAAGAAGCTTCAGAAGTAGATAATGATGTTAATGAAACAAATGATACTAAGTTAAAAACTAAAAAGGAAGTAAAACAAATGCTGAAAAGGCAAGCAACAAAGAAGATCCAAAAGAGTAAAGTGTTTCAAATGAAAAGTAAATTAGATAGGATACAAAATAAGAAAAAATCTCAACAAAAAAAAGGTCATATAGCAAAGGTAAAATCAGATTCAAAAAAGAATAAATCAAGGAAAAAGAGTCATAAAAAGAAACAAGTGAAATAAAGGTTCTAATATGTTTACATTTTATTATTATTTTAATTAAAGTATTGAAACATGATTTAAAACAATGAACATTCCTAATTATGACTTTCCTTATCTTACCTTCAATAATCATAGTCTTAATTAGCTCACAAACTGAATAACAATCAACAAAACAAGTAAAATGTAGTAATTTACGGTTTACAAAATAAAATAATCAGAATCACTAATCCTTCTATGATTTCTTCTTTTTTACTCTTAAATTAATATTAGATTCATTAACATCAGTTAAAGTTGCATTATCATTGCTTATTTTATTTCTTGGAGATTGTCTTTTTAATAGCCTTTTTTGTGTTGACACATTCTTATCTTTAGGCTCAATTTCAGAAATTGGATTATTTTGTGATTGAGTTTCATGACTACATTGGAGGTTATCATATTTTTCTTCAACCATTAAACTTTCCACTTTTATTTTTTGTGATGATTGCAATGGTTCCTGTTTGATAATTTCTGATTTATTTTCTTTTACATTTTCTGATGTATTTTTCAATGGTGACTTTTTATTTGGGGATCTTTTTAATTTTCCACTTGATGGGCAAATATCTTTGTTCAAGCATTTATCACAAGAAGGTCCAAGTGGCAAGCAAATAGTTTGACCAAATCCTACCATTAGGTGATTTACTTCACTCCATAATTCAAATGGAAGCCAGGATTCAAGAGCTTTTCTTGTATCCTCTGGTGTGGCTGTTTGTTTTTTGACCCAACCAATTCTGTTACTTATTCTGTGAACATGAGTGTCAACACCTGAAAAGGAATTTATTTTTAAATGTAATAATGCTTATAATAATAATGCCCACAACTCTACTGGCAACTTTTTTTATAAGAGGGGGGAAACAAGCAACGGGAATACCAAGGTGTTCATCAACTCATAGACATCTACAAGATCAAATGAACCGCAGATGCATTACCGGCCTTTGAGATGGTGATACAAGTTCACTTTCATGCAAAAAAAAATAACAATACTAGTCTTGCCTACAATAGTACTTAAAATTTACAAGCTTTCATTCTAAATGTATCTCTTTTATTTGACTCTGTTTATTTACTCTTTACATTTTTTTTTGTATATTTAACAGCAACTTTTTTAATGCTTACCAATACCAGTCACCTTATCCCAAGCTACTTTCATACAAATGTGTGCCATTTTTGGACCCACGCCAGTAAGCTTGCAAAGTTTTTCAACAGAATTTGGTATATCGCCATCATATTGCTCTTTTAGTGTTTGTGTTGTTTTCTTTATATATTTCACTTTTGTCTGAAAAACCAGAAACCATTTAAATATAATACATATTCTTACTAAATTAACATTCTATGCCTCTACATTTTATGTGAAAATAGGCTAGTAGGCTAGAATGTGTTAAATGGAGTACAGTCACTCTTAAATAGCAAATTTAAAAACATACTTTCCAAAAACCAACAGGATAAATTAATTTTCCCAATTCTTCATCTGTCATTGCAAGAATATTGTCAACCGTCAAGCCTCTTTCTTTTAATCTCTCCATGGCAGCAAAAGTTACTTGATCCTTTGTTTGACTTGATAACATAAGGGATATAAGTGTTTGATATCTTATTACCTAGAAAAGTAATCTTACTTAATATTATAAATGCGAAAGTTCTGTATGGATAGATTTGTTTTTTGGTATCTAGAAAACGGCTACATGGATCTGGGTGATGTTTGGTTTAGATGTAGAACACATGAGCTACTAAGGTTTTTTTATAATCCCCTTCACATGTTTTACCCCAGAATACTCAACATATAAATAAAACCTTTGTTAAAAAACAAATAGAGGGAATATTTTACTTTAGGTGGTGCATTCTCATCCATAGTCATATGACAACCCATTGAGTCTACTGGAGCATCATTACTGGAACGCATCTTTCTCAAGTTGTCCAGGAAACGTCTCCAATTAGGCGGTTCCCATAGGCCTTTATTATCCTGCAATTTTATCAATGTTGGATTACATGTCTAACAATAATTATCGACAATTATAAAATTTAATTTTATACCGCTACAGTTTTATGTGTTTCATCATCATTCTCAAACTCAATTTTTATTGTTGGTTTCTTTTCAAATTTAAATTTATTTAGGTCTATCTTCGAACTGTTTTCTTCCTTGTTTATTGCTTCCTGTTTTAATGTTTTGACATTATTTGTTTCGCTTTTAATTTCTTTTTTATCTTGGTGTTTAGATTGTTGTGGTCTGCCTCGCGGCATTTTAATGTTTAAATATCTATTTTGTAGAACTTTTAGCAAACAAGTTTCGACCCTAGAGAAAATGATTTTAGATGTGTCGATTAGATAAATATAAATATTATACTTAGAATTTGGCTGGGATACGTTATGGCTATTGGAAATATGGTTTTGGAACACTTTATAACTTAAATGTACCTAATTAAATTTTTCGAAATCAACGCATTTGTAAACATGGTAAACAAACCTCAACTAAAAACTTTTTTTTAAAGCAAAAAAGGTATGTCAAGTGTCAGACATCAGTCAGCCATAAACGTACATGCAAACAACTTTTTTATTGTCTGTGATTTTTCCTGAATTATTGTGGTTTTCTCTTTACTGACGGCTGTCACTGTCACGGTGACGTTGACCTGACCACTTCCGCTGTCATCTGTCACATTCACACGATTGATGAGAATGATTTTGGTAATAGCTTCGAATTCTAATTTAAAAAGATTAAATTAATAGGTCCTTATGGAATAGGAATGACCATAGCTTGAATTCCATATAACCACTTAAAGTTTAATCGTCCTACTTTATTTAAAAAAATGACGGAATTACTACTGGATCCTAATATACGTGTTTGGGTGTTTCTGCCCATAGTAATTATCACCTTCCTCGTTGGAATTGTAAGGCATTATATTTCGATTATTTTATCGTCTCAGAAGAAAATTGAATTATTGCAAGTGCAAGACAGGTAAAAAGTCTAACTCTGTTAATTTAACTGTGGTGACAAAAATGTTATGTGCTCATGATATCTGTAAATTCTTGCAGCCAAGTTATGATCAGGGCTCGGCTGCTGCGTGAGAATGGCAAATATCTGCCACGACAATCGTTCGCCATGCGCCGATACTGGTTCAATAATGAAGACACTGGCTATTTTAAAGTACAGAAAAGAGCTGCTGCTTCACAGGTATATACCTTGACTTCTTGATATTGTGTTTATGACTTATTGGTCAATTACAAGGCTGTTGCTTTTGTTTTGTTTACAGAACCCAATGACCGACCCTGGCATGATGACTGATATGTTGAAAGGAAATGTGACTAATGTACTGCCAATGATTGTTATTGGAGGCTGGATCAACTGGATGTTCAGTGGTTTTCTTACAAGTTAATATTATGTTTTTATATACAAAATAAGAAAATATTACAAACATTTGTGTTTAGTTTGTCATATTCTGAAATGCTACACTTGTTGGTATAGAATTGGACTAAATTTAACCAAATATTTAATTTTCCAGCCAAGGTACCATTCCCTCTGACTTTAAGATTCAAGCCGATGCTCCAGCGCGGAGTGGAGTTGGCATATCTTGATGCATCCTGGGTGTCTTCTGCCTCCTGGTACTTCCTCAACGTATTTGGTTTACGGACCATATACACACTTGTATTGGGTGAAAATAATGGTATATATTACATTTGCTTTACAATTTTTACCTTTGTATGTGTTGTTACATTTTATATATTTAATATATTTCAATCAACAATATTTTTCTCAACACCATACACAGTATAAATTCATTGTTTTAGTTCTGTCAAGTTCACTGAGTTGACGGCCAACCTCCATTTAATGGAGAGGCACCTTGAGAGAGAGAAAGAGTTCTGTCAAAGTTGTTTAAAAAAAACTTTGATTGTTTTAGCCGCTGATCAGTCTAAGGTGATGCAAGAACAAATGTCCGGAGCAGCAATGGCAATGCCTCCAGATCCAAAAGCTGCCTTCAAAGCTGAGTGGGAGGCGCTAGAGATAACTGAACATCGCTGGTCACTTGCTAATGTTGAAAGTGATTTGCTCGCTACTGATAGTAGTAACAGCCTGTAAAAGTATTATTTAACACTTTCAATGCAACCTATGACTTTAGTATGAGAAAATCGAATCGGTCCGGAATGTGTTAATACTTGCACTTTGGTAGTAAGGACAAACTATTAAAATATTTATGTTAATTTAGTAAAATGGGGAATAAAGTTAATTTATAATACAAGAGTTGTTTTATTTTTGTCATTCTTTACAAGATAAAGTGACAGTATAATAAAAAAGCTAATTTAAAAATGAAACAATTATGGCATTTAAAAAAAACTTTTATTACAATGCAAAAATGTAAACCACATTATATACAAAATGGTGTTTCCTGTACAATCGCCAACAAATGTTACTTAAACACACTATGACAATATTTTTATAACAATTAGATAATTTTAAGAATGATGATATAGATAGAGAAAAAACAGACGCCAGGAAAAACTAGATCAGTTGCAAGATTTGGTTCGCCTGGTACAATACCAAGACCACACAGAAGACAGGCGTCAATTGGAAGCAATTCCGCGTTTCTTCTAATGAGTGTGGTGTAGGAGGCCGAATTTTTGGTCCACTTCCCACCATTTTGTATAGAAAGGATGGGAAGGGGAAGTTGAACTATTTTTGTGCCTCCCATCCTCCATTGATTAAAGGTAGGCAGGCAACACATCTGTAATTGCTAATATCTGTGGGCAGCAGTCGCTTCGCTATTACGGCGTAGTCTGGAGGAAACTTGCTCGTTTGCCACCTTATAACATAAAAAATTGTGAATAAAAAACACAAATTGTTTTTTTTTTAATCTATAATTCAGTAAAGTTACACTATATCATGATCAGAATTTATAAATTAAAGTCATTATGAATTTTATAGTTAAAAATCACTAGTTTTAGACAAATATGTCATAGTGTGTTATGTGCTATAAGTATTTTTTTATTGCTAGTCGAATTTATAAACTTTCAACATTCTCAAGCTCTGTATAACCGCGAGTTTCCACTGTCGAAACATTTTTACAAAATTACCATCTCTCTTTCACTTAAAAAAATAAATGCTTTTGTACAGATGTATGCGGCAGTGGAAATTCACGGTAAAGCGGCAGTGACCACCAAATCACACTCCAGTGTCTGCAACTGTAGAAAAAAAATCAATTATAGTATGTTTTAAAGTTATCTCATTCAAAAAAAAAACTCAGTTAATACTTCTTTGTTTCAATAAAGAAATTTTTAATTCTTCGGAAAAACTCAAGAATATTTGAATCTCAATTTTGCTCAACGGCAGTGTATTTTAAATCTATTTACTTTAAAGCTGAACCAAAGATAATTCAAGACAGTAAAATAATATATATCCGCCATGTTCATGGTAAAAAAAAATATTGCTCGGTTTGGCAACTGCATGGTGCGTATTACCTTCATTACTTCTTGATGAGCTGCACGACGTCCTCATCGTGCACCACGTGAGATACACCGACGCGCTGCGGGGAGTACTTGGTGCTGGTGCCCCACACCAGCGCGTACTTCAGCTGCGCCGCCAGCGACCGGTGGATAGAGTGGCACACGTGTTCGATGCTCACTCCCTTCCATATAAAATTTAATTTATTTATATCACACCAACTATCACTCAGAGTCATTACTAAGCGGTCCCTTAGTGTATTTAGATTTCTTAAACATAACTAGCCATACCAATAGCGGATTGTGGTCGTTGAATCAGTGGTGCTTTAATTTTTAACCAATTACAGTCGAACCTGGATAAGCGATATTCCAAGGGACCATCATATTTTTCTACTTTATTCTACCAAATTTGAATCATTGTTAAAATATATTATCTAGGATTTTATTATTTCAAACATTTAAAAGATGAATTCGCCATTGAAAATATTTTATTTGTACTAATTGTATAAGGAGGTCTTTACCTTTCTCAGAATGAGGCCCTCGTCAAAGTCTGGCGGCTGTCCGGGCTTCTTAGTGTAGACGCGGATAAGGGAGAGATATTCCCATAGGATCTCCAGTAGGTAGTCCAAGTTCAGCTTCATGTTGCAACTGTACAATTATAACAAGTTATTTAAAGACAGCTTATATGTATTTTTTTGCGAATATTATTCTATGTTACTTTGAACCGGGATAAACAAGAAACCTCTATAAGTTAGAAATATAGCACCAGTCGACAACCTCCATAAGCGAGAAACTCGAATTGGAGAGTAACTTCTATATGGGAGAAAAATATGACAATCCTTTTGGTTCTCGCTTATCCAAGTTCGACTGTATTTAATTTCAGAAAATAATTTTTACCAGATCCATTTTTATCTAATAAAATTTCTGTTAAAACCAAATATATTGAGACATACAAATATCTTTTTCTTATTTAAAAAAAAAAGAAATATCACCTGACGACAACGGAGTGTGGCTCGCGCGCTATCCTGTCAACCTCTTGTATGGAGATCTGGTCAATCTTGTTGTAAACATAGATGCAGGGAAGGTAGACACGGTTGGCCAGGATCACGTCGATCAGGTCATCGGCAGTGCAGTCTTCACGGAATAGCACCTTCATGAGAACATAATAACTTCAGTAGACTGAACAAAATTCTATTTGCCACCCGCGACTCCGACCGAAAAAACTTAGTAAGTAGCTTATGTGTTCTTCCAGACTATGTTTTAAATCTATGCCAAATTTCAGTAACATCCATGAAGCTGTTCTAAAGATACTTTGTAACAAACATCCATCCAAATATTCACATTTATAATATTAGTATGATTTGCTATGCTTCAGCAGTAAAGGACATATCAAAAAAAGCTAAGCAATACCATTAACGAACTAGCATTTATTTACAGTTAATCTATAATTAAAAAATTAAATCCTACCTCAGCATTAAATATTTTGTATTCATGTAGTATCATTTGCACCATTTTCTCATCAACCTTGGTGAGCTGACATGTAGAGTTGAATGACAGTCCTCCACCTTTCTTCACCTGTATAAAAAAATAATAAAATATTTAATCTCATCGCATAGTAAAAAGTAGCAGTAACTATATTAAAGAATAGCTATCGCCCGCGACTCTGTATGCGCAGCATTAAAAAAACTTAATTAGTAGCTTAAGTTTCAGACTTTGTTATACATCTATGGCCAATTTAAACAAGATTTGTTCAGCCTTTCCAGAGATACCTTCAAACACACTTCCATCTATCTGTCCAAAAATTTGCATATATAATATTAGTAAGATAAAGGGATTACCATGGTATAAATTGACTTGTGTATTTAATTAGTAGTTAATTTTGTAGTCTAGTCATTACAAAGTGCATATAATGTTACCTTAAAGTAAATATTAGGCTTATTTTTATTAAGCCTGATGCCGACACTCTCCAGCTCCTTCTCAAGCAGCTGGCGGTGCACATACGGCTTGGTGGCGTCCAGCATCATAAGCACCAGATCAGCCGTGCGCGCCACCGCTATCACCTAATTAATATCACATGATATTACAGTCACAATTAAAAATTTATTTGTTAATTTAATTGCTATTACTCCGTGGAGAATTAAAATGTGCAGTTAATCTAAGGTTGTAATTATTTAGAATATAAATGGAAACAAACTGTACCATTTATTTAAATCATGCAGCCAGTGAGCCCACATCTTAACTTTTGTTCATATTTAATGTTCTTCTGTTTACATACTATAGAGTTTCAATTAGAATGTGATACAAATATATACCTGTCTTCCTCTACCCTTGCCCTGTGCGGCACCTTCAATAATTCCAGGCAAGTCAAGCAGCTGTATGTTGGCACCTCTATACTCAATCACACCGGGAATGCAGGTCAATGTTGTAAACTCATAGCTGGCAGCCTCCGAATGTGTGTGTGTCAGTGTAGATAACAGAGTTGACTGTAATTATACATAAAGAAGTATTCATTGCACACATCTTAATTTTTAAGTAAGGTGATTCTTCAATGACTCAATAATCATTTTATATGCATACTGGCAGTCGCAAGTGACTCTGTCAGCACATAATAAAAAAGCTTAATTTTTAAATAACCTATGCATCCTTCCAGACTGTGTTATACATCTACTTTAAATTTCAGCAAGATCCATGCAGCCATTCTGGAGATACCTTCAAACAAACATCCATCCATCTAAACATTTGCATTTATATTATTAGTATGATTTTTTATTTATTAGTAGAATGGCCAGTTTATATTGCAAAATTAGTGAAGTGACCACTGCCCATCCACATTGTAACAAGCTAAATAGTTGCAGATGTCACCTTTATTGGATGGAAGAGAGAAGTATAGAAAAAAAGCAAATTTGCTCTAAAATTCACCATCAGTCAATTCATATTTATTAAATAAAATATTGATCCTAAAAAGATATGTTTTAAAACTTACTTTTCCCACAGATGGGAACCCAATAAGAGCCACTCGAGCATCACCGGACTTCAATACATCAAAACCTTCCCCTTTGTCTCCACCCTTCTTTGATGGCTCTAAAAGCTGCGAACGATACTTTGCAAGCTTTGCTTTCAAAAGACCCAAGTGATATTCAGTTGCTGTAAAAAATAAATGTCATTGTAACTGCATATTAAAATTGTGAAACCCTATAATTGTGTTAATTGTCCATATTTTAATTAATTTATACAAAAAATAAATAAAATGATCTACTTGGAACTTTGACTTTTAAGCACTATAACCTAATCTTTTTATTATTTATACTAAGAAGATACGTTAACTGTAGGATGTAAATTACCTTTATTCTTTTGTGTCCTTGCTATTTCTTTTTCGATTTCTGAAATCTTTTCTAAAATGCCCATTCTTCAAGTTTTCGTTAAACCTTCTGAAAACTTACAAATAACTATTCTATGACGACAATATGCACTAATTATTCAGTAATTTAAATATCATTTCAACGATACGTTCTTAATTTTTAACTATGATTAGTAAATAAATAGAATATCTTCAAATTATCGAAGCTTATAGAATTGAGAAGTAAGGTTATTTACTAGTGATGTCAATGGATGTCAACATCAAGTCAACATGTCAGACGAAATGTCAGATGAGTGAGACAGGGACAACGTTCCGTTTCAAGCTTTACCGCGCGTAAATAAATATATATATATTTTTTTAATTGAAACCGTGGCTATCTGGATTATCAAAAGAAAATAATGTAAGTTAATAATATCATTTTAAGTAATGATTAACTGTATTATTTTCTTAATCTTTCATGCAGGTAAATAAAATAATAAAACTATCCTTCAAGTGAAGTATTACTATTTGATCAATAAATAGGCGAGCTGCAGAAAACACAAATAGTTATTTATTGCGATGATAGTTTTAGATAGTTGCTTTTTACGGCATCAATCGCACAGGCGCTATTTATTACCGTGCCAGAGCAAGGGTCTTAAGCGCGTTCCAGGAGACAACATATGACGGGGATTCCTGCCAAGCATTCGTTCTAAAAACAATTGAATTCTTTATTTTTACCTTCAATTTTAGCTCTGTGCCAGCAGCCCAAAATCGATCAACGGAAGACCATTGAGGAAATGAGTTTAGATTATGAAGATGAGAAGAATTCAATGATAGCCATTTCCGAGACAGGTATTAATACAAACAAATTACTATTACAGATTAATCAGCTCAAAGTAACAAATTATTATATTATTCAATGAATTTTCATATCTATCTAGATACCAACACATATGATGATTTTTACGAAGAAATGGATAATCATTTAAGAGTTGAGCACTCAATGAACATGATATTCTTTGGACCTCCGAGCTCGTTCTTAAGACTTGACCCAGAAACTATTTTACATCTATTAATACACACAAAGAAACATTTAATACCAATTACTAGAGCCCTATTAGCTTGGGATATCATAACAGGTGACTGAGTGCTTATATTATTACAAAGGCTTGAAAAAAGGGGGAATAACTATGAGTAATTGGATTTAGTCTGCTAACTTTCTAGAAACCAAGTCCCGAACCCTTAACACTGGCGGCAAAAAAACAACGCCTATTCTTATGACTTTGGGAACGAGGAAAAACAAAACATGCGGTAGCAATCTTTCGTTTCATCATCTTGTTTAAAAAAAATCAAAATACCCACTCAAACCGGAAAACATCTGTGTCGGCTTGAACATGGACCTCGCAGACCTGAAGAGGTGGTATTCCTTAACCCTAAGAAGTTTTTAATGGGATGGGAGGATGCTCAAATATTACGTATTGAAATTTCAGATGGAAAAACAGCAGCATTTTTACAGGGTCGAGAATTTCTTGCTTTCGGGCTTCTGTTGAATGTGGTGCCAGAAGAAGATTTGTACTATGTAAATTTCGGAGAGTATTCAGTTTATAAATATTTCACGAATCATTACGTTAATTTGGATGATCGGAAGGTATTTGCTGCATAATAATTTCATGTACAATACGATATTTTACTTATAATACATTGTCTTTTTCTGCCTCACTGATCTAGAAAGTTCCATTATGAGTATCTTATCGTAATTCTGTAGTCCAAACTCTAAACGTTTTAACAAAAACTGTGGATTGTAGATACCTATTTCTTCCGACAATGTTAAGAAGTAAGATAATTTGGTTTACTTTTAGTCTTACTTTTATTTGTTAATTTTTAAGTTTGGTGTATTGGTTGCGGCATACAGAAGATATTTCGGCTGCGATTGGTACATAAATGGAACGAGGATAAATGAATTGGGATATTTGCTGTGCGGTTTCCCCGAATATGAAATTAGAAAGATAACGCCCACAATTTTTAAAAAATTAAACATGGATGTCCTGGGTAGACTCAAACGGTGCAATGTTAATCAGAAGAAGGTTATTTTTATTTTTAATTTGAAGCTGTTTTATTTTACATAAATGATTTTTAATTTTATTATATTTCAGGCTCTATACGATATCGCAACTCATCCGGATGCCTATGGAGAACCGTATAAATGGTCATCTCATGAAATTAATCGTCTTAACCAATTATTTACATGTAAAGTCATTTTTTTTACTCATTAGGGTTCCGTACCTCATAGGAAAAAAATGGAGCCTTATAGAATAAATTGTTGTCCGTTCGTCTGTCAAGACCCTTTTTTTTGAATGCCTACGCTCATGACGAATGTTTTTCTCAGTATTTCCTAACCATTATACTTAGGTAAAGGTACTTCGACAACCATAGCTTAACAATAAACAGTGAATAAACTAAAGTTGATCTTGCAGTTGATGTTATTTGATGACAATTTAAAGAAAATCCTGTTTCAAATATCCCATATTACCTAATTGACTTATTGTATTATGACGTCTTCTATCTGCCAAGCCACTGAATTAATTTTGCATACTATTATAATTCATTCTTTCCACAGGTATCCCAAAAGAACAAATAAGCGTACTAGAGCTTGAAGCGATACCGGCAATCAGCTCGAAAGTAATGACGCTCTTGGACCAAAAGAAATTGGAATATTTTACCAAACCGCAAATACTAAGGATGAATCCTAAAACAAGACGTGTTTATATATTACGAATGCAATTAAGGAGTAGCTTAGATATGAGTCAAATTGCGAGGCAAAGGGTCAAAAGCCTAAAGCCATGGTTATTTTGTAACGTGTTAGCACAGCTCATACAAATCATTGTTATTAAGAGTTTTATGTAAATTTTATTTCAATATATTTATCATACAAGTATCAAATAAATTTATTTTATATTCCGAGAGTTCACACTTTTTTTCACAAATTTTAATAAAATGCCATTATCTTTTACTTTTTATTGCACACATTTAATATTAGAAATGTATTTCGTAAAGAAGTATTATAGCACGCGGGAATGTTATATGCTACTTTTTTAAATTACATGTAATGTAGCGAGCCATCGCTAGTCTTACTAATATTACAAATGTGAATGTTTAGATGTAGATGTTTGTTTGAAGGTATCCACAGAACGGCTTAACGAATCTTAAGGAAATTTGGCAAACATATATAATATAGTATGGAAGAACACATAGGCAAGTATGTTATTTTTTAATTCTGTGCGGACGGAGATGCGGTTGACCGCTAGTATAGAATAAAAACGAAAAGAGAAACCTGTTCGAACCTGTAGATGGAGCTTGAGAAGACTACAAAAACTTGAGAGTTTTATCAACCAATACTACCACAATTTTTTTTTATAACTTAGCAATATAAAAATATGTCGACAGTATAAATTATGATAAATTTAAGGTATTTTAAGTAAAAGGGAATGAAAACGTTTCCTTTTATAGAATCAATTTTCACTACTTGACGCTAGATGGAAGTAAGATCTAGTTACGAAAAGTAATCCATATTATAACAAAATAAGAACACGTCATTAAATTACTATATTCAATTAAGCTATAGGTTTCTATATCTACCATAGAATTGTAAGTGCGTAATAATATAATGAAAAGTGTACTGATTTGAATAAAGTGATGTCTAATTTAGTTTCATTGCATACTATCCACTTAAAAACATTTTAGCCAATCATCTGTTATCTTGAATATTAAACATAGGTTTAAAATCCTCTAAAAATCTTTTAATTTAAATTCTTTTAAATTCGAAAATATAATTTGTAATATAATGAACATGTAGTTTTTAAATTGAAAACCGGAAGCTGAGCGAAGAGCTTTTGAATAAGAATATGATACCTTGATAATGGAACAATTTTTTTAAATTTAAATTTCTATTGCACCGAATATCCGCTTAATTGTCTTCCTTTCAATTTTAAAATGAAAATTACTGATTGTAAATTAAACATGTTATATATTTTATAGTTTTTTTCTACAGGTTGTATTATTTATAAGCGAAAATATGCATTTATTTAAAAAACTTACAATTACGTGTACATAATTTGATTTTTTATCAAGGTCAAATATCGGACTGCCATTTTGTTTATTGAATCATAATCTATTTGTTGTCTAGAATTTCATTTCTTTTTTGACGCTCTCCAGAGGTGTCATAGGTATTCTACAGTAATATATTTAAATATTATAATTATATAAGTGAAGAATCGTATATTAGATAGAAATGTCTCCTATTAGGCAGCATTATTCATCAAGTACCGTTAATCAGTATGAATTATCATCAAGATTACTGTCGCTAACCGAAAATGACGCTTCCTACACTTTGACGCAGATCAATGGGCAGAGAATTTTTAAAAAAGCTCCTCATGCTTGGCACGGACCCGAACCATCTAGAAAATGTGAGGTAAGTATTTAAAACCATGTATGCTCATACATTGAATAACCATGGAGATTAAATTCAAAATGCCCGCCATTGTTGAAGTTGACGAAAACAGAACAAAAATAAATCGTTGAATTCTAATTAGAATTTGTTTTATTGATCTCCCAGAAAATCATTTAACTAACTGACATGCTTTTAAGTGGTTTTTGGGTGTTCAAAGTAATTTAGGTTCCTCAAATATCTTTGTGCACTGTACGCCATTTTGAATCCCTATAAAATTGATAAATTTATAGTGTAATTAATTGTATTGTTGTATCTTTTTACTCGGTTACTTTATAAATATTGTCAACCGGATATACAAGTATTTCATTATCACATTATTTAAATACTTAAATATAGACGTTCCTGACATTCAGGAAATATTTGATCAGGAGGTATAGTATACTTTTCAATTATCCTGGCGGCCCAAGGTCGTCGCCGCACTGCGCAGTAACCTGGATTCCGTAACGCTCTGCTAAACTAAACCTAAAATTTTGTTCTGTGCAACGACTTCCGCAGAGTCGCCAAAATATCTGAAAACGTTCTTGAGAAACGTAATATCAAACATCTATTCATACATCTATCTATTAAAACTTTCGCATTTATAATATTAGTAGGATGATTGACCATCAGTCTTATCTATGTAATTTCAATGGTAAAATGATTTTCAGTTTTGACTTGTTAGTTAGGACGATTGATTGATAGGTATCTACTGTTCCTGTGCCTACGCTTCTTTGTTTGATTTATCTAATAGCTCCCAAGGAACGTATCATTTTACATTTTTGACTTCTACGGAATGTTTGGCAATAGATTTAAAATAAAACAAAGTACTTACGGCCATTGAGTTTCACAATTACGTGGTACTTTACACAATTTCAAATGAGCGGATCGTGCTCTCACAGCTTCCTAGCTGCCACAATTCAAGGGCCCTTTTTGATCCATTTTTGCCCAAGATATATTTAGTTTATTAAACATAACATTAGTATGAAGGGCTTTTACCTCTTCCATTGGTCACCCTAAAGATTGCTACTCCGCTGACCGCCCTTAAGTAACTTTGACCAGATCTTCAGTATTTCATGTGGGAGGCCTTTTTATGCTGCGAACGGCGACGACAGGTACTTTTCATCGTTCAAAGACGTGGGGTCCATCCTGCTGTTAATTTTGCGAAAAATATGATTTCTTTGTTAGATTTTATTTTTGTTTCGGGTAAAGGTCAGACTATAATAAGTATTTTATATGGCACAGGTTTTTATCGGAAGAATTCCTCATGATTGCTTTGAGGATACATTGGTTCCTCTGTTTCGCCGGGCGGGTGATTTATTCGAGTTTCGCCTCATGATCAACTTTTCGGGATGGAACAGAGGGTAATTTTTTTTAATATTACAAGGTAGTATATAAGTTTTATTAAATATTCATATTAAGTAAATTTATAGTTCCGACAATTCGTTATCTATGTAAACTCAGCTTTGATATTTTGTTTTCTAAGAATATTTGATATTGAAGAATTTACGCCAAACTGATGTATAGGTACGCGTTTGCAATGTACGCAACGGAAGCTGAAGCAAGCAACGCCATCCGCATGTTCAATAACTACATGATCAGGCCAGCTTGGCTCCTAGGTAAGTGTAATTAAAAAAAAACTATAATTGTAAAAAGTGTTTAAACTATGTTCTATTGTATTAACTTATACTTGTGAATCAGGCATAAGTTCAAGTTGGTGAAATTTTCGCGATCTATTCGCTATCGCTAGATCGGTAATCCGTAAATACCCCTAACATATTGGATATTGGTGTTCCAATTTGAACTTTTTCACCATAAATTCATCCTTAAAAGTTGGTCGTTTTTTCTGTGTCTATTTTAACAGAGTAGTGGCACATTACTTTAAAATAAAATTAATCGTTGCTAGGTGTCTGCCCCTCGATTAACAATTGCCGCATATACATCTCTCGCATCCCGTCGACGACGCCTTCGGCCGACATCGTACGGCTGCTGTACGCGCTGACGGACGAGGTGCAGGAGGTGCGCATCCGGCGCTCTATGGCGTCATGCGCCGCCATTGTGGAGTACCGCTCACATCGCGGGGCCGCCATCGCGCGCAAGGCGCTAGTGGCCGCGGCCTCGGCGGCCTGGGGCGCTGGCGCGCGCCCTGTCGTGGACTGGTCCCTTCCGCAGTCGCCGCAGCTGCTGCGCCAGTATCGTGAGGTAACACATCTGTTTTGTTATGATAGTCGATCCTATGTTTGACCATTATCAAGCTTAATACTTTAAATAAATGTCAGGTCGGGC
This sequence comes from Papilio xuthus, assembly GCF_000836235.2. NCBI lineage: Eukaryota > Metazoa > Arthropoda > Insecta > Lepidoptera > Papilionidae > Papilio > Papilio xuthus. The sequence continues at coordinate 8,101,624 of NW_013531704.1, read as the reverse complement.
GCTGGAGCCCCGAACGCGGCGTGGAGCTGGTGCGTACAGCAGAGGAGATGGGCTCGCCACCACCGCTCGCCGCCGCCGCCTCGTACTCGCTGGAGCCCTGGGTGCAGGTCCGCCGCATGCGCATGATACACGAGGCGGCGCAGCGCAACACGGCCGCTCACACTGAGTTAGTTATACACAATCAAATAATTATACTGAATGGACAGAAATGAAAATCATTATTGTTTGAATATTTATAACATGCACAATTTAAAATCTTGAATATTTCTAAATTAGTTGGGGCAATAGCAGCATGTCCAATGACATGGGCCTGTTTACGACCTCTATGGCTTCGCTCAACCTCGGGGGCGGATTGGGCTTGGAAGAGGAGCGAGCGGTGTGGTCGCCCGTCGAGCCTGCCCCAGTGGCCGAGGACTACGTGCCTGCTTTGCAACGTAATGGGGGTGAACCATTTACATTCCGTAATGGGGGCGTAACTCCCGCATCTCGCAATGGTAGCGTCGCTTCATCTCCATATAATATTGGTGCGGGAGCCGGTGCATGCAACGGTACTGTAGCAGGTGCAACGCGCAACGGCACTGTGCCACTGGCCTCGGCTGCTGGCAATGTCGGCATGGGCGGGTTGGGTGATCTGGGCGAGCTGGGAGTCGGCGCGCCGGCAGCACCTGACTCGTTCCCGTCCCCGCCGCCGGGCGAATTCAATCCGTGGACCGCCTACCATCCGATGCAGGATTTCATTGGCCGCAAGGCTAGGGAGTGAGTTGGTCGTCCTTGGATTAAACACTGTGCAGGGTGCTCTGGTTGTTTTACTTTAATAGGCCTTGATGTTATTTAACAAAAAAATTTAGAATGAAATATTTTATGTATTCCATTGATTATGCATGATTATGGTAATAATAACATATATAAAATGAAATTATTATATCAAAGTATATATTTGGTGCATACTAAATATTTTCTACATATGTATGTCATTTTGGTGTTTGGCCCTGCACAGTTTATCCAATATTTATTTTTCTTAATGTTGTTTCTTTGTTAATGTTGATTAATTTCTTAAATGAATTAGGAATGTCGTCTCTATTGTTCAAATTTGCATGCCGAGGGGATTACAGTAGTTTGTAGGATATGGCATGGGACAGTTTTATCTAGCATTTTTAACTGGAAGTTGCCTTTGCTCTTCGTATAGATAATTAACCTCAAAACCAGATAAAGCTAATTGATAGTACTGTCCTATTCCTGTGACTAATTGGCGTTAAAACGGCGACATTGAGAAGCTTGTGAGCTGTTGCTTTTTTTTGCTTGGGTGACCACCCATGTGTCGCTCGTCTAGCCTACGCTTCTCGTAAAGTCCCTTTTGCATTTGCTGTAAAACAAGAGAGGTAAAATAAAATATTTTAGAAATTTTTAATTTAAACTTATATTTTAATTAAGAATCTAATTGGAAAGTACAATTGAATGTATTAAATTTTATGCTTTTTGTAAGACGAAATGGATATATTTAAGCGTGTGGTTTTTCATTGTTTAATCATTTAGAATATGAATTAAGTGCAACCGCGGCGGAGCGAGGGCTCCGCTCTCGCATAAGATAACCGCACGGGGATATATCTAAGTTTTTGAAGTTTTTTTCAAAGAAAATATTCATCTTATTGTAGTTTACTATTTCTGTGTATCAATTAAGTATATTTAAAATCAGGTTTTAAGAACTTAAATCAATTTGGAACTGTTTTCTCTGCAATAATAGAGTATACAAGCATTATGAAATTGGCAAAATCTAAACCTTTTGTAGTTCGAAAATATGAATTTATCTCTCGATGTTTTATTAGTTTTTAACATGATTATTGCATGCCAGTGAATTAATTAAATAAATTTAAGTATAATGTTTTAATGTGTGGCTTTGGTGTTTTATTTCTTGTGCGTGTGTCCCTTGGTGATGGGTGTCTGCTTTTGGTGTTGGGCTTTTGGTCGATAGCAGTTTGTTGGTGGCGGATGTCTTTGGTGGAGGTCGGTATCAGACGTGAGTGTGCGCTGGTGCGGTGCGGCCGTGCGCTGTGGGAACTAAGCTTGACGCCGGCATGTCAGTGTTGTGACGGCTGGTCCTCTGTGTTGTGTAACCGACGGTCGCGCTATCTGCCGCGATGCCGGTCTGTGACAAATGGGTCGCGCTTAAGATAGTGGAGTTCGTGAGTATATTTAAAATGCTTTGGAGAAAATGGAAATTAGTCTTATTTTTAAATTATTACTGAAATTCAAATAATTTTGAAACCTAATTAATTTCCGCTCAGCTTTTATTGTATCACTGACATTTTTTAAACCAAAATACGAGATTTGAACTTTTACATGAACTAATTGAAATAAAATAACCACAATTTGAAAAAAAAAACTAATAACAGACTCATGAAATAGCCTCTATCGACTGCGTTAAAACGAGATTAGGTAATATAGAATGAAGAAATGTAATGGCGAGTGAGATTCGAACTTTTTTTTGACTATTTTTATTTGAATTTGTGCAGATTTATTCTTCAACAACAGATTAGTCGTTTAGGCTGTAGACCATCTACAATGGAATACACACCCACATACATATTATAAAACATAGTTGCATCCGTGCGAAAAATACGACCCTCTATCAGTTGGGTAATAAGCATACATAAAGAAAAAGTTTATATTTCTTCAGTGAAACTTACTATGTTTCTTTAGTGGTAACAACCAAAAAAAATATTAAAGTTCATAACAGTCGTGGTTTAGGGTCTTATATTGATAAAGGTATCTTTATCTAGTACCTGTTAATAGTTTGTTTATTTTTAATTAATATTACGGTAAAGAATTGAAGAAACTCAAGAACATAATAATTTGTAAATTAAATTCTCTGCTGTAAGTAATTATTTTCAATGTAGTATTCACACGGCTTAGACAAATTATTTGTTAAGTAACTACATAATAACGTATAGTTTCCTCTTATGAATATGAATGACATTGTCTCACTGTGACTCATTAGCTTACTTAAAATATCTTTAATTTGTTTTGAATATACTCCTAATGTAAGAGTCAATTATCGAATATGGGTAGAGACTAATGAATTCTAACTAGGGAAGACATTGAGCTAAACAGAACGCGATTTGATGAATATACGTTTGTTTTGTGTTTACCAGTAACCAAACACCACAAGAGTATTGAGACCATTGAGGAATAGTTTGATCGTTGGCTCTAATTATACAGGGATTTTGGCCTCTAGAAACCAACGATTATTCGTATAGTTTTTTCGAATAGAAGTGGTGTAAATTAACCTGTTTAGGAGTGACAGAAAGTAGTAGCTTTGGGGGCAAAAAAGCTTTAAATGAGTAATCCTTGGTTGGTTATGCAAAATTGTATTGCGTGGATAGGTTATCTATCGTTTTTGGCCGACTTAGCAGTAGGCAATAAGTTTTATCAGTAACATTACTAACTTAAAATAGTTGTGTAAAAGTTACAACACTGTCTCTTATCTTGACAAAACGGAAGAATTTTTTTATGTTTAAAAAGGAAATATTCTTTGCCGCTCATTACATATGAAATTTTGTTGAAAATTATGTCATGTATTCCTATTAAAAAGTGTTTATAGGCAGTATATAGTAAGCAATATTTTGCGATACGTCACAGCAAAAATTAATATGTCACAAAATAATTGTACTCTACATTTAATTTTCTTGGTTAATGATTGGAACGAGATGAATATTTGGCGCAATGAAGCGGTCTACAATGAAAATGCGATTTTATAACCTATCAAAAAAATGATACAAACTTATTACAGGACACATACTAATAATTCTTAACAATGAACAATACGATGGTACAACGACCTAGTGGTAGGTTGGACAAAGTCCTCCAAGTTAAGTGTCTTTTGCCTTTGACGGCACTGTCCATCGTGGGAACGACTTTGAACAAACGTTTTATGGCGTTGGTACGGTGTTTTCCCTATGCGATGCATTCATTATAATTTACGTACTTTACCTTACAACAATAATTTAAAAATTAAACGATGTCTGAATAACAATTAAATGATCGAAGTCATATAAGCAAAATTACTAATTCAGGTTTCAATGTTCACAGTGCAGTAACAACTGTAAAGAAAAAAATTAGCATCTCTCTGGTTTTTTTTTAGAAAATGGATCTTTTCCATTGTCACTGTTTTCGAACAGTTGGCAGTGGCACACTGGAAACACGGTTAGAATTTAGTAAAGTACATGCTGTTTATTTTACACTTTATTACAAGAAAACTTAAAGATTTGAAAGTCTTTTGAATTATGGTTTATTGTTTAACCTAATGCCATAGAACATGGTCAATAATTTACATAAGTTTGACACGACGTAACGAATGTGCACGCGCCTACGCAACGTAAACTTACGATGTGAAGTAATAGGTGACCAAGACACGGTTACAATCATTTCAACATGGAATGTTTTATACACAAGAAGCATTAGTATTGATGGCCAAATAAATCTGTTTAAGATTGGGATAGGGAAATTATATAATCTTATAATTTGAAAATTGAAACTAGTTATGGATATGTATGGACTATGGACTATTTCGGTCGTCGGTCAAACGTTTTTGATTTAAAACAAGAGTATTAAAGAATAGTCTATGGCTAAAAATAATATCTTTATGTTAGGGTTTTTTTTGCATAAAACCTTTTTTTCTCATCATTATTAAAATAGTGGTTTTATAACAAAGGATTATATTTAATTATCATTTAAAATTAGATTTATTATTCGGTATGTTTTTATAACTATATTTAAACATGGGTTATGATTTTGACGAAAAATCTTTTAAATAACTCTACGATCAATCACTTGGTATTTTGTATGAAATAGTAATGTAAGCGTGCTAGGTTATTTAAACATTGATAACGTCCTTATAGCATCATATTACAAATTTGTAGTTAAATAAATTTTTAAGGTCCAAATCCAGGACATCTTTGTTATCATTTTCCAACTTTCATGAAAAAAAAAATATTAAGGGAAGGGTTGGATAAATAGGGCTAAACTGGATGTTATTTGTAAACCAAAATTATTTGATGTTCTTACGAATACGTAGTTATTTCTGTGACATATTTCGGTAGGTGTTCTGCGTGTCGTGCCTGGTGACGAAGCGCGTGTCGTCAGACGATGAGGCTCGCTTGGCTCTGCTGCTGCAGAAACTATCGCGCGAATGGTCGCTGCTCACCTCCGTCACATGGGACTCTGTTGGCGGCGCCTTCGCTGACGCTGTTTATGGAGGCTAGTAATGTTATTTGCCAGCAATTTTAAAGTCGCTCTTTGTACGCGCTAGATCAAATCAATAATATAGTTGGTTTAAATCACGTCACCTGTTTAAATGCAATTAAACGTATATCATGCATACTAAACTCATTTGAACAGGCTAATTGTAATGCATTGCATTTACATCTACTTGCTTGTGACATTGATTTTACTTCCTCTTATAAATACCTACTTGCAAACATCAGATCACATATAGAATGTCTTATATGTTATATTTTACAACGTCTTGCGAGGAAAAGCTTCTGCTGTATTGGACCATGTATCACCAACCCACGCTATGACATTTAAATATCTCAATTCTAAGCAAATTGGCACTGAAACATGTAAGGATTTGCCATGAAAACCTTTTGCCAGTATTATTTCACCTACGACTTATTTTGCGTTTGCCATTTTATTAGTTACGTAGACATGAGTCATTTACGAGTTTGGTAAAACAAATTTTATTTTTTTACAGGTTACGTAATAATAACTTTCGGCTTGATAATAGCGCGAATCTTCCAAGAGATCCCGCGGGGACGACGGATATTGGAAGGAATTTTTCTTGGCTTCGGGTTACTGTTCTTCCTAATTCTAGGTAAGTGTATCTCAAACACGTTGTTCTACAGTCGACCAAATTCGAGTTCTAGTTAAAATTAACGTTTTATTTCTAGGAGGTCTAGAATTGGCATCTTTGGACTCTATACCGAGGAATTTAGTGGTAAACGCGTCTGTTCTTGGATCGTTCTCTTTGGTAGTCGCAGCACTTTTCCTCCTCGATCTTATGGGCCCCAGAACTTACTACGCCAACCACCACGCTCAAACTATTCCAGTTTCCTCACCGCAATTGAAAGAGAAAAAAGTTTCCATTGTCACACCGCCGACAACCAACGGCACCTTAGCTAATGGAAAAGCAAACGGTCACGCTCCCGCCGAAAGACCGAAAGATCTTGATTTAGAAAAGAATAAAACAGAAGAAGTCACTAAGAAGCTTGAGACGGATCTCTTCGACGAACATAAGAATGGCTTTATAAAATTTAATGACGTTATTGAAAAAGAATTGGAAAAATCTAAATTCGGTTCTGTTCGTAACGGCGGCGTAGAGGACGAAAATTATGTTAAATTAACAGACCCATTGACTGAGTCGGATCGTATTCACTACGAAAGGGAACTTGCAAAATTCAACGAAAGGTACTTTAGAGACTTTTTAGAGAAGGTAGAAGGAAAATTGTCCGTTAGAGAGGATTACTTGCCAGAACTGCAGACGCCCGTCTTCTCAAAAGTGAAGACTGGGCGGCTGAAGAGTTTATATGACGACGTGTCGCCTACATACGAACAGAAGCGGCAGTCGAAGTCTCCCTCTAGAGCGAAGACAGTTAGCCCTCCGACATTACAGCAATTGGAGGATTACCTCAGAGGTTCAACGAGATCGCGGCGGTCAGAGACGCCGGCGTTATTCCCCATGGAGCCGATAGAGGAGCGGGACAGGGAGGCGGGGGAGACGGATGGGCGCGCGTCAGGCACACCCACCGACCCCGGCTACGTGCAGTACACGGCTGGAAGGTGGCCCGAAACACGCCAGATACGGACACCAAGACACAGCCCCACTTAGACATAAGATTTTATCTTTAAGATTTATGTGACATATTTTTACAAATGAACGATTACATATTTTAAATATTTCCAAGCAGTTATATCATTTGAATATTTAAGAAATATCCTGAATTAACTAATTTCATTACATCTAACAATTCCTTGAAACGGATGTTAACGCGTAATATTTCAAGAGATTTTAATTAAAAATGATCTCAGCATGAACTTTAACAAAACATTTAGACAAAAAAATGTATGATTAAAACATTTTTATTACAAGTTAATTACTTTAATGTGTATAAACAGTGCACAGATTTGAACATGAGTTTTCCCACTTGCCCAAATACAAAGAATTTTCACACGATTTTACGTGTTAACAAAAACTTCAGTACTTACCCATGATCGCGGCGGAAAGGATAAGGAGTTATTCAATTATAATTCCGGAAAACATTCAATTCTATTCATATTTTTGTATTTCAACTATTGTCAGACCTCTCCTACCAATGAACTCGCATAAATGTAACCTTGTAGAAGATATAGGTACGCGGTATTTCGCTACGAATACTAAATAACGACTAAATACGTAGCCAAATAAATGTGACAAACGGCTATCAATTAACAATTTTGATTTTCGAACATTTTTGCCAACTTTATTTCTGGATATTTAAAAATTTTTTAAATATACAATTTACTATTTTTTCGGGTGTCAATTCTTTATTTTTATAGTTAACAAGCTCCGTAAAACGCGGATAAGTCTTTCTATATCCATCATTTGTAAAAAAACACGACAGACGATTGTTTTCCACTAACTAAGCTAACCTTATAACGTGCGTAAGGTAATATTGCAACCTTTGCACTATCGCGTTAAATTCATTCATACTCCATTGCTAATGAAGTGAGTCGGCCATATCGCTCAATGGGTGCACAGTGTATTGCACAGAGGAGCACAGATTGCAACACTGCAATATACGTATTGGTGTACTCTTGACCTCAACCAAGACTTGTAAGTTGACCTTCAAAAAAGAATACTCTTCTGATTTTTTATGGAGAAGAAACCTACATTAAAGTAAGATCTAAAGATTTTTTATTTTCAAAATTTACTTATTTTTAAACGTTAATCAATAACATATGTTACTTTAAAACTTTAAGTTCCTACAATATTTTTGTAACACATTTTTTTAGCTTTCGTAAAGAATGATTTTGTGACTACTCCCATCAACATAATCACAATATTCTTCCGCAAATAGTTTTTAATAAAGTATCATTATGAAGTGTATTTTTGAGTAATTGTTATATTAATATGAGCTGTCAAGTAACGTGGGAGACAAAAAACTTAAAAGCAATTAACATTGTGCGTGATCGGGTAAGGAACTGTCCCATTACACACCTGGTACGGACTGAGGTCTGTAGGTATAATTACTTTACGATCTTGTCTCCTGTGATTACTGCCACTTGACAATGACAAATTGTTATACACTTGACGAATGTTGAACTAGATGTATCGTGCTAATTTTTTGTTTTATTCAGTGATTTCATAGCTTTTTATATGTAAACAACATAAGTATTAAAGGTTTTATCCGAAGATTGTAGATAGATATTGTAACGAGTTTTTAAAATTTCAAATTTTTACGTACACTCAATTGACGTCCAGAGTCGAATTTCTGCATTATCTTCTCATTTATTATTTTAAAGTAGACAAAATTTTATCTAAATCATATCAATGCTTTATCTTTACTTATTAAAATAGTGATTTAAATATTTGTGTTTTAAAATATATTAACCAAACAATACATGCGGCGCTCGGTGATGTTTCTCATATTTCCCACGCACCACAAACAACATAAATAACTAAATTAACCATAAATTTTGTTATAAAGTTAAGAGATGAAGGTAACTTTTAATAGTAGTAACATTGAAGAAAGTCGTCGTAATTCAGTCTATTTTCTTAGATGAGCCTTTCATTTTATTCTTTGTGTAAAGATGTAGGCCTTTCTTATTCTGTTTCTTTTCTAAGGTAAAAAATCATCATTAAATAAATAGCTAAACTTTATTTTTTGTAAATATCCTGTATTTTATTTTTTATTAATGGATAAGAAAAAACTAAATTACAATATTTACTTATGAGCAAGCTTGTAAGGTCGGCTTTGTTTAGATACCAAGACAAATTATTGGTTATATCATTAAAAGATTGATAAGTCGACCTATAATATAAAATGTATTTTTTTTTCATCTTAAATAAATAATATACACGTGACTATAACAAATTTGTATTTGTCTGTCCGTGCGTTGCGACCTCACTTCACGCTGTGAGGTTAGAATCGCCGGATATACGCCGTCGTCAATCCCACATTGTCAATTAAGCATTTAATTTTACTAATATTATAAATGATAATATTTGTTTGGATGGATGGTTTGTAAGAAAGTATCTCCAGAACAGCTGTATGCTACTTGTTAAGTTGTTTTTCCGCGCGGACGGAGTCGTGGGCGAAAGCTAGTATTATATAATTAATGTTCAACATATTATCAGTATTTCTGTCCAGAATAGAACCATATGTTCGGTGTTATTTTCTGTCTGTTTGTAATATTGTTATGCCCATCGCAAACTTGTTGAGGGACAATGTTTCTCTACGTGTTTCGGCAGTGAAAACACACTGTAAGAAAGGCTTTAACAACGACAATGTTTATTTGAAAATGTTCAGTCCCACTGAACACTTAGTGAGCACGGGGTCAGAGAATAATACATAGCCTTGTGGTTGGAGACGTAACCGTCGCCGCGTAACAAAGGACACTTTTTACCGCGTGAGAAACAACGGCAACGGACAACCTTCGGCCATAGACAGGTGACCTATCCTTTATGGTAAATCACAGAGGGAGGGATGGGCCTCTTTATCGTATGCAAAGTTCTTTCAAATGCTCTCGGCGATAAATGATTATCTATTTTTATTTTATTAATTATTAGTTAAAGTCATTGTTTTGGAATAAATTTTTAATTGTGTTTTTTTTTTGTTTTTATATTTTTGTGTTAATTTCACAGCCGTGTAACGCTCGTGTTAATAAAATGTTTTATTTTTCTTTAACACTTATTTTCAAGTGTTCCGATATTGAATACCCCAGGAAGTAAATTCAGATAATTTTAAAAGTCAAGAAAACAAATAAATAAAAATATAACCTTTATTTGATATCTACAATATTATCTCATTACACATCGATTAATTTAAATATATTACAACGAATAATTTTCTATAACATACAATAAACATGACTCCGATCGCCGCCGTCTTTGGACGCGCTTATACAAATTAAATATATACCATTATAATTAAAGAAATAAAAAAACATTAGACCAGAGACTTTAATTAGATTACATAATATTCGCTCTAAATTGTAGGTTATAAAAAATATTTTGAGTTATAGTTATGTCTCTGGTCATTTTATATTATTTTTAAAAAAGAAATTAGCACCTTGATAAAATTCGAGTAAGACTTATCAGTAATAATATTTTGGAATCTGTTTTTTATATAAATTACTTCGTTAGTCGTTATTTTATTGTCGGAAATATCGATACTATATAATATAATACGAATTCCATAAAAAAAATATTCGAATTAAAAAATATAATGTAACAAAATAGAAAAAAAAACTGTAACAATGTTCTGGTTTTTTCTTTTACCCTGTGATGGTTTATCTCTGTGAGTTACGATAGTCATGACATTTGTATCGACATATAGTTTCCTCTCTGTTTTTTACAAAGAGAGTGTAAGGGATAAAGAATGTGTCAATCCAAACTGTCATCCACTGACCTCTATACAAAGGCTATAAGTCATTGTGTTTTGTGCCTATTTGATATACGCCATTATGGCGCTGACAGTCGCGGTTGGAGGCGGTGGAGTAACTTGGAACTAATATAGATTAAATAAACTGTCAATACTTTTTGAGAACAAAATCTTTTTATAAAATGTTTAATAAAACAAAGGCAAAATGTATTAAAATGTGATTTTAGTCTACAAACCACGACCAGTTATTTTTAAGCAACGACCTTTTCATAGTATGTAGAGGTCAGTGATCACAGAAGTTAACCCACAGTTAAAAAGGAATATTTGAAAACGGTTAACAAAATTTATTTTAGCTATATTAGCTACTTACGGGTAAGAAATTGGTTTTTCTGAATATCCGTAGTAAATACTTAAAAATATTAATATATTTTTGTGACAATTATTTTCATAATTATTACGACTACATAATTATTTTTAAGATTACATTTTTGAAGATATTTAATTAAACATCTTGTGAAGCCAATTTTTTTGTCTGTTTCTTGTTTATAATATTTGGTCGTTTTACAATAACTATGGAATAAAATATGAACTAAATTATTTAAAATACGATATTTGATATAAGTAGGTATATAATAAAAATGACTAAAATGAAAATAGAAGAGTCTAATAACTAAGATATAAGAGTACTATATGTATAATTTTATAAATCCTATTCTCATTTTAATCGTAAGAGTGAAGTTAGTGCCATATAAGTTCCTTAAATATTTTAACCCAATTCGAGAGTTTTATAGATACTATGTATTAACCGTGGGTTTCTGAGACCAAAATTCCCGTTTAAATCATATTGTTATCTGTTTGTCAAAGATAATGTTTGAGATGACGATATGTTTTATACAGAGATTTTGTTTTCAGAAACCCACGGTAAGATCAGAAACTTTAGGATATGTAAAATATCTGGTTTAAATAAGTCTTCTAGATATTTTAGTTGCTTTGACATAGACTAAAAAAAAATTTGTAGTAAGATTTTGTTCCTAACTTCACTCTTTGTATTAGTAATAGTAAAATACATTTATCAGATCGTAAATTGGACGGATAAGTTATATCATTCAATTCCTCAAAGTCAAAACAATTGCGTTTTGAATATTCATTTTTCCCAATATTTAAGTCAGCTCACGTACTCAGGCGCTGAAACCTGAAAAAGAAAATTCATTATTAGAGACCATTTTAAACAGATTTATGTATAAAATTATTCAAACTTTCGTGGGACATTATAATAAAATGATATAAAAACGGCTAAACACTGACGTATATACGTCCGGTGGCGGCACCGACTAGTTTCGAGCCCATCGGAGCCCTTCATCAGGATGAGTGGGACTTGTATTATTTCAGTGAGCTGGGGGCCGCGTCCACGAAATAATACAAGTCCCACTCACCCTGATGAAGGGCCCCGATGGGCTCGAAACTAGTCGGTGCCGCCACCGGACGAATATACGCCAGTGTTTAAGCGTTTTTAAATCAGTTTATCAGTATCATTTAATATGTTCAAAAAATACTACAGATATATGATTAGTTATTCATTTTTGATCTCATGGTAAGACGAGTTATGGGGCGTGTAATAGGTATTATAAGATTCAAAACTCATAGCGGCTCGTCGTTAACTGTAAGCACAATCCTTACAGGTAGATACTAAGCCCACTGCAGTCGGTAAAGCCTACTACATTAAATATACGCAAAGAAATGCAAATGCAGATTCTATGGGAAGCGGTTACTTCGCTATTTTGGCAAATTCAGGTGGCTGAATGTCATCCTTTTACAACCCACTGGTTATATGCCCATATGAATGATTTGGCGAGCGGTCATAAAGTTTGCATGTGGTTATACCTGGCGAGTGAGCGGTGTCTCTCTGCAGGGCGACGTACTGTCGCACGAGACGCGCCACCTCGTGCGCCTGCTCCGCCTGCAGCCGCGTCACGCGCTGCTGCAGCAGGGACCCGCACTTCACGTCCAGGAACAGTGTGCCGTCTTCTGACCGCACCTGCATATACAACCGTTAACATCTACACTCAAACAACTTACTTCTTATATACTAGTTGATGCTCGCTAGTCTGCCCGCGCGGAATAAAAAAAAATAATAAGTAGAACATGTGTTCTTCCAGCCTATGTTCTACTTCAGTTAGATCCATGCAGCCGTTCCGGAGATAACTTCAAAGAAACATCCATCCATCCATCCATGCATTAGCAACAAATGTAATATAATTAAGAAGTAAAATCTGTGGATTATCTCATATTAAATTGTCCATGAAATGAGTCGCTTACATATTGTTGCCTGGCAATTTTTGTTCATATATACTATGAAGGTGTTATTTGTTCTGCGAGATAATGCAGCGAGATAGGAATAATGATAAAGATATTAAATAGTTGCAGTTCTAACCTTCCTGGTGGAGATGAGTTCAGCGTAGGGCCAGTGTGTGTCGGTCTCGTGTGTGGCGGGGTGCAGCAGGTGCACGCCGCGCCGGTTCAGCGCCAGCACGTGCTCGCGCCACTCACCACCAGCACCAGCACCAGCACCAGCACCGCCTCCACCACCTCCACCTCCAGACACGCGCCGCACAGCGAAGAACGATGATCCGAACAGTGGCCAGCGGGACAACACCTGGATACAAATAAACATAATTATTGTTAACATAATTTTTCGTCTAAATTTTTAAAATATAATAAATAGACGAAATAAAAGACTCTGGGAATTAAAAAAACATAATAATTCAAATATTACAAAATACTTTTAACTTTGCCTTTTTCCGTGTACGATGACTAGAAGTAGGCAGCAGCAAAAAATTAAGAAGATTTGCTAGTATTTTATTAAATGCCTGTATCTAATAAATCTGATAAAAGAAGATTAGTAGTTAAAAAGAGAAATTAGTGTGTTTTGATGTCTGACCTGTAGTACTTTAGACTTGGCGGCGGGCGGGGCGAGTGTCCTGACTGGGGGCCATTCTGCAGCGACCCAGGAGGCCCACTTGGCGGGTCGAGGGTCGCGCAGCGCCAGCAGCGGCTTGGGCAGCAAGAAGCGCAGGTCTCGTGGTGTGGGAGCCTCGGGCAGACCCGCCGCGCGGTGCAGCAGCGCCGCCACCAGCGCAGCATCACGCAACACTGGTGAAGGAGGCGCACCGCCGTTCGGCAGCACCAGGAGGAGACCTTCTAGGTAGTCTGGTGCTACCTGTAAGAAGAATAATCTTACTAATGTTATAAATGCGAAAGTTTAGATGGTTGAACCCAGCTTGCTTTGGAATGCTGCTAGCATTCTTTAAGGAATGTATAGGACAAAGATAAAATGTTCGCGTTGTATTTTGCATGAGGATTTGAGCACTGTGTGACACAATGTGAGTGACAGACCTGGTTGAAGAGGACCTCAGTATAGAGGGGTGGCGCGTCGTGCCGCAGAGGGTGATGCCACACGGAGCGGCAGAAGATGAGGTAGAAGGGATGATGGGCGCGCTGCAGCTCGGTGGTGACGTCCAGCACGTACTCGTCGCCCGCCAGCGGCATGGTGAGCGCGTCACCCGCCACTATGCAGTACAGGGAGAACTCCGCGCGCTCCGCCTCGCTGCTCACACCGATCTGTATACAACATCAACCAATGTTTCAAATTGACCGATTACCTTCCTGGTAATGTTTTTCCTTCGTATGTAAATTATTATGTATAAGATTTTGTTTGTATGTAACTTTCATAAAGGATTTGTGTTTAATCTCGGAATATCATGTGCAACTCAAAATAGTCGGTTAATTTTTTTTTCAATTTATAATTATTGTATACTTCGCTATATATTATATAAAGTCCGCATCTAAGATAGCAACGTTAATAGATCATTACGTACCAGTTCGCAGAGTTCGTTGACGATGTCCTGTACGACGGTGGCGCAGCGCGTGTTCACGACGCGCTCGGCGCCGCCCGGCAACCGGTACAGCTGCCGCCGCGCTGACCGCCCCGCTGACACCGCCGTCACCTGCACACACACACGCACACATACACACACTGTCAGACAGAAAAAAAACATTTAATCCTTCAAATATCACAACACATTAAGCAAAACAGCACAAAAATAATTATAAAGAAATATCATATAAAACATAACATAACATAAGTAGATGTATAGATATAAATTGTAGCAAGGCATATTACGATATATTTTGTATGTATTCAAGTGAGCACACACGCAGCTATAACAAGGGGAAGAGTACTAAATTTGGAGTCTGTCAGTAAGTATCAGGTTTGAAGGAGTAACTGACCTCTTCAACGCTGGGCACGTTCTTCCTGCCGCCGCACCGCAGCGTCTTCCTCAGATTTGCTAGGCAGACTGAGGCGGTGCCCTGGCATGGTCTCCGCCGGTCTGCTGCTGCTGCTGACAGGTACTCCACCAGGAACGGTCTGGACATTGCATTATCAATGTTATAACTTTAAAGATCAACACACAAAGTCTCTTAATGGGGTTACTTAAGTGACCATTAAATGTTTTTGATTGTAATTGAAAAAAAATATGTGTTGCACTAACCGGAGAGTATCTGAGCATGTGAAGTATGCTGCCAGTATGGACATGAGTCGCCAGGCGCGCTGGCAGGAGTCGGGCGCGGCTGAGCGATTGGACGTCGTCTGCTTCATTAGTTGGCAGTACACCTCGTCACGCAGTTCCGGGACCGAGTGGCAGTGCTGCAAAGTTGTTCAATTACTTAACTTATGTTGTGGAACGAAGTACGATGTCTCATAAGGAAAGTTGGAAACTACGGATAATAGTTTGTTAATCCAAAGCTGTTTTAACAATTTGGCCTAAAATTTGACGACGAGTTCACGTTAAAAATTCTGCGATAAGTTGGTATAAGTATCATATATTTTGTCGTTCTTGGTAAATGATAATTACCATAAGCACAGTGTAGACGCACTTGACCTCAGTGAGGTCATGGTGTTGTGCGCGTTCTGCGGGCTGCAGGTCTCCGCAGTATGCGCGCACGCAGGTGAAGCACTCGAGCGCGGGGGGCGCTAGTGCGGTGGGCAGACGCAACAGTGGCGCCCGCAGCGGACCCGCCTGCCACTTCACGACGTCCGTCTGCGCCTTCCATGTCCATTCGTTCCGTTTCGCTTTACTCTTCAGTGATGAATCGGCTTTCAATATTTCTAATCTGTGGTTTAAAATTATTATAAATTCCAATTCATGATAATCCTTTGAATAAAACGTGTTAATAACTTAATGTCTGTAATATATTTTGTTTAAAGTTTTTTTCGTAGTTAAAAACTTGTTTCAATCAGTTCCCAAGAGTACGGTTCAAAGTCGATATTTCTAAGTTAACTATGGTATCATTTTCTAAAGGAAAACCGTCGTTTGCGTAATATTTTTTTCTAAACCTTTAATCACGATCATCGGTCACGTTTCTACCAAAAACATAAATGACACAATTAAAAAAAAATTGGACGTGATTAGATACTCGGTTATTAAGATGCCAAACAAATCATTGCACCTTTAAGGAAATGTAGGAATTAAAGAAAGTTTTACCAACCTACGTGACTTAATGACGCTATGGCTATTAAACGCATTGTAGATAGACTAACAAAACGCACGTGGATCACGTAAGCGCGTAATTTACACCGTATAAATACGTAATTACCTCGCAGGTGTGATACATATTTGCATATAAAAGAAGTTAAATTAGGAAATACTTGACAGCAAACTAAGAATAGTTTTGAATAGTGACTTATATTAGTTGTCTTTACTAAAAAGAAAGATTTTTATTAAACTTTGGTATAACTTATGTGAAAATGTCTTTCGTTATTAATGATTTTTTGCGCTATGACATTTAAATAACTTAGCAATAAATAAAATATAATGAGAATATGAAAATTCTTATTGGAACAAAGTAGATTAGATACAAAAAAAGAAAAACTATGGAATAATTTTTTCATATGTATTTTACGCTTAATTAATTTTTAATAGACGTGATGCAATCATATAGTGCAGGAGAAAGCAGTTTCAAAACTTTACGATGCGTAGGAAATTATCTATAATCAAAAAGACGCGAAATAAACGCACCTTCGATAACTTATACGAGAATATTCAACGATCGACTACAATTATCTGACAAACTTTCCAATACAACTTTGACTTATCATCACAGAAACACGGCAATGTGAACTTTAACTTAGGAATTTGATAATTTGAGAGAATTAGAGATTTGACAACTAAGAAAAATCGAATAGTATTTACAACATCGTGGGGCATTTTATTAACATCTTAGAAAAAAATAACACACTCATAAAATAGTACTGTTTTTTTTTTTAAATAAAGTAACATATATGAAAAACAATAAATGAACAGAAATATTTGTATATCTTTGAACGTGGGTTTCTAACACCAAAATCTTTGTATAAAATATATCGTTATCCCTGTCTTTCATCTTTGATATAACAGAGAAACCAATACTAATGTATTGAACGAGGGTTTTGGTCTCCGAAACACACGGTCGGTAATGGTAATAGATCAACTGTACAATAATATTCAACGATAGACTAGTTATTTAGCAAATAATTCATTGTTAAAATGGAATGTTGTAAATTGACATTTAGTGAACCAGTTAGCCTTAAAACAAGTAATTCCTGTACCTTATAGAAACATTAGTTGTTAGCGAGTAACTTTCACTGAGCGTGTCAGGGACTTAAATGCGTCTTACATTCGACTTACAGCACTTTAAAATGTAATTTTAATGTAAACAAAAAGCTATAAACATTTTACAAATAGAAGATTTAAAAAATACTGATAAAATAAATCTACAAACATAGAAGTCCCGTGACTCCGTCAGCGCGGGATTTAAACAAACTTAATAAGTCGTATATGTGTTCTTCCAGACCTTCTACATCTATGCCAAATTGCAGCGAGATACCTTCAGCCGATCTGAAGATACCTTCAAACAAACATCCATCCAAACTAACGCATTTATAATATTAGCAAGATTTTTTATATCATAAGGTGGCAAACGAGCGTGCGGCCACCTGAAATCGCTGAAATAGCGAAGTGACCGTTGCCCATAGACATACGCAATTGCATACGCGTTGCCTACCTTTAATTTAGCTCCTTTAAGATAGATAGATTAAAGTTTTATATTTTAATTATGTAATGTTTTAGTAAAGAAAATTAATATATTATGTCAATTAGCAAGAAATAATTATTTCGCTTTTAAAACTTTTAACATGCATGATCTAGATGCAATTTTAATTTCTATATCTGGAAAGTAGCATAGCTTTATTGATGTTTTAAATGTTACTTTAAGATAATTAATTAAAAACATTTTATCAATTCGCCTGACAGTCGGATGTTTGATTTTTAATTAGTTTTTTTAAGATGAATTGACTTGTAAGATATTTGTATGTTTACGATTATTACATTTTATTTAGAAGCACTTAGCAATATGTCAGTTGTAGGGGCTTAGTTTGTCATAACTTCACATCTAGGGTGTATTTTGCGTATTATAATGACGACATGATTTGTGTTTATGTCTGCGACAGTGAGACGTAGAGACATCGCTATCATTTTTTTTAAATCAATATATCAGCACACTATACGTCCTCACCGAGGGGCTCAGAGCCTACCCTAAGTTAAGGGTGATAAGGCCATAGTCAACCACGCTGGCCAAGTGCGGGTTGGTTGACTTCACACATATCTTTGAATTTCTTCTCAAATATGTGCAGGTTGCATCACGATGTTTTCCTACACCGTAATGTACATATGTTAATCGGAAATCGAAAAACACATTGGTACATGGCGGGATTCGAACCCAGGACCTGCAGATTGCAAGTCAAGTGCTTGACCACTGAGCCACCGACGTCTTGTATATTTAAAAACCTAGCTTTTATATCAAAGAAAGTTGTATAATACTGTTCTTTGAAATAAAACTATCTAGATATGAATTACAGAGTAGTTTAAATTGGATAATGCATTTTTTTCGTGTAAATTAGTGCATTGTAAAATGTATAATCGTAAATAAATGTTAGCGTGACGTACAACAATGGTTTCTGCTTTCGGAGTTTCGTGGCCGTACCGTGACTGAGTCGTGTTTATGTACTATTATAACGTAGGAAGCGATTCTAATGTTTCTATCCGTAAAAGGCATCAGGACATGAACGTTTTAACCTAACCAAAAGTTAAGTATAATTAAGTATTTCATTATTACTTCGATTATTTTTATCTACATATTAATAAAATTGGAGTGTATGTATTTTCGTTACTAATAACGAAAACTTAATTTTATTAAATTTAGTTTGTCTAATATATGCATATTATAGGCTATTATTTTTATCCCGCAGTGACGAAGTCGTTGGCGACCGCTAGTCATATATAATTTAAAGTAAATTAACAACAACGAACAATGTTAAATGTTAAACTTTTTGAAGTAGCAGCTGTGTGCAACAAATTAAATGTATTGAGTTTACGTTTTGCTGTTTTATTACACCGACCATGGCACGGATGGATTATTCGACCATGACCACGGCTATGCACACGTAAATTATAGTTTTTTTTAAATAATTTTAATGCAAGACTAACTGCCAGACTTAGAGTCGTTTAGTGGTCATATAAGCAGAGCCTGACCTCTAGACTACATGGATTGTCTCAGTGCGCCAATATTGATTAAAGTGAAGTTAAAATACCTAACATGTTAAAAGTTTTGCGACTTATATTTAGGAATACAAAATCATAATAATATTTTGTATTTTATTTACCTTACGTATATCATAAAATATGAACAAGGACCAAAACTTTAAATGCTTAGTTTTTAACAATTTTATTCCCCTTTCATGATTTACTTTTATTAAATCCCGCACAAAAATCGTTCCATTTTTTTATAATCACTAATTAACACAATATATTAATACAATAAATATAGATTTTGTATAAGAAAAGATACACGGAAACCTCAAACATTGGACATTAGAAAAAAATCTCACAGGATATTATCTGCCGAATCATCGTCAGTAGCTTCCCCGTCAGCGTCTACCGACAAGCTGTCAGAGGACATGTCGGCACGATCACCTGACAACTCGACCGACATCTCAATCGACTGAACGAACACTAAACTCCCGACCAATGGACCGACAACTTGGTCGAGTAAACGTACACTGAACGCGAATCGGCGAAAGTGTTCGACCATTGCCGTTGGTTACCGAATTCGAATTATTTTGCATCTCATCGGTTTTCGTATGTATTTGTTTACACACGTGCTTCGTCATGCAATTCTATATTAGATACTTAATTAATACAATTATTCTTAGAATTAATTGATCTTACTAATATTATAAGCAATCCGGTAATGATAACGAAGTAACGGCCCGAGCCGAGGTTCCTGAGGGAGCCCTCGAGTTTAGTTACTCTTAAACGAGGTTTAGGCTAAGTGCCATCTGCGCTCGACAACCTCAAACCCGGTGAAGCTATACTCAAGGCAAACAGTCGCAATTCAGTCACAAAAAAAAATATAAATGCGAATGTTTAGATGGATGGATGTTTCAGAACAGATAAACGGATTTCAATGTATTATAATTTGGCATAGATATAGAAAGAAGCATGGCGTAGTCTGGAAGAATAAATAGGCTATTAATTAAGTTTATATACTGCGTGAATGGATTCGCGGGCGTTAGCTAGTCCATAATAAAGTAAACACGATACAATATAAATAATACACAATCGGCTATTGTCGATTGTCTTGGTATTAGCCATAAGTAAAAAGATTGTTAGTACAATCTGACTAACATACTCATAGCCGCACTCATAGTAGTTACCCTTAATGTAGATTTACTATGACAAACCTACACTAAGGAACTAATCCAGACGATAGAGGCAATGAGAAAAAGTTTACGTAAAAAAATCTTAGATATTGTGAGACGCAATATTAGTATTTATAAATAAAGCTTAGGGTTGCAAGAATCGTTTTCCGACATTCAATGTGATGTTACCGTATGTCTCCGAAACTCTTGCGAAAGCAGCAGTGAATAAAACATTGATTTCGATGATTGAGATCAGAAGAAGTTTATCGTTATGATAATAAACAAATATAATTATATAACACAAG
This sequence comes from Papilio xuthus, assembly GCF_000836235.2. Lineage (NCBI taxonomy): Eukaryota > Metazoa > Arthropoda > Insecta > Lepidoptera > Papilionidae > Papilio > Papilio xuthus. The sequence continues at coordinate 8,080,886 of NW_013531704.1, read as the reverse complement.
CTGTCGCCCGCGACTCCGTCCGCGCGGGATTAAAAATAGATGTTGGCCGATTCTCAGACCTACTTAATATGCTCACAAAATTTCATGAGAATCTCTCAAGCCGTTTCGGAGGAGTATGGGAACGAAAATTGTGACACGAGAATTTTATATATAAGATTTATATAAAATTTGTTAAGTGGTACCGTGAAAATTGTATGAATTACGCTTTGCCTATTTTGACTATGTAGTTTTTTTAATTAAAGAATATACGGGACAGCTAGAATTAAAACTGTGGTGGTGTTTGTTGCAATATTTAGGAAACGCTCGAGATGTGTCCACTCGGATTACTCAACTGAAATCTCTAGCGATTGTTGCGATTTATTATTACGCAAAAATTGCTCGAGTATTTAAATTTTTAGCATCATGTCTTTTCTACATTTTTATTCGCGATTGCTATAATATGTTGTAATTTGCTTTTTTTAATGTAAAAATAAATTAAAATTATTTTGAAAAAATAGATAAACCGTAATTTATCGATAAAACTAGTCAGGGGTTTTTGTCACTTTCTTTCCACTTCCTTCCTTACCACTTAACTGTTTAATTAATTTTGCGGACGTCGCTCAATTAATTACTGATTTTACACAGATTAAAAACGTATTAAATAATTAAATACAAAAAAAAATTATATTCACGGAAGGAGGAACAATTTTTCTTGTCCTTTAAAAAAACAATCTGTCAAAAACACAAAAACACGTTCGGATACTTGCATTCGTCGTTTGAGGTGCGCGAACGCGAGGCACGGCATGGCCGCCGACTGGCGCGCCCCTGTCCCACGGCCACGGTAAGCCAATGTTTTCCCAACGAAACACCACACTCGACTAACTAGGGCTGATTGTCATTTTTTTCCGCGTAACATTTTTAATGCTCCATTGTTTTTGATGTACGCACCAGCTGACAAAGGTGTTGCCTAACGCGAAAATCATTACGTTACTCTTTTGAATTTAAACCAGAGCAAATCCTCACTCGAAAGTTGCGATTGTTTGATAACATAATAAATTTTACATCACTTCCTAATTAAAATACTGCTTATTAGATATTTACAAGATATTTATCCCAAATTTATGGTGATAGGAGAACTTCTAGAAATCTGTTTTTATTTTTCATTTAAGAAATGAAATTTAGGCAAACTTCTTCAAATATCATTGATTTTATCTTTCATTTTCCGTTACTGTATGGTTGTTAACTCTATTTAACCACCTTAAATAATTTAATAACACGAACAAATCAATATCTCGTAGCCCTGAATCAGTAATTAAAGAAGTATGCAAACATTGATTCTTAGAACGCGCGGTGCTCTGTATTGAATGTAAAACTACGAGCGCCCTCTTTTTGCGGCTGAGCAGAACAATGCGAGGAGATAACAGCATTATACAGCAATTAATATCATGTAGCGCTTTGTTAACGTCGTTCATGTTAACATATACATTAACAACTAAATCCATTTTTATAACTAACAGACAAACAACGATCGATGAGGATTAATTCACACATCGACGACATCCATAAGTTTTAATTTTTATAAAAAAAACTTTTTTAAACTTCTTTCTTCATTGGATTGGTAAGTATAGACTGTCGCAATATCTTTTCAGATTGCTATGTTTCAAAAGTTTTTAGACACTAAAGATTTCATGATATTTGGATTTGTAAAATAAACACCACCACCTATAGTTACTTAGAAATTCAGTAATACATTTTCGAAATAACGACGATCGACTGGTTTTCCATTATCTGTTACGCAAATACAGCATATATGTACCCTTTTTTTTCAGAGGGCAATGCTTTATACATACTCCGCGCCCCGGGGGGGACGCGGTAGTTATGTGGGATTCTCCTCCATAGCGGAGGCATACCCACTAAACCCCTCTGTTCCTCCAACGCATCGGGACGGGACCACGGGCACGCTTTCGCTCTCGTCCGCGTCCCCGTCTGCGCCAGCTGCCGAGGCAGCTCCCTCTCGGGTGCATATATGTACCCTAATTTAATTGATATGCATAGATATAGATTCAGCTTTTGTATGTTTTCATATTACTAATCGCACTTATTACTAATATTATAAATGCTTAGAGGGATAGATGTTTGTTTGAACTCCAGCGGCTGCAAGGATTTCGCTTAAAATTTGGCATAGAAGTAAAAATAGCCTGGAAGAACACAGACTACTAATTTAGTTTTTTTTTTTAAAACCGCTCGGACGAAGTCGCACACGGAGAGCCTTAAGCTAGGACTAGGCCCTTGTCTGTCACAATAGCCCTTTTGCGGATTGTTGTTAAGGCTCTCAAATGTGTATGTTTGTATCAAAATAATTTCAGTTGCTATGCTACTTTGGCAGTACAATACAATTATATGTTGCTGTAACAATGGGTTACGCAAATCGAGTACAATGACCGTCGCTTCTTTCCTTTTCTTGAGCAACATATTATTGTTATAGTTAAACCAGTAGCTGAGTTTTGGGTGCCCGCGTTTTCACATTAAAAATGATAAGTAAACATACAATTTTAAAAAAGTAAAAATAAATTTACTTATTTTTTTGTGACTAAATTTTACTAATATTATTTTACTTTTTACTGATGTTATAAAGCGAATCTTTAGATGGATGGATGAGTATTTGAAGATAACTCAATAACGACTGAATGTATCTCGATGAAATTAGGCATACATATGGGACATAGTCTGGAGGAACACATAGACTAATTATGTCTTTTTTTAATTACGTGCGGACGGAGTCGCGGGCTTTCGCTAGTTCTAAATAATGTCGATGCATTGTCTAATACAGTTTACAATAGTCAAATAAAGAGATTCAAATTTTCAGACTCTAATTTGTCCGTGGCATTAACCATTTGGCTATTGTTAATTTTAGAATATCATATGAAAACTGTTCTCATCACCTAACTACATGTGTAAGCGTTGCCGTTTGTATAAAAAAAAGGTTTTACTACAAGCCCCACCTAGATTTAGCCTAAATTATCGTCTGGTGACCTTGAATAGTATAAAAGAACTAAAGTAAGCTTTAAATTTATATAAATGAAATCTCTAGTAAACTCATTGTATTAATTATTTTAAAATATATAATAATTTTAATATATGAAGATAATTCCAAGAAATATTAATTAAATAACACTTTTGAATTTTATCTGTCAGTATCGTGAAATCAATAAACAAAGTGAAATTGCATTAAATTTGTCTTATCATTACAACTTGCACTTTCATTGAGCTTCCTAAACTTAAATTCAATCATTATTTAAGCTAACACATCATAGACTTTAGTTATCTTTCTAATTCTACAATGAGCTCAGGTGAAGAGTATTTTTTTCTTGCAATTCATCTTATTTTGGAAGTGAAAAAATTCCGTGGTGTTAAGCATTAAATACTATTAAATTCTGTAAGTACTACTAATATAAAAAATACAGCCAAATTAATCCAATTAAAATTAATAATTTAAGATTTAAAATTTTTACAGGGAACCGTTATATCGAACTTAGTGCCATATTCATGCTTTGTTACTAGATGGCGCTGATGTCAAATGTGATTTTAAGTCTAATTTTTCGCCGTGAAATTTCTGGTTAATAGGCAAAAATATTTTAGTCTAAATAAATAAAAAAAATATTAGTACTCACTCTGGACTCTGTCTGAAATGGTCGACTGCGAACTGGAGTAGAGGATGTCTGCCGTCGTGTTGTGGTGTCGTTTGATCTCTTCTTTCTTCCCTTATATCTCGTTCTCTTTCTCTGTCACGTTCTCTTTCTCTCTCCCTATCTCTGTCTCTTTCCCTCTCACGGGGTACAGGCGAGTTTGTCTGTGCTCTTCTTTCCATATGTTCCGTTTCATCCCTCGATTCACGGATCTCTCGTATGTCTCTTGAATCCCTCGATTCCCTTGACTCTCTGGATTCTCGTATGTCCCTTGTTTCTCTGCTGTCTCGTTCTATTATACGCTCTTTAGTTGTGATGCCATTTGTCATAGGCTTTGGTTGTATCTGTAACAAAAAATGTTGCCAGTAAAAAAAAGCAAATCAATTTTTTAAACATAATTTTTAGAACACTAATCTGTAAGATAAATAAGTGAATTTATATAAATATATTACCACAGAATAGTAATTGTACATCTTGATATCCTTGCAATTATAAAATGACTACGTTTACTCAGATCTTAGGTATTTACGATATAAACAAAGATGTTATCCATTTATACGGCTTTTCTACGCAGATTGTCATCGTTATAAAATAAATATACAATTAAGTTATATCTAAACATTTAGTTCAGTATTGTGTAATTATTATATACAATTATTCGTTGAGTTGATTTATATTCATAGATGAATGAACACGATTGGTTAAATAGCTTAAAAATTATGACAGAAAAATATAGTTTATTGTCCAATAACTTTGTCGATTGACTTTAAAACATCGTGAGTTTAATTCAATATTCTATCATTGTCATAAAGGAATTTTTAGTTGTAGGAAAATCTTAGTAATAGAATGTTCACATAATTTAGTGATATTTAAACTACCAAATTTATAGACAGATTTTTTGTGATGTGTTTTCATAACAAGAATTATTGCTATTAGAATTTAGTAGGCGTTGTTTAATAAATCAATCATAATTTAATAAAAATCAATGATATAACTAAAAGGTTTGTTCAAATTAAGCAATAATAAGCCTGTAAGCAATAATAAGTCGTTACACCAATAAAACAATTACAAGATTATTGAAGATTCAGACCTGTGGCGATGTGTTTAGGAAAGCGTGACGGCAAAATGCAACATGGCCGCCGAAGCTGTACACAAACAGTAAGATGTGTTCATATTGACATCTTTTGAACGAAATAATTACATTATAATAATCGTAGGACACAATTACAAACTATTTAAGAATTGGATAAAGCTATATTTTTTTTATTATGGTGCTTTACTTTGTTGATTTAAGTCTCGTAATAATATTGTAATTTTGTTTTTAATTTTGAAGATGAATGGAGATCGGTTATTATGGTGCAATTTTATTTTATAACATTAATCAGTTTCCTTGTATCATGTTACTAAACATAGCAATTTTGTTATGCTTTTAATTATTATGTGCACATACAATCTTTAGTAAATTGTTATCTTCTCATCTTGATGGCAGGTAAATGACTTAAGACGGCTAATTTCTTAGTAATTTCTCTACAGTTTACATGAGTTGCAGTGATGAAGTCCTAAAATGTTACGTATATTGAAGAAAATCGTATGAAAATTAGTTTTTAAACTTTCCTTTAACAAAAATTTAAGAGTGATATAAATGATGTCTAACTTATAATATTATAAATGCAAATCTTTAGATGGATGGATGTTTGTTTAAAGGTATCTCCAGAACAACTGAATGGATCTCGATGAAACTTAGCATATATATATAGAGAATATAGCCTGGAAGAACACATAGGTTATTAATTATGTTTTTTTTTAATAACGCGCGAATGGAGTTACGGACAACAGCTAATATAAGTTATAAGTTCACATTATTGTGCCAATGACATCATAAATAAAAAAAAAAACTTTTGAACAATCATTAACCATTTTAATTTTATCGATTGTGTTACGTTTATGTACGTAATATTTGAATACAAATAACAATGTTGTCTATGGTAAGTCCGGTCTTTACTCAAGTTGCCATGTCTGTGCCTAGCTTTGTGATATTGTTCAAAAGCGTAGCGTTCAAAAATATTGTCGTCACATTTATTCTCTTTGAATAGAAAGAGATAACAATATGTAGTAATATAAGTGCTCATGGTTTTAATCTTATGATGTGTCCAATTTGAACATTTTTTTCGTAAAAAGAAAACGTGCGATAATTTTTTTATTAAAGTTTTCGTAATCCGCCAAAAATATATGATGTTTTTAAATCTATACAAATTATAATATGTCATTTATAACGTTTAGAAAGTTTTATAAAATAAGCAAAACATTTAAAGGAAAATCTTGAAATTATCAGCATAACTGGAGAAATTACGAACTAAATTTAAGCAGCAAATTAAAAAAAGTACCTTTGGTTTTCGTTTCAATGTTTTCCTGCTCAGAGTTCTAATAATACCGTAAAAATTTTCCATATCTCAATTCCAAATTTCATACAGTATATATGGATCCTTTTTCAGAGACAACACAACACTTTCTCGATATAAAAACTGTTTGCCTGTCCCGACGTGTGGCTACTGAGCTGCATTTCCACTTACAGTGCAGTGGACGCAGTAACTGTCCACACTCCACCGCTCTTGTATGAATATTCAATGCAAACGCGCTTGTTACGATCATAGTCGTCATGAAATTATTGGCCCATTTTCACAGTAATGAAAAATCGTGGACACAAAATGGCCGATCACCTCAAAATAATGACATTAACAAAAGAAAAAGAAAATTTAAGTAGCAAGCGAAGTACAGAAGTAAAGAATTCAAAACAGGAATTGGAGGGAAATTTTAAATTTAGAACGTTGGTTTCAATTCTCACTTTTTGTTTTTCGCAAGTGTGCTTTTTGAAGTTGTTTGAACGGGCCTTTTATATTGTGATCAGTATAGTAATAATTCATTTGATTGATGTTTTTGTTAATTAAAATGCATTTCATTGGCACGATTACTTTTTGTTACTCATAATGTGGTTTTAAATCAACAGGAAATAACAAAAAGAGGTTACGTATATACCGTTAACGGGAACTAAATGTGAGTTTTCAGGAATAATTTTGACTTTAATGCGTAGGGATTCTTGGTATGAATAGAAATAGACATTATCTCACGTTTTTTTCAGTTTTGTGCTACATTTTACTATGAAACTATTATCCTTTCGGATTTAGGCTGAGGAACAGGAATTTAAATTTATTTTATTAGACTTATAAACAAATAGAAGACTTGTATTACAATTTTATTGTACTCCTAACGCCATCTGTTAGAAAACTATAAAACCAATATATGTTTAGTGATCCATATTTATAAAATTTATACATTAAACGGTATCATTTTTTCATTATATTTTACAAATTATGACAACGTAGAATAGTTTACAAGCACTCCAAAAGCACCGCTTTTGGTACACACAAAAAACAAAAGTAAATATTTCTAAATAGTTTTGAAAGCTGCACAGAGATGGCGTTGTCGTTAACTAACCTAAATACAAGTGAAATAGTAATGTTTTCATTTTAGTAAACGCACAATACAATAAAAAAACTGATAAGCAGATTTTTATTATAATTTTGCCTTTACTTGCTTATTTCTATACGAGACGACGTGTCTAGAGTTTATCCAGGTCAGGACATAAAAACATTGTATCTATGTAGCAAAGATGTTACACTGCGCGGATGTGTCATCGTTAACCTGTACCTGATGCTCTAGTTCCGAGAAATGTGGCCTCGTCTCCCAGAAGGCTAGACTTGTCTTAGGTATCAAATAGACCTAGAGTAACACGATTTAAGATTTTATTGACTCACTAGCTGTCGCCCGCGACGCTGTCCGCGCGGTATTATAATAAAAAATATTTAACAGCTGATTCTCAAACCTACTGCATATGTATATAAAATTTTATAAAAATCTGTCAAGCCGTTTCGGAGGAGTATGGTAACTAACATTATGACACGAGAATTTTATATAAAATTCTTACACTGCAAGATATTTATTGCCTTTTAATAAATAAGCACAATTTAATAAATTAGATACGTAAATTTTATCTCGCTAATATTGTAAATACAAAAGTATGGAGAGCGCAAAGGAATCTGTTACTACGTAACTCCAAGATAGTTAAACGGATTTGGATGCAAGTTGCGATATAGTTATTTTATATTCTGGAATAGCGAATAACCAAGTTTTTTTTGATAATCAATTTCAAGCAAAGTCGCTGATAACAGCTTGTTTTATAATTCTCTAGTAACTTATATTCAAAGTTACATAAGTGATATAGTACATCACTTAAATCCTGTTAAGATTTATATAGTTTCCGTTCCGTACATTAACTCCATACTTTCGTGGTCTCAGTCATCGTACTTTCACATTATAAGACCATAAATCTCTGACGTTGTACGATGAATAAATTACAATTGATGATATTTGTTCAAGGAGTTTTTACACTATAGCTGCCATTAAATCAAAGGAAAAAGAAGAAATTAAACTTTTGAATTTCGTAATGTCAAATCAGTTTTCTATGTCTTTCTGTTATTCATGTTCTAATATTAACACGGTTTTCTGCAAACAAGGGCTTTTTTATTTAAAGCCCTGTACATTTGGTAAATACTTGTGTATTTACTATGATTATTACGCCTATTTACGATTCTGTTTGTCGAAAATTTGAATTTCAACCAGTCAGGCCTCAGTCATTAACGAGAACGTGTTAAAGTTTGTTAGTAAAAATTCCGTTAAGTATTCCCCATAAAATCATATCAATGGATTTTCATTAACATTTGAATAGTTTAAAATTGTGTACACATGTAAAATATATATTTTGTACATAACTATTAATGTATATTATGTAGTACATAGTCATATTACACGTGAATATATCTTAGTAACAAATATAGTTCAGATAACGTAGATTAAAATGTTTCAAGCTGACACGATACACGGAACCGTCACTTTGCTACAACGGGTTTTTACTCTGTAAGACGAGCGTCAAGAAACGTATGAGATTTCCTCGTTCTAGACATTTACTCGTGTTATTAGATGACTTGAAGTTATAAGTTATATTTCATTTTACAGAAAAGATAAAAATGTTTTGATGATTGTTTTTAGTATAAGCCAAAATACGCGTAACAAAAAATATTGTCATCTCTTTTCTTTCTCATTATTTCCAATAGATAGAACAGAGATAACAATACGTTTTTTACATGGATTACCGCAGTATAAATCTGAGCAATTTTTGTTATCATTTTATAGTCCAAATAAATTTGCATAGAACAATGTTAGTCATTTATTATTTAAATTAGGTTATTTGATTATTCCAACACAAACATCGGACAGCGTGACAATCAAGCAATGTCACGGCAATTCGTGACTTTATTGTTTTTATACAACATGAAAGGAAGTCGCGCATTAACTAATAAAGGGATGTTCGGCTTAAATGGAACACCTCGCAACAAAGTTTTAAGTTTTTTATCGTATGTGAGTTTTAATAGTTAGGATACAACATTTTCTGTCCGTCACCTTTTTATCACTAATGATTGTAATGTAAGTTAGTCACTTTTTTTTGAGCTGTCAAAAAAAAAAAAATTTCTTTTATAATTCAATGGCCAGTTTCTTATATTACGTTAACATAAATACTTTTTATTATAAAACAAATATTGTTTTAAAACGAAACAGAAATATTTCATAACATTAGAAATGAAAAATTATTGATCACGATGTTAGTTATACAGTTTAAATATTGTTTTAATTATTATAACATACTTTCCATGTGAAACATAATCTTTATGATATTGGAGTTCTGAATGAACAATAGAAATAAACTATGATTAAAGTTATCCTTGACAATGGTCACTGTGAACTATTGTTAAGAATTTATTGATTTATTAAGGAATGTAATTAAAAATTAAACAATTTTTTTATTTGTGTTTTTTTTTTTTATTCACAATAGCAAATGTCACTTAAAAAAATGGGATTATTTAATTACGAATAGATTAATTATCATTTTACCCGAAACTCCCCTATTATGTTTACTTAGTTAATTTTAAACAATTCCTATTCTAACGCTGTTTGCCTTGCACATTAATTACTATACAGTTTGCTTTTAATAATGGAAAAGTCTCCTTTCGTTCTTCACAGTTTATTCTTGAATACCTTGATTAATGCCTCTTTTATCGTCAACGCATTTTCCTTTATACTTCTGTGCATTAATATTTTTAACAAAACAGTCATGTCTTAAGATAGCAACATTTATTTTGATTACTTTTAGCAATTTCAATTAAATGTCCTTATCCTAGAGTAAGAGAACGTACCCATACTACGTGACTCGTTTAGAAGGCGGGGGGGTTAGCGAAATCTTTAAAATACTACGTTTAGTCACTGGAGCGGGGTGGGGGGGGGGGGCTCAAGTTTTTGTGACGTATTCGTTAGTTGTTCTTTTTCATAATACATTATTTACTAGTAATTTAAGTATGCATGCAGTCTAAAAAAACTTGGAAAAAACTAAAAAAAGGTCATGTAGTATGGGTATGTTCCCTAAGCTGATCGAGTGTTTTTAAATAACACAAAAAATAAACTTAGGTTTTATTACGGTTAGTTGAGTTTTAGCTTGGAAAAACTTTGTGAATTATTTTATAATTTTACTTTAAATAATAATTTGAATATTAAGATAAACTTAAGTTAAAAATACAGAACATGGAAGCATTTTCTCACGTTATTATTTTACGTTTACGGAAGGCAGAGACAATTACAGAGTTTCTTTATAATTGCTAGAACGCGGTAGTCTATGCTCGCCACAGATTATATCTAAGTAGGCGGTGGAACATCGAAATAACGTAATATGATTAAGAAATATTTTTTAATATGTACTTAAACTTCGATTTTAAACTATGATTAACTAGCTGTCGTCTGCGAATCTGTCCGCGCGGCATTATAAAAACTTTTAATTAGTAGTTTATGTGTTTTTCCAGACTATGTTCTACACCTATTTCAGAAAGATTTATGCAGCCGTTATGGAGATACCTTCTAACAAACATACATCCATTCGTATTTATAATATTAGTAACATTCCAATACTCATGAATTAGTCCGTCGCATTAGTATGAGAGATTTATTTTACTATCTTAAGAACCTTGAGTGCTGCAATTCAAACATTTATTTCAACTGGACATTATTAAATGTTTTATATATGTATGTATGTTTTCTTTTATGCCCTAAAATTTAGGTATCATAGTAAAAACGAGTTAATTACATTGGTGTTTCTGATGTCAGTGGAAAGTGAGAGAGCATAGCGGACACGCTCTCATTGCGTTTATTAGATTAGATTTTGGCTATGGCCACACCTAATTGACAATTATGAGTAAAGCACCCATTGCTATAGTTTTAGTTGAGATGGCACCAATAAAAACATAAGTAGTAATTCACTGCCGAAAGAGACAAAAATTGTTTATTGATAAACTTTTTTTATATTTAAGTTAAAGTGGGTCTCTGATACCGAAATCTCTGTATAAAACATATCGTCATCCCTTTCATTATCATTGTCAACACAGAGATATGGTTTAAACGGAATTTTTGGGCTCGGAAACCCACAGTCCTTACTTGTTCATGCCATAATTAGCTATATTTTTTGCTGCTGCTTTTAGCATAAAAATAGCCTTTTTTTTAAACAGATATTCTCGATTCTTTTGGTAAATTCAGTTTGAGTTTGTGTACCGTTTACTTTGGTTTTACGATACATATTCTTCGAAATCTGCAGATTTAAGTGTTTGTTCACTTTCACGTTTCGAATGTATCCATGGTAATCGAGATTTTTATCTCGTGATGTAATTTTATGAAATCCTCAGTTGTTACAATTCCGTGGAAAGTTACATTTACATGTTGCATTACATATTTACATACGATTCAATGCTGTGTTTATGAATCTTTATAGGCTTTTTTTTGTTTCATAAGGTGGCAAACGAGCGAGCGGCCACCTATAATCGCTGTAACAGCGAAGCGACCGTTGCCCATAGATATACGCAATTGCATATGCGTTGCCTACCTTTAATCGACGGAGGCGAAGATGCGCAGAAAGAAAATATTTTCCCTTCCCATGCATCCTCTCATCCGGTAAGTCCAATTCCCATCCTTTCCTTATAAGAAAAAGGATGGGAAGGGAAAGAGGACTAAATTAGGCCTCCGGGCTTACGACAATTGATTATTTAGAAACGGACTAGGCAAAGAGTTGCCGTTGTGTAAACTCTGCAACTTTTCACACATGAGCATGTCATTCTGGCACATAACATTGAAACATTTAGACTACTGTTGACTTAAACATGTACTCGCAAGCAAGCAAGTTTGTACTTATTGTTTTTTTATTTAATAGACAATTGTACGTGCTTGACAAGTCTTGTCACTTAAAAGTTCAAGCTCACAAATATTGTTGGACGTAGACCTCAACCATGTATCGCAAAAAATACAATATGCCGCATTCACAAGTTTATACATTCATGTTTATAAAAACCTAGTCTGTACAAAAACCGTGTAGAGCTCAGTGACAATAACATTGTTGAATAGGATTTACGCACCAGTAAACGTGACGAGTTTACATTTTAACTGAAATGTTACACAATAGACTTTTTTACTAATCAAAGTTTAACGTACGAGTGCGCTGCATCAATTTAGTAATAAACTAGCTGTCGCCGGCGACTTCATCCGCACGGAATTAAGTAAATATATTAGTTTATGTGTTTTACCAAACTATATCTTTGCCAAATTCCACCAAGATCTGTTTAGCTGTTCTGCAGATACCTTCTAACATATATCCATCCATACATCCAAACATTGGCATGTATAATATAAGTAAGATAATAAAACTTATATTGTTTATCCTGAATAAAACAACAATATAATTTTTACTTTACAAAAATAAGTGTTATGAAAATATCGATTGAGTCAATACATCTACCATACTCGTAATAAGTAATATAACGAGAATAGAGTAAAAAGTAGATTTTTATGAGTTACATATTAATAAACTTAATTAAATGTAAATATTTGGAGTTGATAGTTAGCTACGGAAAAGTGACTATGCTTTATTAACCTACATTTTAAAATTTAACAATTATAAACCAAGATTTAGAAATGAGTTTAGAATTACCGCGAAGTGAATTTGTATAAAAATTGGAGTAAGAAGTATTTAATGATTTTGTTTCGATTACATTTTTATTCCTTTTTACAATGTTTACGTATAAAGATAAGAAAATAACTTATCTATGGTATCAAAATAATAAACTAAACACAAAAGCACCAAAATGGCACAATATGTTAGTGTTTTTCATGAATGATTATTGAACTTTTTCTTATTATTCTCCATAGCTGTCACCCGTAACTCCGTCCGCGCGGAATTAAGTAACCTATGCGTCCTTCCACGCTATGATCAATGCCTATGCCAAATGTCATGGAAATCCGTTCAGCTATTCTGGAGATACCTTCAAACATACATTTAAACATTCGCATTTATATTAGTCTCATAAGTAAGGATATATATAAAGACGAACATAAAATTAACGTATATTTTTCAGTGGACGACGATTAATATAAAATTGACAGTAATTCAAAAATCCATTACATTCCCGGCCGTTACTTCGATTAAGAGTAAAATACACAAGATTGATCTGTAGCGATTCGCGTCGTGTGCGCTACAGATTATGTGACATCTTGCTAACGGCGTAAACGGTATATGTAACGTAATTTAAAGTGTGTAAACATGTGAAGAAAGGCTTTACGTAATTAGAGCCTTGTGCGTAAATCAAGAAAGGATATTTCTGAGCTGTCACCCATGAACGCGCCGAATTAAAAAAAAAATAGTAGCCTATGTGTTCTTGTCAGTCTATGTTCTCTATGTCAAATTCAGCGAGATCCATATAGCCGTTCTGGAGATAACTTTTAACAAACATCCATTCATCGTATAAAGATTCTATGATGATTTTAGTTGTCTATTTGGTAAGCTTTAACACAGTTCATACATCTTCTTTTTCTTTGAAAATAGATAACAATAAGTTTACAGTTTACAGGAAGAAAAAGTGTTAATTTAGTTTGAAAATCTACACTAAAGGTCTGCTTACGATATTAGATAACTCTACGTGTGAATATATTAAACAAATAATAAGTCGATACATGAAAATTTTTCACAGTATCATACAGGTTAGAAGCGGTCGATTACGTAGCACATTCCTTAAGATGTAGAGTAGTGTCGCCTACTCTACCGCACCGTTACAGACCTAGTTGTAACCATTTAACATGTTGTTAACAAATACTAGAGAACACTAAATATGGACTCACCACATATTAGTCGAAATATCCTTTAAAAGGATTTATACCAGACGGGATTGAAGCAAATTTGCAGCATCAGTTTTTCCGTCTAAGTATGACTTGGGTTCCTACAAGAATAATCGAGCAAATCACCACTTCTTTATAACAGATGGGAGCAAATGAGCAGGGGGAGGTGTTCAACGATGCCCATGGATATCAGCAATACCAGACATCCATCCGGATCCAGCATACAGAGGAACCGCAGAAGTGTTGCCGGCCTTTGTGACGGTGATATGCTCGATTCTTGTAGGTTGACGTTTGGTGGAATTATCTTAAAAAGTATTACGGAAGGTAACAAGATAGTTAGATATTGTAATACAATGTAATTGATGTCATAGTCAGGTCATAGTCAAAGCGTGCAAATAGTCATTGGTTCGCGTGTTTAGGAAACGGAAGCGCGCTCCGCTGCCGTCGGAGCGTCGACGGGGCCATTGTCGCGCACCGGGGACGATTTGCGACGAATTTATAATAGTTTCACATAACATACGATTCACACATCAATTTTATATGCAGTTCACATAAGTTATCATTTTTGAAAACCTAATAATCATTATTTTACTCAATTACTTCAATATATTTAAACATTTATGTAATAATAATTTACGTTACAAAGCATATTAAATAATAGTTTTTGATGCGCTTACGATTGCGAATAATATGATTTGATTTAATATTTATTACGGAGGGATTTGTGTAACAAAATTATTGTAATCGTACAATAAAAACTATTCAAAGATCAAAGCAAGGTCAATAGTATTAGAATTTTTTTTTTTTTTTTTTACGTTTTATAAGCTAGCGCTTGACCACGATCCCACCTGGTGAAGTGGAGATTTGGTCGAAAGATGGTACGCGCTAGCTTAGTAAGTGCCTATTCACTCTACAATTGTGATTTAATATAAGTAATAATCAAAAGGACCTTAAAGTTTTTAAAGAGAGGGAGGGGGGGGTACTAGTGTCAGTCATTAAATCGAAATCTCAGGCATGTAACCATCAATGGTACTCGTAAGTAAAAACTAAATTAATGAAATCTTTTTTTTTTCTTAAACTTATATCTTTAAAGATAGCCGTGACCAAATCAAATTACATTCAGTTATTGAAGACGCGTAGTTTATTTTTTTATTGTAGAACGAAGATGAATATACTTTTATAATTGGATCTACAAAAAATTGTTGGCGAAAAAACTATTTAAGAAATGACTGCGGATATCGTCACGTATTGCATCATTTATCAACGAAAAAAACAAGGTTCTAAAGCGTATTTGAATATTTTTAAAGTGGACCGTGTGTTACTTGTTGGAGACTATTCTTATTTAGAAAAAAACAATAATAAACACACAGGCGTACACAATAAAACCTATTTTTCGCTGCCGGCAACAAAAACACGTTTAGTATCCGACTTTAGATAGGCTATAGATCCTAGTCTTTTGATCCTATGAGTGTAAATCTTACTAATACTAATGAAAAAGTTTAGAAGGATGGATGCTCGTTGGAAGATATCTCCAGAATTGCTCAACGAATCTCAATGAAATTTAGCACAGATGTAGATAATATTCTGGAAGAACAGATAAGCTACTTACTACATTTTTTTAATTACACGCGAATGAAGTCAAGGCTAAAAGCTAGTTGATACATACATTAATATTATATCATAATAAAGGTTGTGTACTAAATGAGACATAGCGCACGTCGTTCGTACGTATATAAATTAGTCGAAAAGTCCAGTAATTCTGTAAATAACGTAGTAATGACCAGCAATTCCGCGCGATCATTACGACGCACACATTGTTGGGTGGCCAGTTATACGTTATTAGTATGCATATTTAAGTATCATCAACTTTCCCTGCAATTCGCTTGCATGAGCACACGTCGCCATAGTTTTTTTTATGCTTCTATTATTTTCTAGAATAAAAGATTATTAAACAAATTAAACGAAATACAGAGTTAACAAAATTACAAGAACATTATTGATACGTTAGATAAATCTTACTAATATAAATGTGAATATTTCGATTTATCAATGGATGAATGGATATTAGTTATTACGTGTAACCAGAACGGCTAAAAGGATCTCGTGAAATTTGGCATGGCATTGAACGTACTTTGGAGGAACACATAAGCTACATATTTTTTTAATTAAAAAAAAAACAAATTTAAAACAAACAACCTTTTTGACGTAAATTGGGAGTTATTCAACTTTCTTTGCGTTTTATTACATATAAACATATTTCCTATATCGTTTCATGAAGTTAGAATGTGTGATGTTAGATAAATCCTAAGTTAAAGTTATTCGTCAAGCTCGTAACTTGCTAAGTAATTGTAAGTGTGCAGTCCTCCTTGACCGGCAGAGGTCGCGCTCCGCGGCGTGTGATCACTTATGTAATTGATTTGTTCATGTATACCTAATACATAAGTTTATATTTTGATTCATATATAACATAAAATAAAGAGTTGTTAGAAGAAGTATTAAACTTTACACTAGAACAGCATAAATTATGTTATTTTGTGGTACAATTGTAATGAAATTGAAAAATTCTTCGAGACTAAGATAAATGAAATCAATGATATATCGTAGAAGATAACCTATTTAGAGTATTAAAAACAGTCGAATGAACAGGGTCGTTTAAATAGATCTTGACGAGGACGCCTTGTTAAACCATGCTATTCTGATCTGATCTGAATCTGCTCTGCCATTTCGAGAGTTAATACGAGGATGTTAAAATTTCGAAAGAATGGGAAAAGACACAGAGATAATAATGATGGTTATTTAAAATATTTAATCGACAGAAAACACTTTTTTTTGCTATAGATTCTGAGAAATGAAAATCATTTCCCTGCAGATACAAAGATTTATGGATTAGTCGACGATGATCCGAGATTGGAAAGTGGTGGTCGTGAGAACATAAGTATGGTAAGATATTATTATATTGAAGTTTAGTAATGGATACATCGCTTTGGTACAGTTAACATGCACGGTGCAGAGGTTGTACAAAGGGGTTTGAATTTTATGTCCAAAGTTTGAACCTGGATGTGACAACTATTTATTGAACGTTATATCGTTTCGAAGAATATATTGTTAATATGCTTAGACAATTACTTTATACATTATCGGATAGTTATCACATTAACAAAGACTATCAAATTTATGAGAGCTGCCTCCCTCATCTTGAGTAAAGGAAAAATTATCCTTTCAAAGAATTTCCTTATTAAGTATTCAAGATTTATACAATCGTGGAAGTATTATGCAAATAAGACAAATCTGTTAAGAATGAGCCGGCAGACTCTCACGCGTGACATCGCCGCGCCAAAGAAAGTAAATGCATTGATCTGAGATAAAAAATGATTGTTTAGAGACGCCACGAGATACACCGACCTCTCTTCATATTTACTTATTTAACAACAAATTCAAACAAAATCACGTATAAACATTCTAACATGTCCTACATAATTTGAAACAGTTATTGTTTGTTCGCACAACAAAAACGTAACACCCTACCTGTACGAAATCCGTTTTTTCGGTCAAATTCTCGAACCTTGCTAGAATTTCTTTCACTGACACTTTAGGTTCTGTTGTTTCTTCGTGTATCGTCTCCATATGTCCACTAGACGACGACGAATAACTTTGGGGGCATTTTTTGGTTTTGCGACGGGTGGGTTCGGGGTCACGAGTATCGGCGCCGGAGTCGGAGTCCTCGGGGTTGGATGCGTCGGCGCTAGAGAGAGCGCCTTCGGAGGAATTGATGAGGGAGTCGAGGGATGGTGCGCGCTGCGGGGGCGGGGAATCCTGCTCGAGGGAGTACATGCGATGCAGGTGGCGCCAATTGTCGCGCATCGCGTGCGTTAGCCGCGGCCGCTGCATGCTGCGGCTCAACGCTGACTGCGCGCACCATGCGCCCCACACGCCGCACGAGCGTCACAAGCCTAACGCGCGCGTCTTTACCGAGCCCATCTTTGCTACTCACGCATCCAATGTTTTTGACATTTAATAAAGTTTAAATAATAGTTTATTATAATTAATGTTTATATTTAAATATTAAAAAGGTCAAATTATATGGTGTTTAGAAATTTAATAGATTTTATATTAAAACATGGTTTATTGGAATTTCCATTTTTAATATTTATATTCGCATTTTAGTCTTAATAAGTATAAATTTTTCACGTACAAGTCTAACGTTATCACAAATAATTTAGATTATCTGAAATTTGATATGAGAAAAAGATGTGGTGAGGTGTGTTAATTTTATCGATTTGGATCGATTTTCCACGCGACATACGGTGAGCGCTAACCACAATTTCCTTCAATGTACACACCACCTTTATTATTTTATAGCTGTACACTACCTATAAGATGCATCAAGAAAACTTACAGAAGGCTTATTTATAAATTCAATTAAACTAAATTATGTTCCAGTGTTTAATATTCAAAAAATATGTAGATATAATATTGGTCTTCCATTTTCAAAATCTATTTTATGTTATAGATTGTTTTGTTTTAGGAAAATTTTCTCAACTGAAAATCATATTTATAGAGAGCTTACTCATTATATTTTCGTATTTCTAATCGTTAGGGTGGAACATTCTAGATGTTGTATGAGGAAGTGCGGCCGGCACGGGGCGGCCGTGTGTGTCGGCGCGGTCAGTGTAACGGGCTTCACATCTCAACGCTAACGGGAGCAATATTGCTTACCAGGGTTGACTGATCTTATATACGGGTACAGCACTATTATCTCTTTACTACTACCATGTTTAGGGTTGCCTCATTTTCAGTTTGGAACCGAATTATTTGATGCATATACGAACACAGATATTTTATTTAGGTGACAGTTTTCGTGTCTACATTTATTGAATGTTGGCAACCCTAAATACTCATGTCCCCTATTAAAGCTTGAAAAATGGAACTCGCAACACAAAAAATGTTGAAATATAATATTGCTAAAGTAAAATTTATCAGTAAGTCAAATGGAGCAGCAACAATTGTACTTTTTAAATGGTTTAATTGAATTGAAAGTGCTATAAAATTTATTGACTTACATAAATGAGATAATAAAACTTCATGAAGGATCCGTGAAAGGAATTAATAAAAAAGTATTTTAAGCGATATCGAATAAATACAAAAATAACGAAATGGACAAGAAGTATCTTAAATAAAAAAAATCTTATATGCATTTACGTAATATGGTACACAAAAATGTTACCTCGCGACTAAATACCAAATGTCATAAAAAAAACATCAATATTAACAAATTAAATATGCAAAATATTGGGCTCAAATTAAATAGTAATCGGTTACATAAGAATCAGTTTGAAAAGCATTATGTCACTTCGGAAGTAGGAACCATTTTTTTTTGTTTATTTAAACATGTCAAAATTTTACTTTTTAATGCCATTGAGACAAATGCTGAATCATGTATGTCACTGGCACATAAATTTAAAAAAAAAAACCTCAACCAAGCGATAATAGTCATTAAAACCAAAGCAATACAGATTATATTTGCTTGATAGAGTAATAATTTAAATGTACTGCCGAAGATTAGGATTTTGAAGTGTCGATATTCATCATGAACAAACATTATTCTTCTAAGCAAAGACATTTTACGTTCACAAACACGTAATCAAACATTTAGGTAAAGAGGACGTGAACTTTTATATTGTTAATTTTACGAGTTACGTATTGTTGAAAATCAACAATGAAAATAATCCATCTTAAATTATTTAGACGTATTTAAGATGGATTATTATTTTACATTGTCGTTACTTTTACCAATTCAAGGAATTTTTGCCGCTGCTAATTTGTTCCGAAGTTTTGCCCTACACATAATAAACGAAGAATAATACGAGCAGTAAATATAATAAAAGTACAAAAATATCGCCAAATAAAAATCAAGAAATGTTATAAAATAATTTCTTTCATCTAATAACATTCGTTCCGTCTGAATAATTGCAAGGTATAAAGACATTTTGAAAGAAATTTCGTCATCGTGTTTAATCTAGATTTTGGACATACCTGCGTATACTGCAATGCAAACTCAACGATAAGGGCGTGTGCATGGTGAGCGAGCGGCGCGTGCAGCGTGAGCGGCGAGTCACGTGCGGGCGTCAGCTGCAGCGTGCCGGGCGCGGGGGCAGACGCGCGCAGACCGCCCAGTGACAGCGTGCGTCGTACTGTCAGCCCAGATGGACCTGAACACAACACAACTCTCAATTTTGTGATCAAATTGCAGCTAAAAAATCTTGTAATAATATATGTCGCCATGGGTTTCTACGTGTTTAAAACATATGTCCGTTTTGGCAAAGACAGAGATGAGGATATGTTTTATACAAATGTTTTGGTGTCAGAAACCAAGGGTAAATAGATCCATCTCGACAGCGAAAACTGGACATGAATTCCATAACTGGATTTTTTTTCGCATAACGTGATCCTGCCATAACCTACCTTTAACCCCGATCACAACAGCGGCGTGTGTGACAGCCAGCACGGCGCTCTCTCCAGGCGGCAGACGTGCGGAGAACAGCCTCGCGAAGTAGAAGGGCCACCCGCGCGCCATCTCGACGCAGGCGCGCTTGATGTGCGCACGCGCCGGCGCCCCGCCCCCAGACACGCCTTGCGCGCGCAGCCACGCCTGCCCCGCGCGACGTTCCGACGCGCTGATACGCAGCGACGCCATGTTCGATGTTATATCGCTGACGATCTATTACACATAAAAAATATTTAAAATCGACAGCGTCTATAAAATATCTTTGTATGAGTAATGTGAACGACTTAATTTAACTTCTTACATATGAAGTTACTTACCTGTGCATAAAGTAAATCCAAAATGTTTGGCTCGCTGTAAGTCTCTAGAGGCGTAAATACTTCTTTGCGCACGCGCAGTTTCCACGGTACTCGCGTGTACGTTAAAAAGGCGCGGTCCGACGGAAGGAAGGCAGCGGGGGCCGGTACGTCACCTAAGAAAATAAAATATTGTTAGATAATAAACAAAGTGAATGAACACAATAGTAATCTTACAATTTATGGAATTACTTACGTTCGATGTGTTCCGTTCTGTCGGTGACGTGGGTCGAAACGGATTGCCTTCTTTCAGCTTCAATCTTTCTTTCTCTCTCTTTCTGCGCCATGTGAGTTTTAAACGTCGCCCTCTCCGGCCTTCTCGACGTTTCAGTATTCTCCGGAGGAAACACGACGTCAGATCGTGGACTGTCCCTCATGCGTCCGACTAGCATGTCCCTGGAATTCTTTCGTCCATCGAAACGATCGAACTCATCAAAATATGAAGATGACCGTTTACGCTCGAAAGTAGCCGCCAGTTCGCTTTCTTCTTTTCTCCTTTCAGCTCTTGTCGGGTGAATCTCGTATATTTCAGACGCCTCACGCCCTGAATAACTGTCCCGCAAGTCTCGCCTGTCCGTGGTGTCTAAGCCTGACTCCGAATCCCATTCGTCCCTGCCGTGCTGCTGCCTCTCCTCGCTGTATCCTCTCGCGTCGGACTCGTCGCCCCAATCGCTGACGCGGCGCTCCCGCCGGTCGGCGGTGAGAAACCGAGATGCTAAATCGTCACCCTGGTTTGAATCGGTCTCGTCTTTTCTTCGCGAGCTCCAGTTGGCTAAGAAAGCGTTGCGATCGTCAGCTTCCCTGTTCTGATGAACACCGAAGGTGTCACGGTCGCGACGCAACTGGGCGAATGATGCATCCGGAGCCGGAGGAGGTGGCGCGGGTCTGTCCGGCGGGGTGGGGGGTGACATTGGGGGAGGAGGTGCGGGGCCCGGCGGAGCGGGAGGTAATGGAGGCGGAGGAGCGTCCCATCTACCTCCGCCCAGCTGTCGCTCCAACATGAGCTTTCTGGTATCCTCCAGCTTGTTAATAGTTCGAGGCGTCTCGGCTGCGGAGGAGGTGCTACGAACAGAATGGTTGGCGGTGACGCGTTCGAGTCTTTGCCTCATTTCAGAGCTGAGCTTCAATTTGCCCACGCTGCCGGGGGAGGGTCGCTGCGCTCCTATTTCAAAGCTCCTTCTGGCCGTTCTCTGAGACGGTGGTTCTCTGCTCGGAGAGATATTTTGTCCGTCCACTTCAAACTCCTCCCACTCAATGCTGGGCGAGGCCTCGGACCGCGACCTGCCGCGAGGGGGTTCGTGCTCGACCATTCCATTAGTTTGCGCTTGCGGAGTATGACGTCTCTGAATTTGTCGCATCTTAAATTTTGTAAAATCTTGGGGTGTCTCCGGGTTGACCGCATCTTTCGGTGGCGGCCATCTCCATTTCCCAATCCTAACGGTCTTCGCTCGGCCGTACGGGTCCAAAAAAGGTCTCACCTCCGAGGGGTCGATGTCGTGCAGCGGAGGAGGCATGGGCGGAGGTGGCGGGGGAGGTGCCCCGGTGGAGGAGCTCTCGTTCGACTCTCGTCTCGTTTTAACCGCATTTCTAGGAGGTGAATGTACCTGGGCGTGGACAACAGTCGACGAACGCACGGGAGATGTCGGGACCGAATCGGAGGGTTCCGCGACTTGTCCGGCAAGGAGCGTCTGCAGGGCTTGGTTCTGTGCTAGCAGCTGCTGTTGAATTTGAAGATTCTGTGCCATGGCGTTTTGGAGAAACGCACGTTGTAAATTTTGATGGTACGCGTTTATGTCGACCGTACCCGGAGGCGGCAAATGTAAGCCTAAGGCTGCCGCTAAGGCCTCGGGAGTAGCCGGCATGGCGGGCATCGACGGAGGCAGTGAAAGTGCTCCATAGTTGATAGCGGATGTGGTCGCAGACGCTCCTCTGGGCGTCGTTCCGCCTCCTTTTATGGCACCTGAGAGTTGTTCCCCATCGGTAAGTCGCTTCAGACTATCGTTCATGAATATCGGATCAAACAGGTTTGTGATGTAGTCGTCGACGGAATCGACGCTCGATTCCTTCCTGCTCGACTTCCCCTTTTCGCCTTTCCCGCCACCTTTGATCAAACGGTCGATTTGTTTGTCATTGTGAAGACTATCTATCCTCTCATTGTAATTGCAGGTGAGTATGTCGTCGATGAAGTCGTTGTACTTGCGGCCGCCTTTGATGCTGGCGGCGAGGGAGCGCGCGTCCGACATCTCGTCAATGTTGGGGTCGAGTACGGGCGAGAAAAGGTCGTCGAGGAATTGGTCCACGTCGGACGCCTGGCTCGGCACGCGCACTCGCCGCACGTGGGACGCTAGACTTGGCGCTTCAGATGTGTCCGACATTGCTGATGACCTAACGCCTCCGAATTCCGAGCTCTTCTCAATATAAGCTCGACTTGACTGTGAGCCGGCGGGCGCGCGCTTGCCGGCGTACTGCGACTTGATGTATCGCGAGGGCACCGCCCGGGAGCCCGTGCCGTACTCCATCTCCATGGCGCCCTTGCTGCTGGCCACACTGGGCGCGCCGCCCAGCCGCTCCACCGAGTGATAGCGGTCGTTCAGCCGCGACTGAGACAAGCCCAGGTCGGCCAGCTTCGTCGGCGGCGGCGCGGGGTTGCTCTCGCCCAGCAAGTTGTCCAGCGATCTGCTGCGAACCTTATCCGATTGCTGCTCGAAGTATCGCTCGTTCAAGGCCGAATCTCTGGACAGAATGTCGTGCGATATCTTTCTAGAATATTCATTGTTATGCTTGTTAATGGTATGAGACTCCTCCTGTTCCATCTTCCAATTGTATTCAGATTCGTCAATGGAATCTTCTAGCAATCGTTGGATGCTCGGAGAGCGGGATTTGGGTGGTTCCGGTGGCGGCACCTATTGAAAAAAAATTGAAAGGTCAATTTAAAATACTCTTAATTTACTACAAATCATACTACTGTGTACATATGTCAGGGTTTCGGCATACCTGCGGTCGGACAGCTCGCTCTGTGTCTACGGAGGAGGCGCGCGGGGGCGGCGCGGGCGCAGTGCGTGAGGTTGAGGCACGCAGCGGCTCAGTGCGTCCACCCGGCCACGCCTCCACCTCGCCCACCGCGTCCAGCGCAAACTCGCACCCCGCCCACTCTGTATAACCATACAATTATTGCAAATGTAGGAGAGGTAAGTTATATTTGAACCATTGCTAAATCATGTACAAAATATAATAAATGAATAAGAAGTTTGTTTAGAAAATTACCTGTGAGCTGTCCGTTATGCTCCATGGTGAGCGACCAGCCGGTGAGGCCGCGCTGGTGTCCAGCGGCGGCCAGCGCGGCGGCCGCCGCACGCTCGCACGTTGTCCACGCGTCCACGCTGACATGCCTTAAGGTATCTATGAAAAGAATGTTAAGTTAATAATAACTTTCCTAACAAAAGGTAAATTTAATAAGGCATTCAAGTGTGTTTTTATATTTGCATAAAGCTGTATTGTATCTAAATAAAATAATTAATTACCATCGTACAACCGCAGCGGCAGGGCAGGCATGGCGTTGTCTCCGGCGCGCCACTCTAACGCAGTGGGCGGGGCCCGACGAGCCACGCCCGCGGCCCGCGCCTGCGCCGCCTCTGCGCCCCCAGCCAGCCGCAGCAGCCGGCTGCGCTGACGTCCGCTAGTCGACTCCGATATCAACCTCAATAGGTACCTGTACAAAAACATATAGTTAAAGTAATAGGTATTTTAAAAATTCTATATAAAACGCGTTTTGTAACATTTTGATAAGGTTGTAAACAGACGCTTTAATAAAAAGTGTCATAAATTTTGTATGTTAGTCAATTATTAGGTGCAAACATATCTATATTTTCACACAAAACACACCCAAATCTTATATCATATTGAACTTAGATTTCTGTAATGGTTATTGTACGGTTATGAACTGACTTGTGCAGGGCGGGGCCGGGCTGGAAGGAGGCGAGGCAGTGGGCGACGAGTTTCCAGACGCGGTCGCTGTGCGCGCCCCCCGCCGCCGCCTGGTTGGCCAACTGCACCAGGATCTCGTCCCGCAGACCACGCGACGCTATCCCGCGGGATGCTATGTAATCCGCCAACACCTAACAAACAACATGTAAATATTTTCACCTGACATTTCTAAAATAGCGAAGTGACCGTTGTCTAAAGACATCTGCAGTTAGCAGATGCATTGCATACATTTATGAGTCAGAGCAAAAGTATGTACGAAAAGGTTAGAACATGTAAGTAACGCGTAGGACATGGAATTGGCGGTGTTAACTTGCAAGTTAACTTAGAATGTTTTTTGATTTCTCTTAAGAATTTGATGTATAAATTTTTATTTGAGTTACCTTTTGCCGTGTGTCGTCTCCTGCAGCAGACTCGTCACACCAACGCAGGATTAATTTGAATATAGCGATCGCATCGTTGAAGTCTTGATCTCTGAAAAAAAATATAAGTTTTTCTTGAAGTCAAAACATTTTCATAACTTATTATTAAGTATTCAACAGGTACAGAGGTTTTCAAATATCTTGGTGGCTCGCATGGCAGATGACCTTGAGCCGACAATATATTTGAAAAGACGTATACATTTTAGTTAAATCATTCCATTGAGATGACATAATGTGAAATAGCGCGCTATATAAATTAAGTAATGGTAAATACAAACCTGACTGCAGCTTTAGAGAGGAAAGGTTTGGTGATGGGCTGCTTCTTGGGGCTGAGCTGGCCGCCGTCCGCGAAGTACACCGAGCTGAACTTAGAGAACGCGAACTGCTGCAGATCTTTGGGCAACTGGATGCGCTCTTCCTCCGCGAATACATCACCTGATACCTGGGAATAATAAAAATATACATTTTAGATTGTGATAATAAGACTCACTTGTGTTGATTTATTGCCATCTCTGTCTTTTCAAAGAGAATTTGAGGGATAACAATAATCAAGTATCACAGCACCTTGGGACCTTTTAATATTCGTACCTTGGTAATATTCTTCTCTGTATGTAGGGGTTGTGTCTCCTCTATCTTGGACAATATAAAGGCGAGCTCAGCCGGTACTTCCAGCACCTGCAGGCTCTCCGCCTTCGCCTTCTGCTCCGCCGCACGACGTCTAACAAAGAAAACATTCAGTAAACATACGGTAGGCAGATTATTTATTCAGTGATCTATGGCTTAGTCATAGGAGCTATCTACTCATACACTTAATTCTGCACTCGGAGTTATTACTTAGTATGAAATATCGACACAAAAGGAACAATTCTGAGTGAGTGGTGTCCTTACTTGGCGGCCGCCTGGTGCTCCTCCTGGCGACGTCTCTGCGCATCTCTCTGTTCCTTCAGCGCGGCGACACGACGCCTCGCCCTGCGCGCGCGCACCAGCGCCTGCGCACGCACCACGCCGCGGCGCGCGCGCACGTACCTCCGCCGGTCACGTGACCCGCGCCACCACGACTGGATGCGGACGGTCGACGCGCGCAACTGGTTGTAACGTTTTCTATACACCAAAATTATCAGTAAATTATTTTTATTTTTAATTTACGGTGTTTTATTCATTACTTATCCTGCTAACTACTTCAAACAAATTATACCCGTTAAATATTTTTTTAGAATCTCTTTTCTTTAAATAACAATATATTGAACTGTTTTGATGGTAGAAACTTCAGTTTTTTTTGTTTTCTGAAATTTTGTTATGTGATTTATTTTAATTGATAACTAACCTAGCCAGGTATCCTCTGATGTAGGCTTGTAGCGTGGTAGCGGCGGCTCGCAGCTTGTCGGCGCGCGCTCGCTCCAACGCGCGGTGCAGCGCCTCACGTACAAACACACGCGCCGCGCCCAACTGGTAGTCCGCACCGGCTGGAAATTAACAATTAATATGAAATTACGATTCAAATTCGTTTGCTCTACTCATAATAAAGAACGCTGCAACGTCTTTTCAAACATACTCAAAAGAATTGCAAAAGAAAATTCTAGTGTAATTTTATACACGCATGTCATAGAGTTGTTAAAAACTACGCCCGTAAAATTAATAAAGTTCACAATTGTATTTCAAAAAAAAAAATATGGGCATTTTATATTATATGCAATGATAACCATTCGCAACCTTATATTATAACCTCATTCGAGAGCTATAAAGAAATTGTTAATACGTCGAATTGCCAAGATGTACATTTTTTACGACGTCACACAGATTCTCTATAAGCAATTTAACACGTAACATCAACAAGTGTAACACTTTCCCCGCAAGTCACGGATGCGTAAGCCACGTTATTTTTACACATCTTACTAATATTATAAATGCGAATGTTTAGATGGATGGATATTTGTTTGAAGGTATCTCCCCAATTACTTAACAGATCTGGCTGAAATTTGTCTTATAATTATAAAGAACGAAGCCTGGAAGAACATACAGTGGACTACTTAAGTTATAATTCCACGGGAACGGAGTCACGGGCGACAGCTAGTTTGTTAATAATTTTTTGACAAGAGATTTTAAAGACTATCAATTTAATAGGGAATTTCTTTCATATTTGTTGGTTTTTGAAAGTAGTGTTATAAAAAAAGAACTATAGTAATTACACTCATACCTTTAAAACACAGACATTCACTTATTTAAACAGTAGTAAGTTATTTTCAAACGTTGTTCACATGTACACAAGTCTTAGCGCGAATTCCGACTGATTCCTTTCTCCCACAATCAGCCTATCGTACACACAATGCACGTAAGTCCCTCCCAAGAGGGATCGTTCAAATAAAACGCATGCAAATCCATCGCCTCATACGCCTGATTGTATGCATACAGTGAGTCGTATATCTTAGTTGCTAACAATGAAGACGTAGGCGTGATCGATACCTATGTTGTAACGCTTTCTTAAAGCTTGAGTAATTTATAACCCACCAGTAAATTCTTAAGAGTCAAAGCTCTTCAATTAACTTAATTAAATTTTACAGTTCATCAGAGAGACAGAGAGAGAGAGAGAGTTTACTGGATCCAAGTGCTTTAACTTATAGGATCACTTCGTTGTCCGTCCGTCTGTTTATCAAGGCTTTTTTTTTAGATTTTTAGATAAAATTCTTATAACTTTTGACATATAAATCTCAATCGTTAAGTATTTAAAATCTCACTTCCTACTCCATAATCAAATAACAATGTTTGGGCTTAAAATCTCTATAAAACAAATCGTTTTGTCTCTTCTTTTCTTTGACAAGACGGAATTAAAATCTTTTAAATGGGGATTAGTTTCAGAAACCCACGATAAATGTATTATACAAAATTATAATAAATTAGTAATCGTCATTGTTTTCTTACCAGCGCCTGTAGGTGGCATCTCAGCAAGAATGGAGTTGCATATTTCTCGGTACGGCGTCGCACGAGGCGGATTCGTCTTCAATAAGTACCTGGAAATACGATATATTCATTTTAAATTTAAAACATGTTTCTGATACTATTACTACGACGATTTTAACGACTGATAAAGAATTATCTTACTAGTATTATAAATGAGAGGGTAAGATGAATGTTTCGTTACGAAGAAACGACTGAACCAACGAGGAACAACGTATAAGTTAGTAGTTACTAATTATGAAGACAAAGTTGCGGGCGACAGCTAGTATACTAACCTATATCTGTCAACGAAGTTCTGGAAAGGTATCCGTATAGGGTACCCGGTCTGACGTATCTTGATGGTGTCCAGCATCCCAGTGTACCGCAGCTGAGCCAGTACGCACGGCAGCTCGAACTTCATCGGCGACTTATCCGTGTTCGGTTTGATGCAGCGCACGAACCACGGATTGCAGCGCGTCATTGACTCTAGCAGCTGGTGCAGGCTGTCTGAGAACCTGGGGAAGGTAACATATGACGTAGGAAATGACGATATTAACACGATTTGAGAATTTACCTAACCATCATCATCATCAGCACACTATTCTTTCCCACTAAGAGGCTCGGAGTCTACTCTAAGTCATAGGTGACTAGGCCACCCTGGTCCAGGCTGTGTCTAAGAAAGTTTGGAGGTATTTTACCTAGCTGCTACAGTCGGTGTCCTTGGCTTCATAGTAACAAAGCGTCCATTAGCGCCGCGGGGCAATGTCTTGTTGTTGTCATGTTGCGCGCGCAGCTGGCCCGACATTTCGGCGACTAGCGGTACATCGCTGCTGCATAGCAGCTCCAGCACGTCCCCGCGCAACGCATCGCGATTCTTGTCCAAAAAACCCTCCACGTTGTACCACACTTGACCCGCGTAGTGCTTAATCTAAAATAAGATGATATATTAGTAAGGAACCTTAGAATAGTTTTGCTTTGATTCTTTAAAACGTGAAATTTAACTTACGCCGAACTCGTTAGCTCCTAATCTAGGTCTTGAGTACAATTCATTTAAGGCGTGGTTATAGTGACATTTTTCCAGGAACGAGGCGTCTGAGGCGCGCGGGAAGTTACTCTCGTCGTCCAGCAGGTGCAGGATGCCTACTGGTTTCTTACTCAGAAGCTGGATCACTGGAAACAGCGATAAAATGAGCAACCACAGAGTCAAAAGCAAATAAAAAGACGATGAGGGGGCTACATACCCGGAGAATTATCGTTCCAAGTCAGATTGGACCATTCCAATCGCTCCTTCTGATACTCCTGTTGTTCCAGTTTGAAAATATGCTTATTGAAATAATGCTGGAGCGTTTCGTTCGCGTAATTAATACAAAGTTGTTCGAAGGAATTCTCTTCCAAGTCTTCGAATCCGAAGATATCGAGGAGAGATATCCGATGAGCATCGTGTAGACCCGAGCGGTGGACTATCGAGTTTATTCTTAATACAAGCCAGTTGAAAAGGGAAGAATAAAGCGCTTTGGCGAAGGCGTCCCTGGCGTCTAAGGCCTGGTCTATCGGTAAAGGTGACCTCATGCGCTCTGCTCGGGCGGCCGTTACCCTCGTTGTTAAGGCGCGAGCTAGTGCCTCTGCGGGCACCTTCAACAAATGTGCTGCCCAGCGCACCTCAGCCCCGCCTCCTAACTGAACTCCTTCTTGCCCATGACGCAATTGTCTTCTGTGGAAGTACACATTTCCTAAGTGAAGAACTGCGGCCAATACTCTTATAATGTCTTCTCTTTCTGCGTCACCAATGCCAAGCACTTGCATAGCTCCACACAGAGCGGACCAATCGGCTCCCGCACCGGCGCCTCCAGAGTCACCGCCTTGATTTAAATAGAAATAATGCTCCGCTGTCAGTAAACCTCTCGTACGTCTCTGTTCTTCATCCAATCCCGCTAGCAGCTCATAAAATACATGATAATTTCTTTCGCCCGGCGATTGGGTGACTATTCTCGACTTTTCTAGAAGATAATGTGCTACTCTCGCGCCGGCTAAGGCGCCATCTTTGAAATATAGTTCTAAAAGTTTTCCGAAACGACTAGAGTTATGGTTTTTTGGTGTCCTCGCGTTTCCGAACGCTTCCAGCAATGGTGCCGCCTCTAATATCTGTTCGGAGACGGGAGCTCTGCCCAGTGGCGCGGGTGCGACCGCGGCTAGAAATTGCACTGCTAGTTTGGTGGATTCCGTCTTCCCGGCACCCGACTCCCCAGATATCAAAATAGCTTGCGGGTGCGGTAGAGACGACCGGGCGGCGGCGGCGATCGCGAACAGGTGAGGTGGCAGGTCGCCTAGTGCTTCCGCCGCGTGATATCTGTATCAAACGAAAAAGCTTGAAGCATACTATGTTATATTATTACTAAGGATTATTATTTATATTTTATTTGACGTTTATTAACACTAATAATATTAGACTCTAAGTTGTACGTCTTATAACCTACTAACAATATTTAAATGTTTGTGTCTGTCCTTTTAGGTAAATCAACAGTTTCAGGTAATTCAAGGTTTTATTCTTTGGTTCACTTGTTTATTCACAAGACTTCTCTACAAGCAGAGTATTGTTGCCAGTCTCTAACAAGTTTAAACAGAACCATAAACACTTGACATTGGCCCAATCCGATTAGGGGAGCCATAAACAAGAAACAGAACAGAACAGATTATTATTTAACTTTCCAACAAATACAAACATCATTACAATAGTGTGAAATACATAAATCCTTGGTTATACCCACATGAAAGATTTAGATAATACAACCGACATAGAGGTTGCTTTAAAAGTGTCAAGGTTGTGTGCCATGCTCAATGTCTAATGACACTTTAATTGTGCAGCCGCAAGACATACAATGCCAAAGACCTTCCATTCATAAATTTTATATTTACATACTTTCAACACCTGTGTGCTCTAAGAGTTTAAAAGTTATATTTTGAAGTCACCTTAATATCAGATCGAATTACTAATATAGAAACATTGTAAGCCATATTTCGATTACATCGTCACGTAACATAAGATGGCAACATGAAGGCATAGTTTATTTATAAAAACATCCTTAATTAGTTACATTTTATTATCTGTTTATAAGATTTTTTCACATTTTAAATATCAAATAAATGACGTTTTGTTACCTTCTAGCAGTCTGCAGACCATACAACGAATCAACAGGTCTGTAGGGATTGACAGCTACCAATATGGACCCGGCGTATGTATAAATCAGACCCTGTTCGTATCTCAGTTTCAAGTTCCAGAGTAATGCAGCTTCGTGGAGGTCATGGAGGCGCGTCATGTCTTCCACTCCTGTGGGGCCCAGCTCCTCGCGCGGCCATACGGGGTCGCCCTCTTCTTCCCCATTGCCCATCTGGAGAGCGAATGTCTGGGGCTGTTGGTGGATAAAAATATTTTTTTTTACTACTGATACATATTTCAGTACCTACTATTTACGCATTGTTAAAATGAGGTATAAAAAATAAAATATTTTTTTTAAGCTGTGGATGACAAGATACAAGACCTTATTGCCTCGCATCGCCCATGGAAGCGCAAGGGAACAGTCCACGACTTAAGAGTTCGATAGCAAAACAGTTGAAAACATTCTTTTAAGACGATACATATGTTGAATATGCACTAGTTTTTAACCCTAAGCCAATTCCTAAGTCAAGGTCAATCTAAGAGCTTACAATACGCAATGCAATTTTCCACTGGCTTACATTTATATACGAGATAACGTAATCAAGGTACAACACAAAACCGCAGCCAGACGGAAAACTATCGTCTCCGTCGTCACTGTGACATGACGTAACAACCACATAATACAATCTGTTCATCTGAACGCATGAGAAATTTCCCTCTCGACATCACTATGAAATATACTTTAAATGCTTGCTAAACGGACCGAGAAATATGATCTTAATAATCTTACTAATATTATAAATGCGACCGTTTTAATGGATGTTTCTTTAAAGGTACCTAAAGCTACTTAATTTGGCATACATGTAGAACAAAGTCTGGGACAACACATATACTACTATTTATTTTTTAATTCCGCTCGGACTGGAAAAAACAACGGGACTTATCCCTATCCTTGACACTGATGTTTCGAAAAAACCGAAAGAATCTTAAATCTTTTATGCTAATAATATTTGTTAAAAAGGATATCACAGTATATATTATTTCGCATAACAAGGTGACTTTGGATGATATTTATGTTAACAATTAATTAAGATAACAAAACAAGTTTTCTAGATATCTGTTTTTTTATTTATATGACTTATTTTTTTTTAGTTTTCAACTTCGTTTATCTTTTTGCCATCGAACTAAGAAATAGGCAAATTACCTTCAAAAACTATTGTATAGGTATAGGATAGGATTCATATGTTTTTTCCTTGAATTATAATAAAAAAAAACCTTACATAGTTTAACATGACTTCCATACACAACTCTTTTAATTTCCGAACTGACATTGATCGCCATTTTCTATGTCTTATGTCCGCCATTTTATTTTTTGAAGTTTTAAGAATTGGTGATTTGGGCAACATGCGCGCCTTTTGCCGTATCTTCCTTTTATGAAATAGATTATGTCGTGTCCATGTTGAATTTGAATCTGTGGAGCTACAGGAGAGGTTGCAAGCTTCGCAGATATCCGGCGAACTGCACGGCGTTGGCGCGAAATGAACGCGCATCGACGTACAGATATTATTTTTATAACCGATTTTTTAATTAAATTATGTAACATGCCGTGTTATTGATATTTTTCCAGTTTTTTTTTAATACAAATATGTGTAATCAAAGAGAATTTACTATAAATTTGCAAACATTTTTCACAAGTTGCAACATTATGTCAAATCACACTTCACAAATCATTGTGTTACATCCAATTATATCACGTATGAACAGAACATTCACTTTCATGAATAATTCCCATTTAATTTCGAGCACTTTCTATTTGTAATTTTAAAATAATAACATTACATCAGAATTTGCACGAGTTATTTAAAATTAGCGTAGCGGCGTATTATACGCGCGAAGTGTAACTGAATTTACCAGATGCCAGCAAAACTGGTAAAGTGGCGTAAGCTAACTGTTAGGTACCGAACAGGATAACGGAGCGGTAAAGTCATCTAGTTGTTGCCAGCATCTTAATCTTAAGTTAGTCAGATTTCTGCGAGATTAAAATCTAGAATGTGTTTGTTATAATTTAATGTTTTCACTCGATTCTTACTATTAGCTTGTATATTAAAACATTCCATGCTTTAGGTAATTATATTATAATAAGACTTAAGACATATCATGATTGAATTTTAATCAATATTAATAAGTTAAATACATCGAAATTTCATTTCATTAATAAACATAGATAAATATCAGTATAATCAACAGTTTATTTACGATAGTCATCAGCGTAGATAATTAAAAACAAGAATTAGAAAACTGTCAGGCGTCGCCGCGAGAAAAGGCATGCGCCGATCGCCGGGCCTCAGGAATGTGGGTAGAGAGTTCGCGGCATTCTAAGACCCCTTTTCCTCTAAGCGAACAGCTGCGCATCACCAGTCTAACTGACCACATTAGCAGTATGTTTACCATTACCACTAGTAGAAACAACTGGTCCTAGAAATAATAAGTCGTGCTGTGTTAGTCGGTTTGTGGAAAAGCGGCTTAATATCAGTCATATTATCATCAATGTTACCAGAAAGGTATTGAATGCTTCTCACATTCTGAAATGGATCCGGTGACATGCAAACTATGTGTATGAATCATTTTTGTTTATTTTTATTTCATGGTTACCTGGATTGTAGTACGACTTTTGATTTTTCAAATGAATTCCTAGTTGACATAATATAATATTTTGATTTGATTCCAATACCTCTATATTACAGGCATTTTTTTAACCATTACGTCCACGCGGAATTAAATTTTCTACGTCTATACCACATTTCAGCCGGAACTGTTCAGCCATTCTGGAGATACCTCAATCAAACATCCACCCATCCATGTAAATTTTCGCATTTATAACAGTAAGAAGTAAGATTGAACTATCATAAACACGCAAGAATGTCGGTTTACAATATACGTGTTCCATCGCGTTTCCACAATCATACGACTGACATATTGACACAAGTACGTGATAATTTTGTTCTACTTTCAATAGCTGTAGCAACTGAATGCATTGTATGCGATAATTCATCGATAAACAATAACTAATTATTGTGGTTTCCAACTGAGTTTGTACAAATTGGTTTTAAGTATGAACTATAGACGATAACGTGGGATTTTTTTAATTAATAATGCGTATAATGAATAATAAAATGTACATTTATCCGACGTT
Source organism: Papilio xuthus (assembly GCF_000836235.2). Taxonomy (NCBI): domain Eukaryota; kingdom Metazoa; phylum Arthropoda; class Insecta; order Lepidoptera; family Papilionidae; genus Papilio; species Papilio xuthus. The sequence goes on along the minus strand of NW_013531704.1, from coordinate 8,046,371 downwards.
CTTACGATAAACCTGCACATATCTATGAAGAAATTCAAAGATATGTGTTAAGTAAACTCACACTGGGCCAGCGTTGTTGACTATGGCCTAGTGACCCTTAACTTGGGTTAGGCTCCGAGCCCCTCAGTGGGGATTTATACCGATATGGTGATGAAGATAAAAAATTGATGTAGCTGACCTGTCCATTGACGAGAGCGCTGACAAGGAGCACACGGGCGGCGCGGTGCACCTCGATCAGGTCACCGGGCAGCGGGGCGGGCGCGCCCGGCGGCTGGAACCACACCGCCGCGCCCTCCGCCCACTCCAGCTGCCCAGACCCCCCCGACCCCGCCATCCTATCAACAAACAAAACAAATATGTCAATATAAAGTAAAGGTGAGGCAAGAATACTGTAAAAGAATAGTTTTGTCTTGTCTTTGTGACATCAAAGGATAGATGCCGAAGAAAACAAATAATCATTAATTACAATTATCTTATGTTGGTCGAATATGGACGAATATTAAAAGAAATTAAACAATTTTAAAAATCTGTGAAAATATTTAATTTAATAAGTATCAAAATGAACCGGAGCTTTTACCAAAACACAACCTCCATGGTAATACTCTATAAATAAATAAAAAAAATGACGGCCATGCATCTTATCAATAGGCCTACTTAATCTTTACACTCTTTTAATATAAACGGACAGATTTCCCATAGTATGACCGAAAAATCAAATTGAATGCAATCAGTTCAATAGATCGCTAGCTGCCTCAGACCAAAGAACTTTAATTGCTTTGATTATTATGTTTAATTTCATCAATTAAGTATCAGAAAATAAACATAAATATTTAAATTTTTCTTCCATGTTACTATTGCCTCAGTAATTTAAAACTGAACCGAAGTTCTCGAACACACAAATAGAAAATGCACTGTCTTTGTCAATTGTTAATGGAAAGTGTAAATATTTAATATCGTATCCAGTGTCTATCGTACTTTGTAAATGATACAAACTCGCAGTTGTGTAGTTCATTGTATAACAAGACAAAGGTAACATGAGTTGTTATTAGCTAAGATTTACACGTGTTATGTCTGCGGTAAGTCTATACAGGTAGAGTTAAAAGAAACAAGCAATCGTAAATCAAGACTTTGTATAGCCGTATATGTAATATGGATCCTTATTTCCCGACAAATAATGATGCTTCAAAATTCTTTAATAGAAAACGATTGTAGGTTGTTAAAAACTCGCTTGTTGAAGATAAATCATAAGGTAAACAAAAAATTTAACAACAATTTATATTTAAATGTTAATACATTACTTATGAACTATTTAACAATGGCAACAATGACTTATAAGTATATTGGTGAAGGAAGAGCAGCGGCGAGACAGTCACAGCCGGGGGGCGATGCCAGGCAACATATTGGAGGCGGGGGAGGAGGCTGGAAGCAGACGGGCGAGGGCGCCGGCGGCTGAATGCAGAAAGGCTCCGGTGCCGGCGGCTGAATATACATTGACGGCGGTGGAGGTGGTTGCACGCATATAGGCGGCAGCGGCGGCGGTTGGATGGTCATAGGACACGGCGGCGGCGGCTGCACATATAGCGGCTCAGGACACGGTGGCTGCACGGTCACCGGGCAAGGCCCTGGGGGTTGTATGCACATCGGTGGCGGCGGCGGCGGCTGCACCATCATGGGCGGCGGGCAGGGTGGCTGAACTGACATCGGCGGCAACGGCGGCGGTTGTATCATCACTCGCGGTAGTGGCGGCGGCTGAACCACTATCGGTGGAGGAGCCGGTAACTCGATAACTATCGGAGGTGGGAGCGGCAGTTCCAGTATCAAAGGTGGCGGCAGTGGCGGACTTACGCTCATGGGTGGGAGCGGAGGAGGTGTAACGCACATCGGGGGTAAAGGTGGAGGCGACACTGTCATGGGTGGTGGCGGCGGCAGTGCGATAGTCATCGGTGGGAGCGGTGGTGGTGTGATGCACATCGGAGGTGCTGGAGGCGGTGATACGGTGATAGGCGGAGGTAGAGGGACTTCAATATACATCGGAGGTAAAGGAGGTGGTGTTACACAAAGGGGAGGAGGTGCGGGTAGCGTGACGTAGATGGGGGTGGGAGCTTGGCAGCCGCATGGCAGGGAGGGACAGCCGCAGGGTGCAAGTGGCGGCGCGGCATACATGGGCGCTTGAGGTGCCACCATCAGGGATGAAGGACATGATGATAGTGCGTAATACTGGGTATTTACCGGGTACTGTAAATACAAATAAAAAATTGGGTATCCGATACGACATATTAATTAAATAGTTATAATTTTAAAATCACTTACGTAAACTACCCCGAATAATAATAAAATCGCCGCTCCAATGTTCACCGCCATCGGTGATGTGTTCGTAACTTGTCAAATGTACTATATTGCCCTTGTTATATACCAAACATATTGCCCTATAAATTAAACGTAATATCATATCGAAACAGTTTACCAACATTTTATCAATACATTTCTACATATTAATTGCAAGTTAACATATCTGATCCATATTTATATTTGAAAAAAATAATAAAATGATAAATCACGTCAAGTTCGCTACGAACGTTAGGAATGTAGAAATTGATTAATAATATTTATAAAATTAAAATACACTCGAATAATAAAGTACTTTACACGAAAGCATATTTCTAGCGAAAAAAAAAATTGGAAATAAATTGTAAAATATTTATCGTGTGAGAAAAAGTCGACTTCTAAAATCTTTCATCTGACCATATCTTTAAAGTTACAGCAAAAGGATACCGAACTAACTAGAAAATTATGAAACAATTATTTTTGTTTTCATATGTACTTAAAAACGTAATGCTAGGAAGAAAATCCGACATTGTGCCGGTGTATCAGTGCAACACTAGCCTTATTAAAATTATCAACGTTTATGTCCCCTCACTAATCATTCTGACACTTGACTTTGGTAACGAAAGCGCGTCATTCGCGCCAAAGCATTCTAACTAATAATGTCTAAAAGTAATTACCACGGTTTACTGATAATTGCTAAGTCAAGAACATATTCTGGTAATAAACAAAAACCGAATGATTCCACACAAACGAAAGTGTTGTTATACAATCCAACTGTCAGTTGTTTCGTCGCGTCCATACATTCTTAATTGAAGAAAGTGAAAAGCGTTACTTGATGAGAAATGTTCTCGTAAATAATATTACTTTTGACACTATTTTAACGCATCTCTTGGTATCACGCAATGCGTCTTTCAATTTCTTTTTACATTAACGAGCAACACAACAAAATTCTTTGCAATACTGTGTAATTTACGACGAGCTTCCAACCTGTAGTAATAGCTACATAATATTATATGACAGTATAAAAAATATTACGATATTCTTATAATACCAGTATCTTTAAAATATCTTATTTCTTTAGCCCTTTTTTATCTGTGCCTCACATTTGATAATTTGACGTGTGATTAATTAAAAAAAAAACGGGAACACAAGTCTCGATACGATCAACTTTTGACCTTGAATATCATCGAATGATTTCGAAACAGATTGATTGGCATTTAAAAAGAACACACGTTTGCCGGCATAAATTATTACAGTCGCGCCTTCGAACGACCTAAAAAAAGTTCAATGAATCCGGTAAACAATCGCAATGGACGCTTCCGTCCGGTAAAGATGTTGGAGGACGCGGTGAATACCAATCGATTCCAACCAGGACAATACGCCTTAGTTCCGACCACACTAGTTTATATAGGGTTGCCACTTACATTGGAAATATATCATTCTAATTTACCACTGCTGTTCGATGATCAAAATACTTTAATCATTTTAATTTTAAACCTGGCAATTCTGGTGATTATTACTTTACTAGCTATGGCCCGAGACTTTGTCGGCGCGAAATTAAAACACAAATCGATTAGTAACCTATGTGTTCTTCCAGACTATGTTCTACATCCATGCCAAATTTCAGGGAAATCCATGCAACCGTTATAGAGATAATTTTTAACAAACATCTAACCATCCATTTAACTAAACTTTCGCACTATTAAGACGCAAATAAATAGTCTACTTTTTATAATTATTATGTGAGTAATTTCTATTACAATACTTGTATATATATATATATAAAAAATGAATTCAGTAAAATGAACAGACTATTGAAAGGGAATTTGGTAGATAACCTTTTGATTTGGACTGTCAACGCATTGTGTATGCCGACTGTGTATTGCCGACAAACTGCTTTCTAATGAGGCGTAGACAACTATTGTAATGGTACCCGAATCTACGTGTGTAGAGAAAATATAAGAAAGTATTACAAAAGAAATTGTGATTTTAGATTTAAGGTTATCTCCTTAAAGTTGGCGGAAATGATTATGATCTCCTTGTTCTTGTCCCATTTAGCATGCCGGGTCGGCAAGACACGGTTTCAGCCCCGCCCACTTTAGAAAAGATATTAAAAGAAAATAGAGTTTTTATTAAGTGCCATTATACAAATTTAATATCGGAATAGACGGGAAATAATTAATTTTTAATACGTCGGAAATACAATAAAATAACAACAATACGATTAAAATAAATATACCAAACAATTTGCAACGTCTATAAAACGATCGCGTTAGAAAGCCTAATAATTCTATGGCGCGATAAAATCAATTGGATAACTTTCCTAAAATGGCGGACTGTTATGAATCCCTTACACGTTACGTTATGACTTATCATACTACTAGTCATCAGTTGATTATAAATTAAAACATTTATCATCAATAGATCGTTTAATTCTATTCGTAAAAGATGACATCAACTGCATATGTTTTATTTATTTCTAATGCAAAAGCTTATAGTCTGTCAGTAAGTCGTTAAGTGGTTACTAAGGGCAACTTTTAGTGTTTTATTATTAAAAATCTACACTGATAGATTATTTGAGATACAAACAACACCGATTATGGCAATTACACATTCTGTGGTCTTTATAACAAAGTAGCTGTCACCCACAACTCCGTATGGTATTAAAAAAACGTAATTAATAGCCTATGTGTCCTTCCAGACTATGTTCTACATATGTGTCCAATTTCAGCAAAACTCATACAGTCGTTCTGAACATACCTTCTAACAAACATCCATCCATCCAAACATTTGCATTTATAATATTAGTAAGATGACTTGATTGTTAATATTTTAACCTCATAGTCATGAGGTTAAAATATTAACAATCTTATACATAAGTATGGATACTGGTTTCCTAGATTAAACAGATCTTGCTAACTATGCTTATCCTGTACAAATTTATGCTTTTAAGTAGACGTATTTAATTTATTATACACTTTTCTTTTACACACAAACTTTTATCTAAATTCAGACTTCACATTCTTTTGAATATTACGTCTCTATACCATTAATCTTACTCGCACATTTTTCTTAACCACACCCGACTTTCACTGCAATATATTGGCTTCGCTAACGAAGTATTAAAGATTGGTAGACACGCCTTCACTCACGCATTCTTCTACAAGATATTGGTTAACTGCCGCACTCAGTGTACCAGAAAGTCAATAAGCAGTCCTTTAAATTACCTTCAAGCAGAGGAACTGCACTAAAGAACTGTATTAGGCCTACCTTATAGCCAATTTACGACTTTCAAGCCCGTTTTTTCCCAACCAGTTCCAAAAGTATTCTTAGATAGGTTTCTCTTTTGTTAAAGCTAATCTCTAAATGAAAATTATAAACTAAGGTGACATTTAAACATTGGTGAAAACGAAATTCTAGGGCCCTCATAAATACTGCTTAAGGAAACGCTAATTTAAGGAATGTGGTATGGCTTTAAGACTTCATTTAAAAGATTTTTTGCAAATGAATTATGTACTTGTTAACAATTATTAAATGTATTTGAGTACTTTGAATAGGAACTTAAGTATATTGATTAATATTTAACGACCGAAAGACTGCTTTAAAGTTCGAAAGCATACAACGCCGGAGGCAGTTTTATATCGGCCTCGATTTCTTGGTAGCAAGTTTAAGTATACTATTAATAAACAATTTTTATAATTAGTCGTTCGAATTGATTTAATAGAGATCTTTAATTATATCTATGTATTTCTTTTTAAAAAATTTGACTACGTAAAATACTTAAATATTAGCTGGAGTAAATCCGGAACCTGTTCCCTCTCACTCACACACTTATATAAATCTCATGAGTTACAAAATGCCTAAGAAAAATATTAATTAAATTGAGTTAATAGCTGCTAAGGGAATGTCTATTAGCGAATGGACCTACACTACAGCACCGCTTAATTACCTAAGCATTACCCGGTTTTTAGTTTAATATTATTATCAGGTCACTATACGTCCCCACCGAGGGGCTCGGAGCCTACCCTAAGTTAAGGGTGACTAGGCCATAGTCAGCCACGCTGGCCAAATGCGTAGGTTGACTTCACACATATCTTTGAATTTCTTATCAGATATGTGGTTTCATCATGAGATTCACCGTAAGAACCTCGTATAAATGTACATATGTAAATCGTAAATCGAAAAACACATTGGTAAATGGAAGGATTCGAACCCATGACCTGTAGATTGCAAGTACTTGTCTCCTGAGTCACCGACGATCTTCTAGTTTAGTAGTAGTAGTCTAGTTTAATAGTAAAGTGTTATACTAAAATTAACCATGACTATATCAATGAAAATAACAAAATAATATCTTGTAATCCATGACAATATTGTGTAAAGAAAACCTATTTAGAATTTGCAGTAAAACTTCAAACAAAAGTAAAGTTGTTATAAAGGTAAAATAACTTGAATTATTTCCGGTCAAAATGATTACGAGTATAATTTTAAGGTTGCTTTATTGTTTCGACATGGTAAATTTATGTCAATAACCTAAAAAGTTTAAATAACTATTACATCTTCGGCTTCCGAACTTGTTATTAAAAGTTTACGTAAACCTCGTGAGAGCCGAAACAAAATGGCGAATGGAATTTAGTAAATGTCAATTTTCTTCACGTGCAAACAGTGTGCATTGTAATTTTTTAGTCTACGCGATCTTATCGTTAGTTTCTAAGACGAAAATCCCTGTATTAAACATGTTGTTATCTCTGTTTTCTCTGAGATAATGAAAGGGATGACGATATTTTCATACAGGATTTTGGTCTCAAAAACCAACGATTACTTAGTTGTTACAACCGATTACTTTCATTTGGATTTAATTGTAATTTCGTTATATATCCTGTATGTACGCTAAAGTAAACTTTTTCATGAGTTTCTACATCCGTATAATTTTGATTTTCCAAAGGAATGCGAGGGATGCCATGACATGATTTTGTATAGGCGTGTCGCGACAGAATATGTAACATGGATAAATCAAAGTTATTTAAACTATCAAAATGTTATAAATGCAGTGAGATGGAAGGGGTAATTAACCGTGTACAGACTGGTATGCACGGAGGTTGCATAAGAAGTGTTCGCTGTGGGATCGGTGCCAGCGCATGCGCTTGCGCATCCGTGTCACTGGGCCGCGGGGAACTAGGCAAACCTGCGGTATTTATTATTTACTTATATACCTTTGAGAGGGGATTCATACATAAATATAAACAGCAAAACATTTTGGAATAAACTATATCTGGCATCATTAATTGGGGAACAATATATTAATAATAAGGTACATACTCACAAAATCTTAAACAATTATATATTCTATTTAAAGCTGATTTTTACTTTAAGTAACTTGCACTTTACATTTCATCGTTGTTGTGAATGTCGTAGTAATTGTGATTAATATTAATGTCGGTTAACAACAATGGACAAGGTTAAACAGCGTGAAAATATACTAATGGGCAAATGTCACCGACAATGGGACAGAGGAAGTGGTTCCGACTCGCCGGGTAATGTTCCGCCCTTGAAAATAAATGCTAATCATCGTTATTAACATTTTATTAGTATAATATGTTTATTAATAAAATAAACTCGAGAATAAGATTATTTAATTTGTAATTGCCATGCAGATTTTTTTTAATAAAACGAGTAGATAAAATTACAAAAGTTTTGAAAGAATTACTCTGGCGAAGGTCGAAGTTAGAGCAGGAGTTGATTCAGATTTCATGTTATGGTATGGAAGAACAGTATATACTGTGCCAACCGTTCGTAAGGAAAATGGCGGATTGATGGCAATCGATGTTTATAATGTTATCAAATATCTTAACCAGATATTAACATTTAACGGTTATTAATGTAACAAAAATTTACTGTTTCACAATTATAAAGGGACTAAACAGACCAGTCCAACAAAATATAACTAATTTTGATATAGCAACCATATTGGTATGTCAGCGAACGACGATCTTAATATGTTAATGAAATCATTCAACAAATATTAAAATATGAAGTCGTCTTTTTGCGAATTCCGTTCGGTCGCCATTTTGCTATATTTCCATTTTACTATAATGACGTAAAGTTTTTTTATACATTCCAGTTTTTTTTTATAAAAAAAAACAATGAATAGAAACGTCTCGATCTGTGGAGACAGCAGTCGGTTTTGTGCATTTGAGCTTTTTAAAAAAGTAATACCAATTTCCTTTAAACGATTTAAAAATAAAACTATTTTTATTTTATAAATAAAATATTTCTTAACAAAAATAGCATAAAACATCGTGTGAAGAAATTACACCAGTAAAGTTTTGGTTGAAATAGAGAATTATAAAGTTGCCAAGTAAAAAAGTTTCGGATATTTTACGGTTCCTTACAAGTTTGATGTCTTCCAGTAGTCAATGCGGGCAAACAAGTTATATACAAGGCGTATCAGCCGGGCGTCGTTTGCGACACGTTGCGACATCAGCCCGCAATCATTATAACTATGTAATTGATTACCAGCAACATTGCCACACAACCGTATTAAATTTGTATCGATTATAAAATGCCATACAGTAATACAGTTGTATGTTTTCAAGGTTACTCTAAAATGCCTTTACATTATTTACATCTTTAAAAATATCTTACTAATATAAATGCGAATGTTTAGATGGATGGTTTGAAGGTATTTCCGGAACGGCTCAACGGATTTTGATGGAATTTGCAACACATATAGAACATAGTCTGGAAGAACGCATAGCTTACTTTTTTTTTCCACGCGGACGGAGTCGCTGGCGATCGTTGCTTAAAAATATTTAAAGATCTAATTTATATAAGTACTATTATACTCCATTTATTATATCTATTGTTTAATGTTTTACTTTAAAATCTCAAATTTAAAGTAGCCTTGAGACCCTTGTACATAAGCTGACGACATTTTATATAAGTGTAGACTATATTTTTTTTAATATGAAAATGGCCCGTATGGACCGTTGCCCATAGACATACGCATTTGCATATGCGTTGCCTACCTTAATTCAACGGAAGAGAGGATGCGCAGAAAGAAAATATTTTCCCTTCCCATGCATCCTCTTATCCGGAAAGTCCACTTCTACTTCCCATCCTTTGGACTGTGGACTAAATAAGCCCTCCGGGACGCACACTCATCAGACGAAACGCGGAATTGCTTCCACTTCACGTCTGTCTTCTGTGGGGTCGTGGTATTTCACCGGGCGAGCCGGGCCGATTCGTGCGAAGATGTTAAAGCGGGCTCTAACACTGTTAGAATAATAATAACTTAACACAAACTTTTCAACATGTACATGTTAACTTATTGATGTTTTTATGTAAGTTGACCTATATTGACTGTAAGATATTGACTACATCTAATAGTGTAGACTCTCATTTCAAAATCTCATGCCAAATCGTTTAGCGTGTATTACAAGTTAAAATCGCACGCTATACGTTACAGGGTCGGACTCGTGAGAGCTTGTTAAAGTTAAGGCCAGATGTTATTTCTCATTTAAAGAGTTTAAAACGCATTTTCTTGTACACGTTGAATTTATTTGCACGAAAATGAAAGTTCAATTGCCCCTGATAATTGCTGCGTTGTGTATTTTTATAGACGTGGGTTTTCACTGCCAACACCTGTACAAATATTGCCTTCTTTGTTTTTTGTTCAATTGTTTCTGTGGTATGGATAACGTGTCGATAATTTCTATTTTATTTATTTTATTACTATGACTGGATGACGTTTTTAAAATAGTAAATATCCTTGAGTCGTTACAGATTTATCGAGTCTTATTAACGTTTACTTTCTTTTTTTTATAAGAGAAGGGGGCAAACGAGCGGCGGGAACACCAAGGTGATCAACGACACCCATGGACATCTGCAACACCAGAAGAACTGCAGATGCGTTGCCGTTCTAAATAAAATATCATTTTTATTTTCTTTATAATCAATTAAAACTTTAACTTGTTAAATAAATAAAACGGAAACAACAGTACATCGAGGTCGATGTCATCTACAAGTGAACTATTCTTTTTTTTGTTATTTTTAATCATTTTATTTATACAGATTAAAATACAACTTATATGTATTATTAATCTAATTCTACTTCTTACAATCTAGATTTACTTTCACAAGATATATTGCATCTAATACTTTTTAAAATATTTTTGGTTAGAAAAGTGACAAGAGATGATAGACTTCTTGTCACTTAAATAAATAAAAATAAATTATATGAACAGTTATAATGCGTATTTAAAAGTCAACGACCTATTTAAATCGCTCTTTAAATTACGTTTGCGTAGGCGAATCGGTTTGTAACAAACTTGATCGATATTACGACAACACGCAAACTTTTTGCCTGTTACAGTGTAGGCGTAATCAACAAACGAGTTGACACAATGAAGACAATGTAAGGAAGAGTAGAATACATTGCAGGAAGTGTTAATAACTTGGCTGGTTGCATGTTTATTTTCTATCCGTCGGTGAAATGTCGCACAATGCGAAAGATCGAAAACTTGTCATAGCAACTGCCGCCCGGGTAGGGCGCGGTTGAGCGAATGCCCAGGGCGTTGGACAGAAAAGGGCGCTCCATGTCTGCGAAAACACTGCCTCACGTAATCATCTTCCGTCCCAAGACGTGATAAAAAGGGACACCCTAGGAATCGCGGTCAGGGCACTTGGTAGCGCTAAAACCGGCTCTGGTCATAGCAACATATAAACGTATATTATAATCTCTAATTTTAGTGGCAACAGCTGATTATAGGTTTACTCTAAAGGTCTTGTTTACTTCAGAAATACAGACTACTATAATTATCATTAGTAACGTTGAAAGTACCTCAAAGAAAGTGTTGAAACATATCTGTTTTGTTTACCCGACGCTACATTCCATTTGGTCGCACCTTCTCCACAGTAAGACCAACGACACAATTTGAACAACTGGTAAACATTGGCCTACATTGTATTATTCACGCTCATTTTTATGAATGGTATAAAGAACGACTTCGTAACGCTTATTGTAGGTTTCCACAGTCATGCTTGTTTAAAAACATATATTTATCCCTTTTCTTCTGCTTGAAAAGAACAGAGACATATTTCGATAAATGTGCGTGAAATTTCACTGTAAGATGTCTCCGTCTGTACCAATATACTTACACGGCCGTAAACTATAAAGAGAATTTCCATCGTTTCCGTGAATCGCAGCGGAGTGGTTGTGTTAACGCGAAGAAAGTTGCCGCGCCCTCCCATCTTGGCTCAGCTGTGTCGCAACATATCTTGTACTTTACACGATATATTTATAACATTGTCGCTAGATTTACGATTGTTTACTTAATATCTTTGATGTTTTAAAACGATAAACTTAAATTTCTTTTTTCCGTTAATTTCTGAGACCAGAATCTCGATATAAAACATATCCTAATCCCTGCCATTATCATTGACAAAACAGCGATAACAATATGTTTTAAACGGGAATTTCGGTCTCAAAAACGCACTGTTAGTTGAGCTAATATGGCTATATAACCGTAGACCACTATTTGGAAATACGGTAAACTGTACTTAATTAACTTCTCAACTGTAGCTACCATATAACATTTTATACTTACTTTTAGTCATAACGTGTAATGGTGACAGGGTCACGCCGGAACATAAATATTTCTAAGTATACTTTTTATTACTTAAAAGCTGATAGAATCTGAAATATTGTGAGTTAAGTCATTGATATTAGTAATGATTTGTAAATATTTAGTTAATAGAATGAGCATTCCTCAAAAATGCGAGATGAATAACTGTTTATACACCTACGTTTATGACAAAAATGCTTTTCAAATTTTAATACGAGGAAATTGATTTTTTTTTCATTTTAGATTAGTTACATTGATAAGTGAAACTTTTGTCTCGTATACAAAAATATTTTTCCAAACTTCTTCCGCAAGAAATAAACCAACTCATGCTTCGAATATACTTTTTCTTATACCAAACATTTCTATTTGAAATCTTACATTTCCATAATAACATAGAAACCGACACGAAGCGGTGACCACAAGCACTTATTGATCACATTCAACATTTTTACAAAGCAATTTACGTTAATGAGAGAAAAACAGAAAGAAAGTTGACTTTAAATAGACTGTTTGAAAAATAATCTATAATTTTAATTAAAAAAAATGGCGCCGTGTATATCGACTTCAGAACAACCAGAATACTCATATTTCTTACTAATCTTACATGCTTAAATGCGAACGTATGGTTGGATGGATTAGAAGGTATCTCCAGAACGGCTGCATAGATGTCGCTGAAATTTAGCATAGATGTAGAACATAGTCCAGAAGAACAAAGGCACACATATAATTACGTTTTTTTTTTATTCCGCGTGGACGGAGTCTCGTGCAACAGCTAGTAATGATTTATTGCTGACTTTTAAAACTATGGAGGCTAGTGTTTTTATTTCTTATCTATTTACAAGAAAACATGTTTAGTCTTCAAGACACGTATCACATTACAAAACCTGTAAGATACAAACAAAACATTGCCTTGACCGCTCGCGGTCCGCCGCAGGGCTGTTACCTTTAGTATTGTAGTATTATTAACACGTTATGGAATTTTCCATTACACTTCAAAGTTATGGACAAAGACATAGGACCGGCGATTAAAGGTAGGCAACGCATATGCAATTGCGTATGTCTATGGGCAGCGGTCGCTTCGCTATTTCAGCGATTTCAAGTGGCGGCTCGCTCGTTTGCCACCTTATGATATAAAAGAAACATAGGTAACCTAGAACTAAGAATCAGTCAGTTGATTACCCGTGTATTAAAAGTAAAGCCAAATAAACATAACCACAATTATATTTCCTAATTTAAAATTATTTTTAAATAAAAAGAAAACGCAAATAGTATTTCGAAGGACGATTTAACGACATAATGTTTGGATGTATGAATGGTTTGTTTAAAGGTATCTGCAGAACAGCTCAACTGTTCTAGATGAAATTCGTTATAGATGTAGAACAGTCTGGAAGAACACATATGCTACTAAATATTTTTTTCGAACGCACTCGCGGGCAACAGCTAGTTGTAATATATCGCGATATTTGGTACCGACTGTTATCTAATTAAAGTAAGAAAAATCTTTAACCTTAGTGGTCTTGAAGAAAGACTATCCATAGTGAAACAAAATAATGCGTGAGAATTATTAAGAGATATATTCTCAAGTATCTTTCCCTAGGAAGTAATCCAATGACCCTGCCACACGGCTGACCGTTGCGGACGAGTGCGCAGTGTGGCAAGTGTAACGTGTGAAGGCACCATAGGCCTAGCTAGTCAATGAAACAGTTATAGATATAAACACATTCCTAATATACGTACGATTTTACAAACTAAAACTGCAAACATTAAAGAAATTCAAGACTGATGAAATTCTACTTTTATTACCTTTCATACTAAAGATCGCAATAATCTTACTAATATTATAAATGTGAATGTTTAGATGGATGGATGTTTGTTTGAAGGTATCTCTAAAACAGATCACGCTGAAATTTGGCATAGTTGTAGACAATGTCTGGAAGAACAGATAAGTTACTTATGATTTTTTTTATTCTCCGCAAACGGAGTCGCGACATCTAGCCAAAATATATAAACATCAACAACAAGTTATCCGTGCACTTCTGCCACTGTTTGGAAGAAATCGGAAATACGAGGCGACTTTTTTTCTCAGTAAACGTGAGGCAAGTGAAAATTTCTCGTAAGAGCCTAAAAACTTGCCGAGCGGGTCAGTTACAAGTGGCACACGCATTATGAATGGAAACTGCGTATCTGAAAGCACTCACTGGTGCTTTTGTTTGACATTTCGGCCAATGGCAATGGCCGATACGGGTGACATTTCGCGCCGAAACCAAAGTTGTGAAGTGCCGAATTATTTATTGTTTTACGGTTTTTATTCTGTCTTCATATCGGAAATTATAAAAGGCTTTTAGCGTATCTGAAGAATCTTTATTAAGTTTAAATTATATGGGTTTGAAAGTGTTTTTGCAGTTATTATTTTAATTTCGAATTGCATTAAAAGCCATTATATAAATATAGTAACAATTTTTAAAACCCTTTAGGCAATAAACAAGCTAAAATCATAGAATAGAATACCAAAGATTACAGAGCTGTCATAAGTAATGAAATTTTTCAATGGACAGATAAAATAACAAAGATTTTACTTTCCACAATATTCTATTTATATAGGGAACCGTACTGCATGCTAATGGTGGCCGACAAGTCGCGTGCCTTCACGTGGGTCATGTAAATTTTGTTTTACTTTCAAGACCTTCGATATCACTCGAACGTCCGCTCAACTGACAACTTCATTTAAGATTTCTACTAACTGTAGGTTATGTTCACATGAAAACATAGCATTGATATAAAACTGTTACTAATAGTTATACCCACGGGCCTGGATAAGTGAGAAGCCAATATAAGCGAGAGTCATTGTCAAGTCCCGGTGGACGAAGTCCATAAGCAAGAAATTGGGGTTAGAAGGAAACCTTTATAAGCGAGCAAAATAAACCAGCCTTTAGACTCTCGCTTATCCAGGCTTGACTGTATTGTTTCATCAAGGAACATTGAGAGAAACGACGTTTTAATAGGTATATCCAAACTAGAGTTACATTTATATATAGATTTACTGAATTAATAGATTACGAAGGCCAAGGTTTTTTACAGAAGGAAAAATCTCTCCTCTCCAAATGCAGATTGATCTTTATTTGTAAAACATTAGTCATGAATACCTGTTATTTAATAATACGAATGGAAATGTTTCTTATTTAAGCAAACAATATTCAAAAATATTTAGATTTTTTGTATTATTTTTTATTAAACTAAATAAACAAATAAAAAAGAAAAGAACTTTTTATTATTTTCAAGGTCAAAGCAATTTCATTCGAAACAAATATTACGAGATAGTATTTTAAAAGATTTTCAAACTTAAATGTATTAAAATTATAATTTACTCGCCTTCCGTGTTAACAATATTACTTATATTTTTTGTATAAAACTTTTTATGCTGTTTCTTTTATTTTAATTAACATTTCAAAGGAGTAAAATATATATTTTAGCGTTTATAAAACCATAACCGTAATAAAGGATTATTTTCGTGTTCACTTACAGAGAAAAAAATCTTTGCGTATTCTTCGCTTGGAACAGTTTTTGTAATCAATGCTAAGTGCATTATAAATTCTATTTTGATGCTAATGTTCATAAATAAATAATTTATTGTTTGATAAAAAAAAACTGACGCGTTAGCTTGGAGACAGCAAATCGAGTTTTACAGCGAATTTTAAAAACTTATTAAGTGGTCTTTTTGCTATTCCAGACAGCAATATATCTGTGCCTTACACAGATCTGTTTAACCGTTTTGAAGTTTTCTGCTAAGAAACGTTCACCGATCGAAACTTTCGTATTCATAATACCTAATTGTCAGACTCATTGGTTATCAAATATTTTGAATTAATTTGCGGTTATATTCTAAACTAGATAACCAAGTTCAAAAATAATCGAGAATTCATGAGTTTCAAAGTTTTAAATATATCCTCGGTTGCTAGGCAACCGAATGAGTCAACTCGCAACTCTAAAAATGTCGTATCTCGCTGTGACAGGCACTGGAGACATGGGTGCATTACAATGATTTCACAATAGCAACTAGGGCTGCTAACTTTCAATAAACACGAACAATAATGGCGATAAAAAACTAGTTGTCAACCCTTGACTTCTTAACGTGCGATTAAAAGATACGTCTAACAAACCCATAGACTAAATATGCACAGAGCTAACCCGCAGAGGTGACAATCTAAATGCAACTGATACTTATAAACAAGCATTTTAAGATTTTAACACTATTTATATATAAAATGCAATGAAGCGTCAATAGCCTAATGGTTAAGGATACGGATTTCCGATCACGAGGTCGGGGGTTCGGATCCCGCCATTCAACTGTCGTAAACCATATCCTAGCACAAGCTTAGAACTTAGTTGGAATGGTACACGAAATATTAGTAAATTTACACAAAATCTACTAATATTTAAAAAAAACATTACTGTAACAAACCTCATTAAAACTAATATTTTACGTATGACTTTGATTTCACACTTTAAAGGTAACAAAAGACTATAAAAATTCTTAATTTATCGACATGGTATTGTTATTATAATAAACAGAACGAAATACAATACTATCAATATAATTACGTATCGAAAAGACGTAAAAATACATTAGTTAGTTACTTTTATCGTACGAATAAGTTTTTCATGTCTAATAATACATTTGTGCCAAATAACAGCAATATTGTTATCCAAATAGCAACAATACAAAGTGTTACTAGTTTTAGATAATAGTTACGCAATGGTCATCGTAAGAATGTCTCTTTAGTGTTCGTTGATTCAAGGTTAAAAAGCATAATCTGGTCTTAACCTAGTTAGTCAACCTTATGACGTTGCATCTCAAATAGTAAATGAGACAATAATGGCACCTCTTTTAAGGCATATTAGGCATTACATATATTTATTAAAAACCTTTCAGCTGGCCTGTACTAAACACGAATAGCAATCGCTAATCAAATCAACTTTTAATTAACTATTTTTTTTACACGCAGAGCAACAAATTTTTGATTTCCTTGTTCGTTGTTAGTCAAATATGTTTAAATTAGGAAAATTTCAATGTTGTTAATTGCCTTTATTATGCACGTAAGCGACGAATGGTATTTATGATTTGTGCGAGTTACTTCGCAACCGATAGTTGAGGTTGCGTGAAACGTGACGCAATCAATAACCGACTAATAAACTGAGAATTGCCTAAGTGGCGAATATTAAGTGTCGCTGACTTAATTATTGCTATTACAAACTGATTTAACGCATGATAAGGTCTACGTTGTGATACAAATAACACTTAACTCCGGCGAAAGCGAAACGAAAACGAAGCGAAACCAAATAGTGTGAATCTGGAATAGAGTTACGTTGCACAGCATAGAGCTTTGTATTCCATTTTCGCGTGGTTTTCGTCTTTGTCGTCGTTTAGTTCTCTTTCGCGATCGTATTTTTCAGGTTTTGGCAAGCTGCAAGAGACAAGGCCACAGAATAACGTTGGCTGCGTTTATTACCAATTTTATTTTATATTCTGACCGCTTAAATAACGCGAGTAGAAAGTCAAAACAATGAACGATCAATCAAAGGCCACGAAGTAGAAAATATACGATAGTTATGGTTCATATTTCTTTACACATAAGACATGTGCAAATAATATGTTATGTTGTTTAGAAAAATATTTATATAAATAGTTTTAAAGCTATTACAAAATTCTGCCTAAAGAAAAATAAGCAGAGAAAAGCAAATTACAAGTGCTGAAAACTGTGTCAAATAATTGTTAATTTAAATCAACGGCACAAAAAATGCATATAAAAAATGTGATCAACATAAATAAAATTGATAAATCAACTTTATTGTATTGTTCAGATTCCTTTTTTGTTATCAATTTAGTTTCACCTATATTGTTATTGTTATTACAACAATTGTTTATTCTTACATAACAAAATTTATATTTTCGCAAACACAACAATTGAAATACGTATATGATTTCTATCACAGATTTTCTTAATAATTAAGCTCAATAACTATTAGCTAGTTTTTAACGCGCATTAGAAATAAATGCTTTATAATGACCTAATAGGATCTATTTAATTAATACATTTTGATGTTAATGGATTTATGACGTCATACATTTTTTATATAAGAGAAGAGGACAAACGTGCGGCGGGTACAACGAGGTAACCAACGATAGTCTGGACATCCGTTATACCATAGGAACCGCAGATGCGCTGCCGATCTTAGCTCACCATCACACGAATCAAAAAAACTTCTAATTTCTATGACAATAATTCATTCCATGCGGTGCTATTCCAGTAGTCTGTCAGCGTATTCTGTACATCACCAGCTGAGTATGTCCCAACCCAAGGGCTCAAGTTACTCAAAGTTGAGGATGATTACGCTTTGGGCGACACTGGCTAAGTACGGATTTTGATTTTAAAGACATTTTTAATTTTTTCACGACGTTACAACTATTTTTGTCATTTATCGAATTTACGTATATTTTATAATACAACCAGGGTATCATATGTATGGTTAAGTATTAGGAATGCATGTCGTGCGTACGACCAATTCAGGAGCTGTGGTCACTGACGACCGGTCAGCGCCACGCCGGTGAAATCCGTTAGCCTCAACGAACGCTGCTTTCTACCAAATTATCCGGCGTAACCGATCACGCTTGACTTCTAGTCATGTAGAACATAAGTTATTTTAGTATTCTACTGGTTAGAATAACAAGCTCCTTCAGTTGGATACACGTAGAGAAAATATTTTGTAATGGCCTTTATTTTTAGTTGTTGTTTGTAAGGAATTCATTTTAAGTCCTTTTGGTAGAGATGGGTAAATACTGTCGTGTAGAAAGTTCGTGAATATTTTATTCATGATGAGCTTATTATTAGTAAGAATGAAATCTTAATTGCAATAAATTATTACACAATTTCTAAAGCTTATATCAAAATTTAGATTTTAAAATTATACAGACATGCGTGAAAATTGTAAAAAATTTAATGCCTATTAATTAAGTAATCGTATACACCTGTAAAAGCCTACCAATTAAAATCTTGCGCAATCAAACATCGTAATTACTTACTCGATACAACTATGAATATTATAATCGCCATCACAAACAATGTGAGCATATATCAAAAGCTATGACTCCAAAACACATCGCCCTTTCGATATCCTAAAATTAGCGGTCGCCTCCGTCTCCGTCCGCGCGGAAGTAAATAAATTAATACATGTGTTCTTCCTGGCTGTGTT
The DNA here is from genome assembly GCF_000836235.2 of Papilio xuthus. Lineage (NCBI taxonomy): Eukaryota > Metazoa > Arthropoda > Insecta > Lepidoptera > Papilionidae > Papilio > Papilio xuthus. Next base: position 8,027,175 of record NW_013531704.1, on the reverse strand, counting down.
CTTTCTACATCTATACAAATTTTCAGCCAGATCAATGCATCGGTTATGGAGATGGTCTCTAACAAATATCCATACATCCAAACATTCGCATTTACAATATTAGTAGATAATCACACTGTTTCTGCAATTACATTCCATACCTATAATTGTAAGTCTTATCAATTTAATAGTTTCACATTCCTTTGTTAGCTAATGATGATATTTGTTAATTAACAGTGGTAGAGCCCGCTTTAACATCTTCGCACGAATTGTCCCGGCTCGCCCGGGGAAATACCACGACCACACAGAAGACAGGCGTGAAGTGGAAGCAATTCCGCGTTTCGTGTGATGAGTGTGCGTTCCGGAGGCCTCATTTAGTCCTCTTTCCCTTCCCACCCTTTTTCTTATAAGGAAAGGATGGGAAGTGGAAGTGGACTTTCCGGATGAGAGGATGCATGGGAAGGGAAAATATTTTCTTTCTGTCCATCCTGTCCTCCGTCGATTAAAGGTAGGCAACGCATATGCAATTGCATATGTCTATGGGCAGCGGTCGCTTCGCTATTTCAGCGATTTCAGGTGACCGCCCGCTCGTTTGCCACCTTATGATATAAAAATAATATATTACTAGATTCTTTACTTTTTGACTCGTTGATAACAATCTATATTTTTTTCAAGGCTGATGAATTCGTAAAAAAACAAGAGAGTCATTTTGGTTTTAAAGTGTTAATACAATATAGAGAAGACTGATTTTCAATAAAAAATTGACCATATTTTTATATTTGTCTAATACATTGTAAAAACCTATATAAATGTTTTCTATATCAGCAATGACATTTTCTTTCTGTTAATAAAAACTTTATATGTATAGTCAACATAACATTATCAAATTAAGCGTCAATAGCCTAATGATTAAGGGTACGGATTTCCGATTACACGGTCGGTGGTTTGAATCCCACCATTCGACTATAGTCGTAAACCATATCCTAGCACAAGCATAGAGCTTAGTTGGAATGATAAAAGGGATATTAGTAAATTTACAAAGAAATCTGCTAATATTTAAAGTAAAAAAAATAAATAACGTCTACATTTTGATGTTTCAATGTTCTTAGATCACGGCTTAGTAACCGAGGTTGTATCGTGAACTTTACATCCTATTCAATATGATGACGCACGCTGTCTACAAACTACTAAGTTACAATAATATATTCGCAATTTATAGCGACTATTATTAATAGTAGTGAAGTCTTCGCGATTCGGGTGCGTACAGTCGTAAACAAAATCTTCAAACTTGTGTATAAAATATAAACTAACGAATTAGTGGATATATGTATTGATTAAAGTACTGGGTCTAAAAATACAGAGACGTACTTAGTTACTTTTTCAAAATGTATTTCCTAGAAGTTTAATGAGGTACAAATTTGTACTGTTTAAAATTTGTATCTGCAATATTTTGGTTTTAATTACAAAACAAACATAAAACACAATTGGTTCCGATTAGTACTAGACAAGAGCGTCGGTGGCTCAGGGGTCAAGCACTTGACTTGCAATCTGCAGATCCTGGGTTCGAATCCCGCCATGTACCAACGTGTTTTTCCATTTACGATTTCATATGTAAATTTATCCGACGTTCTTGCGGCGAAGGAAAACATCATGATACAACCTGCACATATCTGAGTAGAAATTCAAAAGATATGTGTGAAGTCAACCCGCACTAGAACAGCGTGGTTGACTATGGCCTAATCACCCTTAACTTAGGGTAGGCTCCGAGCTCCTCGGCGGGGACGGATAGTGAGCTTAATCTAATGTTTTGATCGTGACACAATATTATGATTACATACGCGTGAGTTTTTTTTATCTGTCTACAGATTTCAAACTTAAATTTGTAAGGCATTTTAGTAATACCTCAAATGACCTCATTCTTCTCAGGGTTATTGCGTCGTGAGAGCTTTTGTTCTAACTTAGTTAAGTCTACATTTCACAGTATTTCTGTTATTAAGTGATGGTAATTTTTAAGCTGATTTCTTCTCTAGAATTGCAATGCAGTGACATTTTGGTTAGACATAAAAAACAGGGATATATTGTGAAACTGTTAACATTTAACTTCGTCCAATCCAATTGTACTAAAAAGTGTGAAAGAAATTTTTTTAATCTTTATTCCCAGTAATGAACAGCTATCCAATAAAGTTCGTTTAATTGCACGGCACTTTTTATAACACAACGTGAATGGTGGACGTGACTTGGAGTCACGTCACATCACTGGTCAACCAAACATGTATTGATAGATTAAATTAAAGGTAAAATGACACCATAATTGCTAGAGTAGAAACATATCTTTTCCGCGAAATTCGACGAATACACCGCAGTTATTCAATTTTGCTCTTAGCTTGACGAAGATGTTTTATCGTAAAACTTGTATTATTCATTTAAAAATCTAAACATGTTTATTTATAGACACGTTAGATAACGAGGTGGTAACTTTCAAAATGAATTATTTATCAAAAAAAAGAACGTCACGATATTTTACAACTCTGTGAAGGACGAGTAACAACATAGTAAAGATATTTTTAAGACCTTTTGTATCTTTTATCTTTTTATTTTAGTGGAAATATATTTGTTAATAGTTACGGAGTACCATTAAGTCATGAACGACAAGTTTTTCAACGCATTTAATTTAGGCGCTTTGCAACGGTAGATCTGAAAATGGCAATCGAATAAATTGTTTCCAGTTCCTTTTTGCTTACTTGAGAGGTTCCGAGGCCTTCTTATTACTTCTATTAGTATACAGAAATTGTTATGCTATTAATGTATAGACGTAATACAGTAATTAATTCTTAACTTATTTTTCACACTTAGTCCTCACTAAGGGACTACCATAATGAGCAATTAGGCTCCAGAGAGTGGTAGAATCTTTAAAAATGATTTAATAACAGAGGCAAGTAATCAAGTCGGATATTATTCATCAATGACTTGACGTTACCATTTATCAAGGTATTATTATTTATTAATCATTCATCTCGACATTTTAAACATGCTATTATATTATGCTATAGGTCATACAAAAGGCTGTCTCATTCGCAAAGAAAAGGACCGGCAGGAGTAAAAACTTCGACGTCACACGACACGTACGCTTTAACTTACAGGCAAATAAGCGATACACCCGAAGTTCCTTTGTAGCTGCGTCAACTTAACTTCATAACACAAATTTCTTTCACTTTTGTACACAATAAAGCACTTATTTACAATCAACACACAGAAATCGTCGTCAAACACACATTTTTTTATCAAAGTTTGTAAAGTTCCGCGGCTACCACAGCCTAGTTGCGAAGATATAAAATGACTGGCTGCTTGTATAGGTGCGCGAACGCAACACCGCATTCCAAAGTAAACGAGTCGCGGAAGCTATTCCTATCTCGCTCTCACTCGCACTTCAAACCATTGGTGGGAGCGTGAAGGGAATTTATCGTACACTCGAACATTGCATAGGTAGGCCCGTTATTCACACACTCTACAGGTAAAATGTGACGAGTTGTAAAAAAAGAAAACTAACTTAATGCGCTAAAAAGTTGACGCGTAAGCTTCAAAATAAAGTTGTGAATGTAATGCTTACTATACAACAAAACACTATTATCTAACTGACCTTATAAAAAGCTCAAAACAAAACGTAGATAAAATTAGAGATAGCATCTGTGTAAACATAAAAAAATCTTTCTATTTTTTTCTACTGTCGGTTTAAAGACAAAAGTTTCCCAGGTAAATCTAAATTCTAGAACCACTCTTTGAGAGAAAAACAGTGTGCGCCTAATTTGCATTTACTCGTTTTGTACCAACTAATTGTGTACATTCATTATGTAGGTAGCTGTTTTGGCATTTTAAGGTGCAGCGAATTGCCTAACGTATATAGGAATAGCGAATTCAGGAATAAAATTTTGATGATTCCGGTACAGATCTCGAGTTCCTAAACTCCTACTCTTTCTAATCTCTCGTATTCCGTATACTTTATTGTAAAGGTCGTCTTCATAAACATAAGTCTAGGTAGCCTATGAGTAAACCTTAGTATATCACTTAACAAGTTACTCTGAGCATTGATAATTCAGCTTAAAATGACGACACCTCAAGATATTCAATTTATTTCAAGTTTACAATTATCCAATTCCCAATATGACTGGCATATGTAAGGAGCATATGTAACGTTACGTTACCTACTTACTATGAAAAGCAAAAGTAGCCGTGTGTACTTTCTTTCATAAGTTTGAATATAGTGTAAATTAAATTAATTAAATCAGGTACTTAGCTATGTGGAAAACAAAACCGTATTTCTACTCAAGAAGAAACAGTATACTCAAGTGGTTACCGCGGTCTTGTTAATCGTTTGATTTCTTTCTTTCGAACCATCTGAGAAGTAGATATATTAGTACAACCACCAAGCCTTACCAAATTCAAAGACTGAGATTGAGAAGTGGCGATTATTTTTATCATTCAGTTGCCTTAACCTGGTGGTGCATGAAGACCAACCTCTAGGAGGCTCCCAATGGATGAAAATAGCACAGATGTATGTTCCTGGTTATGGTTACTACAATCTTCGGTAGATACTCACTACTTTTAGGGGTACTATCTGCTATCACAAAAATAATAAACGTTTCGTTTTGCGTTACGAACTTTGGTAATAACTTAAATTAATTAATATAAATCGCCATTTAACAAAAACAGAATTCTTTATGATTATGAGAGTAATTAAATATTACACTTAAATTCACTTGAAAATATTTAAGTTTCTAAATAACAATTCTTTTTGTTTTGCCGTTGTGACGTATAATATTTAGTATCTGTGTTTTACGAAACTGTCAAAATTAGCATCTGTCAATGTCAACAAAGCCAGAGTATCGAGAGATGCATGTTTGTTTTTATTTAATGTTTAATCTCATCTTAAATAGCTGTTATAAAAAATAAATCTAAACTAGGTAATTAAGTAAAGTTTTTTTTACATAGTAGAGAAATTTCATTAAGTGTTTTTCACAAATTATTGTCCATTTCTATCTATTTAATGATTTGTTTAATAACATCGTTGTGTATTTTCAGTTTTTTTTTCCGTTAAAAACATGCCGAAAGTTCGCCGCAGTCGTAAATCACCTCCTGAGGGATGGGAATTGATTGAACCTACTCTTGAAGAACTTGAACAAAAAATGCGAGAAGGTATGTAAAAGTAACCTACAATTAAATTTGAGAATATTCTAATACTACGTATCATTTATCTACAAAAAATATTGCGATTCAGACTGTTTGTAGTAGTCAACCTTTATCACCCTAATCCAACAAATTCTTACTTAACCTACAACTTTTTCAGTGACCTTTACACTGCAGTATGCATTAAAATTCTATGCTAAATGTATTTGTTGTGTTATTACAGCGGAGACAGAACCTCACGAGGGAAAGAGAAAGCAGGAATCACTGTGGCCAATATTTAAAATACATCATCAGAAGTCTAGATACATTTACGACTTATTTTATAGACGTAAAGCTATCAGTAGAGAGCTATATCAGTACTGTCTGGATGAGAAGATCGCTGATGCTAACTTGATTGCTAAGTGGAAGAAAACTGGATATGAGAATCTTTGTTGCTTAAGATGTATACAAACAAGGGATACCAATTTTGCAACTAACTGCATATGCAGAGTCCCAAAAAGCAAGCTTGAAGAAGGAAGAATTGTAGAATGTGTTCATTGTGGTTGTCGAGGATGCTCTGGGTAATCATAGGATATAGTACTTTATGTTTTAAGTGTTTTCATAAGCTACATGTAAAAAAATATATTTTTAAAAATTGGTATTTGGTAGTTTTCCACAACCTAATATTCTTTTGTTCTTGAGAATAATGAATAGAAATGAAAATAATTATATTTAGCTTAAATGTAATTTAATCAAAATAATAAATCTGATGAGACACAAAAGAAAAACCTATAACTGCTACAGAATTTAACAAAAAAACAAAATATGACTTCCCTTTTAGAATTTACTAACAATGTTACATGAAATAATCAACCGAAAACAACTTAAAACAATATTTATTGGTAATCAAGACAATATAGAAGTATACTGTTAGTTACCTCATAAACTCAAAATTTCAAGTTATTAATACTTGCTTTAAACCAAACATAAAATTATAAAACTAAAAAATTAAATTACTTTTGAAATATTTTAACAACTGAAAAAATATATCAACACTTTTCAACCAAACAAAGAAACACACTTTAATTTTCTAAATCACAAATATACCATGTTTTGAGTATTCTTTTAATCGCAATTCTCATTGACATGAAATGAGATTCATAGTTATCAACACTTATTTACTTCTAATATTTTATGTACTCTTAACTCAGTCAGTACTTATTGTTAAGTTTACCTAATGTTTGTTTTAAAATTTTAATTGTACTTTGAGACCAGCTACATAACTTTGTCCTAACAATATTTTAATCATTTAAGGTTAATAAAAAAGTTATAAAATAGATTTAAACACATTCAGTCCAATGTAAGTCTTTTGCCAATTCTTTAATTAAATCTATACAGACAATTTGATTAATATTTTTGCTCAGCAAATACAGTACAAACCAGTCACCAAAACTATAATGTTTAACAATTTTTGATACTGGCGACCTTTTGATACGTCTCAACCGGGCTGTAAGTATGTATGTTCGTAATGCTGGTGTACAGAATATTAGTATACGAAATAAGACCGCTAGAGCTGAGAGTAAAGCTAAAATAACCAGCCAAAACCAAAGTATGACAAATATCTTTTCGTTGATTACATTCAGTGGTAGTACACATAGTCTATCTTTGAACTGTATCGTTCCTGAAGGTCCATATGATCTGAACCAGCATTTTGTTACCTTCGGGAAAAACTTATCCATTGGATTAACTGAGACAAAGTCTTTCATGTCTGTGGAGAGACGCGGATGATGGGTGAATGAAGCCACAGCAGTACCATAATCGCGGAATGACCCATCCAAGAATATGTCCAAGAGAAATATTTGACCAATCTACAGAAAATAATAAATGTATTAAAATAGGTAACCATAAGATACCAAACTAAGATATTTTTCCAAAACAGAATTCAAGATACAGATACAAAAAACTGTTCAACTAGTTTTGGTCTACAGTAAAATTTTTAAATCCAATATGGTTATGCACTTTCGTTGTTTTGCAAAGCCAAGAAAAATTATATTAAGTTTCTTAAGTCTTAAACTTTGTACTCTATTCAATGGATTATTAGTATCCTAAGCAGGGTAAGAGACTACAGTCATGAGTAAGGTTATATTTTACTAACCGCATTAGCAAGATTCAAAAATTCACAGAAGGCAAACCGGAGAGCATACATGTTGTGTGTGCAAGTGTTGTAATCGTTGAAGTAGGCCAGTAGTTGGTGACGAGGTCCATCAGACCAGTCTTTCGATACAATGGGAAATGCTGAAAAAGATAAATATATATATATATATATATATATTTCAAATACTTTAAATCAAGTTTTTATTTTTATGAACTAAGGATGCGTACCTAACTTTAGCAGGATATAAGGCAAATTCTAATTCTTATATTAGATCCAAGTAACATGAACATAATCAATATAATTATTTCTACAAATTATTTAATGACTTGTGTTATTTGATTTACATTTCATTAGACCACTTAATAAGAAGTATATTAATGTACTGTAAAGTGTATGGCAACAACTAATGATAAGTAAAGTGTTTTTCTCTATTTTATATTTAAAAGACCATATACTAAAAGTACAAATTAAAAAGGTAAAAAACATTCTTTACAAATGAAATATGGGACAGAAAGGAGTATTTAAGACTAATGTAGACGATGTTGCAATTAAAAGATATGTCAAAAAAATCTCACAGGTATCAGACTGAATTGAATCATACTAATATTATTCATACTAATAAAATTATAAATCCGAATGTTTAGATGGTTGGATGTTTGAAAGTCCAGAACGGCTGAACGGATTTAGCAGTATTTGGTACAGATGTAAAACATATTGTTGCAGAACAAATAGGCTTCTCATTTAGTTTTGTTTTCATGAGTCATGGGCGATAAAAAAATATTACATACATAAATTAGCGGACAAATCTCTAACTCTGCCTCCCTCCCAAGACTTCCAAAGGTAATGTGGTATGTAAAACATGAAAGCCTGTCCAAGAAGTACAAAGCAGACCCACTGGTAGTATGTATGCTCTATTTGGTCATCATTTTTATTTAAGCTAGGACCTACTCCAGCATACACCATGTGTTTGCCTTCAATTCCTGTGAAAAATATAAAAGTGTAAGTAACTCACTTTGCAAAATCAAAGTTGCTTTTTAATTAACTGATAGTATTATTTCTAGTTGTAACAAAAATACTGGTAATATTTAAATTATAATTTTATACTGGCAAGTTCAGTTGTACACTTGCATTTATGAGTACTTTTCAAATAAAAATTATTTAGTAACAACATGAAGGTTTCCTAAGGTCCTTCAAGTTTAATATGTCAATTAAACTTATTTTTATAGTGGCAAGTGTAACTACAAGTTCTTAACTCTTCATCAAAATGAATAATTGAAATTTGTATCTCTAAGTTGTTACGATTTCTTTAGTCCATTTATGTTCATTTTTAAAACCCGGGACATTTTTCATGAGCTAATAGAAAAAGTCTGTGATGCATAAGAAAAATTTTTACAAATTATTAGTACCGCAGCTTATTCGAGAATAAACAAAAACATAAGTTTATTTTACAACAGTTTGAGAGCGCGCGATCCTTAATATTAGATTTAAAATGAATTGAAGTACATACCATTTAGTTGGCTTTTTAAAGTATACGTCCCATAAATCCAACAGTAATTGTTTATCGCATCCTTGTTATCATCTTTGTCTGATCCGCTCATGCAATGCATTGGTTCACCGAAAAACTGTTTAGAAGTAACCATCAAAGTGAACATGAACAACATTATCACCGTGAATTTATAATGTAGTCGGAACACATTATTATCCGTGATTATATTTTTAGGCTTAAGAAAAGAACGAAAAGGCGATAGTAAATCTATCATCTTCGGTTATTGCGCATGAAACCACTATAATACAAAGTTTTCTTCCGAAGATAACACCGCCCCGAAAATATTTTACCCGCAAAACTGTTTATAAAAATTGACGGAAACGGTGAAGTTTTGACATATTTACAAAATATTTTCTTTTTTTTTCACACAAAGCAGACTTATTTTTAAAATAAGAATATTAAAACTTAGTTCATTTTTTAAAAGTAGTTTTTATGTAATATTTGTAAGGCAGCAGTTAAAAATAAATAATTAAGTGGGTTACTTGTTAAGACCAAAATCTAATAAATACGTAAATAAAAACAAACACTCAATTTTTATAAAGATATGTCATAAAGGAACTAGGTAAATGAACTACTATAACTAAGTTCATAACTTTTTATAATAAAAAAGTAAACGACGGTAACAACGTATAATAAACTGAGATAAAATAGCACAAAAACTTTTGGTGATTTATATTTTTAGTTAATTTTTATCTTATAAAACATAATGATATTGTGAGACAGTCAACTAATCGAAACATTGACTTATTGTTCTTTAAATTTATATTATTTTTATTAAGTAGATAGGTATGTATATTGAAATGTAATTTTAATTTTAATGCAAAAATTCTCTAAAAAAATTTAATGCTACATGTATTAAATTACGAACTTTAGCGTAATTTTAATGTTATACCAGACGCCGTACACCATAGGTTTTCCTCTGCAGTAAATAGAGTTGGAACTTTACACGTCCTTCCCCCTTTCTACAGTTTACATATTTGGAATCTTGGATATTAGGATTTTTGAAAAAAACGATTCTTTTTCAAACCCCTGCAGAAAAATTAGACAGATTTTGATTGAAAAAAGATGATTTATTCCACAGGCGCTTTTTTAACAAGCGGATGTTTAAGCGACGTTCGAATACGCTAGAAATTAACTTTTAAGTATGAAATAGTAGTTAGTTAGGCATAAAATAAAAATAAATATGATAGTCAAAATCATTTATTATTATCTACATTACCACTGACCTTATAAATAATTTCACGAACACCATTTTGTTTATAATTAGTTTGCATATTTAATTAGGAATGTTTTGTATAGAGATTAATAAGAAAGCTATAGTGGTATAAATAATAATTTAAACTTCTTAAAACAATAAAGTTTAGTAGTTAAATAGAAAGTTGCATAGAAAAAAAGATGTAGGTAATAAATTTTTTTAAGAGATTGTGCTGGAAATATACACTAAAAGGCACTGTTTCTTTATATCTAAATTCTAAACATGTCCATCAATGTACATAAAAAAGAAACTCGTCACATTATAAGTCCTTGACGGTCAAAATTTTTCTAATAAAAAAGTAAACCTAAAAAAAAATAACATTGCTTTATCATAGGCCTTCATTGCAAAGTACAAAATTTCTTTAATCTAGCACAACACACAGACACACAAACGGTTAACATTTATCTATTAAATGTGATCAACATTTTTATTTCTAAGATGTCGTTTAACATTTCACCATTTTTATAATACACAAATATCCATTTCCATTAATTTCCTGTTTAAAAATAAAACATTAACACCTACTGACCTAATTTGAACATATTTAGATAAAATAAAACATTATTATTGTAACTATGACAAGGAAAACCTGAAAACTTAGTATTTTTATATTAACTATTTACATAAATGTCTTTTTGTTCGCTTGTTAACAATAAATAAATTTTTTTTTTAAATATTATTTTGATCTTTGGTGCAAATCACTATATTAAAAAATAGGGTTAGAACTGCTAATTAGGAGATGGATACAAGAAATGAAAAAAAAAAAAAGATCAGAGGGCCTAGCACGAATATTTGTGAGATAATTAAGATTTGTGCAGCGCCTCTAGCGGGCGAAAAGTACACCAACAAAAATCATAATTTTTTTTAACATAATTTGTCCGATGACGTTAGGTAGGTTTCCAAATTTTAGCTATTGACTCTGTGATGCGTGATAAATGCGTAAATCCTAGGTTCAACATACGCGTACCGCGAGCGTTCTGCACTTTGGTTGAATTTACATGGAACATATTTGCACTTTTCCAAAATATGTCACCGTGTACAGCGGTCCTTAGTGTAAACATTTTGTAACCCTTAGAACTCCACTATAGTCACATAGTGTCATCTCTTTCATTATCTTTGTAAAAACAGAGACCACAATAAGTATGAATACAATGGAGAAAAAAACGCTTTCAGCTTACTATAGATGTCAGCATAATCAAGAGTAGCACTAAATGTACCACAGATATACAAAAAACACTTTATATATAAAGTGCAAAGTACTCTGTGGTCTGTAGTCATAGCAATGACTTCTGTCAAATTTCACTGAAAAAATCAAAAATAAGTAATTTTTGAAAATAGTTCACGTTTTTATAACAAAAATGGCTTTTTCCAGCATTAATGTTCTTTTTTAATTATGGCACAGACAATAAAGAACACATTTTTTTTTAATTTGTTAAAATGACGTATAAAAACCTTGACAGATGACTACCTCTTGCCACCGGCGTCATCTACTTAGAGCGGTAAATTTTTCTCCCCATTGTTAGGGGGCGTCCATAAAGTACGTGAGGTGTTTTTTTAAATTTTCTGCCCCTCCCTCCACCTGGTGAGATGTCGTGAGATTTTATTCAACCACATCCCCCAATCTCACGTGAGATTTGTCAAAATGTGAGTTTCTTGCGTTGACACGTTGGATTGTTATTGTAAAAAAAATGCTTCGTGCTTTTGCTTGTTTTGTTTCAATCAGAAAAAAAATTGCGTGATATTTGTCCAGACTCCCCCCCCCCAACGTAAGATTAGATGAGATTTGACTCGACCCCCTCCTCCCCCTTCAACACCTCATGTAATTTATGGACGCCCCCTTACTGCATCCAAAATAGTGTGTAAAAAATTATAATTGACGTATTCATTAATTATATTTAAATTATAATTTACTGTTGACGATGTGTTCGGGTGTGTATTCATCGAATGCCATATTGCCTAAGGCAAATATATTGTCTGGATCTAGCGCCTGCTTGGCCGCCAGCAGCAGCCTGCGACCTGGCGAGCTCACTGTCTGTTCATACCACTTCTTACGCAACTTGCCTACACCGTGATGATGGGATATTGAACCTGGAAA